>NC_083596.1:42023713-42349213 GCF_027579695.1 Neoarius graeffei
ATGGTGCATCATGAAGAGGAGAATCAGACAAAGGCATTGCCCACGGACTGTTGAGCAGCTGAAGTCTTGTATCAAGCAAGAATGGACAAAAATTCCAAATGCAAACCTGCAACAATTCGTATCCTCAGATCCCATACGATTAAAAAGTGTTATTAAAAGGAAAGATGTGACACAATGAAAATAATGCTTTTATCCCAACTTTTTTGAGTGTGTTGCAGGCATCAAATTCTAACTTTGTTTATATTTACAAAATACAATTCAGTTGGTCAGTAAAACTATTGAAAATGTTTTCTTTGTACTTTTGTCAGTTAAATAAAGGGTCACATGAATGAACAAGTCACAGATTTTTGTTTTTATTGCAGTTTGGAAAATATATCAACTTTTATGGAAATAGGGTTTATAGTAGTAGTTCTACTACCAGTATTGTTTCTTACTCCCACTACTAGTGGTGTTGTCGTCTTCTTCTCATCTCGTCTCATTATCTGTAGCCGCTTTATCCTGTTCTACAGGGTCGCAGGCAAGCTGGAGCCTATCCCAGCTGACTACGGGCGAAAGGCGGGGTACACCCTGGACAAGTCGCCAGGTCATCACAGGGCTGACACATAGACACAGACAACCATTCACACTCACATTCACACCTACGGTCAATTTAGAGTCACCAGTTAACCTAACCTGCATGTCTTTGGACTGTGGGGGAAACCGGAGCACCCGGAGGAAACCCACGCGGACACGGGGAGAACATGCAAACTCCGCACAGAAAGGCCCTCGCCGGCCACGGGGCTCGAACCCGGACCTTCTTGCTGTGAGGCGACAGTGCTAACCACTACACCACCGTGCCGCCCACTTGTCTTATTATTATTAGTCGTAGTACTGTTTGTCTAGAATGTGTATTATCAAGATCAACATTTCCTGAAATAGGTATATATTAAAATATGCTGATTTTAAACAAACACATAAGTAAATAAATATTATTTCTCTATTCTTCCGGTATATTTAACATAAAAAAAAAATCTAGCGTTCGTCTGTGTAATGTTACAGATTATGCCAGCAGGTGATGCTGTAGGCAGACTCGTGATTTATTGAGAAACGACTGAATAATCGATACTTAAATCAATGCCATATTTACAGCTTAAAATATTTCTATATAAAACATTTCTACACTTTTCACTGTCTTATGAATTTCTCTAAATAATCACCTTCATCATCTGATTCCTTGGCTAATTGCAAACAAATTAGGAATTTGAACCATTTTGCTCCACCCACTTATCTTTTGGGCTAATTTGAATAATTTACAAAACCTGTTTGCGTTAATCCTAGGATTTTCACAGATCTTCAAAACATGGCTATAACAATTCTCAGTAAATTCTGATCACACAGCAATAAAGTCATACAAACCCAATTAATTTTGTTTAGTGGACCGAAAGCTACTGAATTCGAATCACAGACTTCCAATTTTATGAGTTTTTTTAAAAAAAATAAATAGAACAATTAATGAATTTAGGGCCACGTGGCCCTAAATTCTCCGCTATTTTTTCCTGCTTCACCATGACCCAATACAAGATGCATGATGTAGTATCACGTGGTGCGCTTTCCCCATTTGCGCAAAGCATTGTGGGATACAAATTTGAAACAGGAGAGAACAACGGAGTGTGCAAATGAAACGTCAAAGACCGACAACAGTAACGGAACGCGAGAAGAAAAGACGTTGTGTTATATATGAAGGACCTCGGTGTGATCAGCTGTTCGTTTAGCGACAGAATGATGGAACTGTCAATGCACGCTCAAAGGGAAACCTGTAGATGGCAGTAATGCAACACTGTGGATGCCAGCTGCCGTAAAACTCAAAAGAAGACGACGACTACAATGACTCAGGTAAGCATGTGCACATGGACTTCCTCTGTCTTCTTGACTGCGCAAAGTGAACGATTTCATGCACATTATTTGCTCAGAAATCCCGTCAAATTAAATAACTTCCCAGCCACATAATGACCTTTCTTTTTAAGATATTACAAACATATCACAATGACCAAATTTCAAAGGGAACTAAATTTCACTGATTTTATGAAATTGAAAGGCCGTCTACTTTTAAAGTGATGTTTAGGAAAAGATTCAGGAGATGTCCACAAATGTATGGGCGTGGTCATCAATAGGGGGCGCTGTACAGCTAATATTTCAATTTCTTCCATCCGAACAAGCTGAAATTTGGTATACTTATGTACTTTTGTGATTATCTACAACTGGATTTCTAAGGCTGATTTGAAAATCTGAGAAACATTGGCCAATCAGCTTTCGCCAAGCGTTTTTCAGGGTTGGAACTGAGCTATCGCCACGGAACCTACAGTGGTATGCAAAAGTTTGGGCACCCCTGGTCAAAATTGCTGTTGCTGTGAACAGTTAAGCAAGTTGAAGATGAAATGATCTCCAAAAGGCATAAAGTTAAAGACGACTCATTCCCTTTATAGTTTAAGCAAAAACAATTTTTTATTTTCATCTTTTACATTTTCAAAATGACAAAAAAGGAAAAGGGCCCGAAGCAAAAGTTTGGGCACCCTGCATGGTCAGTACTTAGTACCACCCATTTTGGCAAGTATCACAGCTTGTAAACACTTTTTGTAGCCAGCTAATAATCTTTCAGTTCTTAACTGGGGAATTTTCACACATTCGTCCTTGCAAAAGGCTTCCAGTTCTACAAGTTTCTTGGGCTGTCTTGCATGCACTGCTCTTTTGAGATCGATCCACAGATTTTCAATGATGTTTAGGTCAGGGGACTGTGAGGGCCAGGGCAAAACCTTCAGCTTGGGGCTCTTGAGGTATTCCATTGTAGATTTTGAGGTGTGTTTTGGATTATTGTCTTATTGTAGGACCCATTCTCTCTTTAACTTCAACTTTTTTACAGATGGTGTGATGTTTGCTTCCAGAATTTGCTGGTATTTATTTGAATCCATGCTTCCGTTGACCAATGAAATGTGCCCTGTGCCACTGGCTGCAACACAACCCCAAAGCATGATCGATCCACACCCATGCTTCAGAGTTGGAGAGGTGTTCTTTTCCTGGAATTTGGCACCTTTTTTCTCCAAACATACCTTTGCACATTGTGGCCAAAAAGTTCTATTTTGATTTCATCAGTCCACAGGACTTGTTTCCAAAATGCATCAGGCTTATTTAGATGTTCATTTGCAAACTTCAGACGCTGAATTTTGTGGCCTGGATGCAGGAAAGGTTTTCTTCTGATGACTCTCCCATGAAGGTCATATTTGTTCAGGTGTCGCTGCATAGCAGAACAGTGCACCACCACTCCAGGGTCTGCTAAATCTTTCTGAAGGTCTTTTGCAGTCAAACGGGGTTTTATTTGCCTTTCTAGCAATCCAACAAGCAGTTCTTTCAGAAAGTTTTCTTCATCTTCCAGACCTCACCTTAATCTGTTAACTGCCATTTCTTAATAACATTACGATCTGAGGAAACGGCTACCTGAAAACACTTTGCTATGTTCTTGTAGCCTTCTCCTGCTTTGTGTGCATCGATTATTTTATTATTCAGAATGCGAGCGAGTTGCTTAGAGGAGCCCATGGCTGTTGATTTTAGAGACAAGTTTGAGGAGTCAGAGAATTTATACAGCTTTGAAATCTGCATCATCTGACCTTTCCTAACGAAGAATTTGAACAAGCCACAGCTCAATAAGCTAATTAAGGTCTGGAACCTTGGTAAAAGTTACCAGAGAACTCAAATGTATCGGGGTGCCCAAACTTTCGCATGCTGTTCCTTTTCTTTTTTTCACTCCCCAGTTGTACAAAACAAAAGTAATACACAAATCTTGCAGAAAACGCTGAAAAGAAATGTCTCGTCTTTACCTTTATGCCTTCCGGTGACCACACGTGGCACCAATTCTAGTCTTGCGGTCGTATCGAACGATTGTGACGACAATTCGTGCAGAAATATCTACTTGCAATGGAATCAAATGTGTTACGGGCGTTTATTAAAAAAAAAAAATCCAGTGTGACGTCTTTAATGCACCATCACACTCGAATGCAGTGAACGCAAGGCAACACATTTTATTTAAAAGGCCTAAATGGCATTAAAGTACAGCATATACTGTATAAATACTGGTGATTCCAGAGACAGTCCGTGCTGAATAACATTATATCAGTCTTTCCTTTACGTACAATACATTCATGGTGTTTTTCTCTGTGAAATATCATCCTCCATGATCCAGGAGAGTAGGAGTAACTTACAAGGCTGCTACAATAATAATAATAATAATAATAATAATAATAATAATAAAAGCCTTTAATTGGAATATGTTAGTGCTATCATGTTCGAGTACTCCAACTCAATGTAATCAATGAAGAAAGAAAAAAAATAATAATAATACAAAATAAAAACCTCTCCCAGTACATACAGTAGCTAATTGTTTTAGTGTTTTCAGTCATGGAATTCAGCACATAACACCTTGTACTGAACAGCTTACATTCCCTGGATATACAAATTCCTTTACTTTTATTCAAATAAATAAATAAATAATAATAATAATAATAATAATAATACAACATTCAGCTATGAGTCAAAGCCGGTTACTACAGGAGTAGTACGCAGTATGCATGTGTTCAGCACCAGGTAGGGTTCTTTATCCCGTCGATAGCTGCGTGCAGTAATCGGACACGTCCCATCAGAATCCATTAGTGTTATCCTTAATGAGTGTGTTTGTTAGTTAATGATTGCTTGTACAGATCAACTGCGTAATGCAAAAGTAATGCATTGCTCGCTAGAAAATTAAAACGCTCCTTTCACAAACAGCCTTCTCAGAAATAAAGCACGACTCGACAAACTGGAACGTGACAATCGATCTGTGTAATTTCGCAGTTAAGCGCTTGGCATCCATCCGGTGAGCACCTCTTCGTTCTGTTCATCATCGCACTCGAGCAGTTCGTGATTGCCAGCTTCTACGCATGAGCTCGGTACACAGCGTGATCAGATGCGGCGCTCCAGCTGAGGTGAAAACGGATACGGGTTCTCCCGCAGTGTTCTGCTTAGTATTTCACCTTCCCTGGAACTTGGACGTTCACGCCGCTGTAGTCCACCATGTACATGGGCCATTGCTAACGAGAGAGAGAGAAAATATACAGTGTTCAGACAGCCTGAGGGTAAAACAAAAAAAAAAAAAAAACATCGTAATTCAAATGCAGCATGGATTTAAACTGTCCGTGTCAAAACGAAGGTTAGCGCATACCATCACTGGAATCTGATTGGTGGAATTGGCAGGGTCTGGTCCTGGAGGCGGGGCAGTTCGACTGTTATCCAGCACTCGTTTTCGTTTGCGTCGATTGACCGCGACTTCACTTCCTTCTGCAAGCAATTGGAAAAAAAAAAGGTACAGAGGGGAACCGTCAGGGCCTTCTAGACCTTCAGAGAAGGTCCAATCATATCAGCGTTTCAAATGTTATACAACCCCGATTCCAAAAAAGTTGGGACAAAGTACAAATTGTCAATAAAAACGGAATGCAATAATTTACAAATCTCAAAAACTGATATTGTATTCACAATAGAACATAGACAACATATCAAATGTCGAAAGTGAGACATTTTGAAATTTCATGACAAATATTGGCTCATTTGAAATTTCATGACAGCAACACATCTCAAAAAAGTTGGGACAGGGGCAATAAGAGGCTGGAAAAGTTAAAGGTACAAAAAAGGAACAGCTGGAGGACCAAATTGCAACTCATTAGGTCAACTGGCAATAGGTCATTAACATGACTGGGTATAAAAAGAGCATCTTGGAGTGGCAGCGGCTCTCAGAAGTAAAGATGGGAAGAGGATCACCAATCCCCCTAATTCTGCACCGACAAATAGTGGAGCAATATCAGAAAGGAGTTCGACAGTGTAAAATTGCAAAGAGTTTGAACATATCATCATCTACAGTCCATAATATCATCAAAAGATTCAGAGAATCTGGAAGAATCTCTGTGCATAAGGGTCAAGGCCGGAAAACCATACTGGGTGCCCGTGATCTTCGGGCCCTTAGACGGCACTGCATCACATACAGGCATGCTTCTGTATTGGAAATCACAAAATGGGCTCAGGAATATTTCCAGAGAACATTATCTGTGAACACAATTCACCGTGCCATCCGCCGTTGCCAGCTAAAACTCTATAGTTCAAAGAAGAAGCCGTATCTAAACATGATCCAGAAGCGCAGACGTCTTCTCTGGGCCAAGGCTCATTTAAAATGGACTGTGGCAAAGTGGAAAACTGTTCTGTGGTCAGACGAATCAAAATTTGAAGTTCTTTATGGAAATCAGGGACGCCGTGTCATTCGGACTAAAGAGGAGAAGGACGACCCAAGTTGTTATCAGCGCTCAGTTCAGAAGCCTGCATCTCTGATGGTATGGGGTTGCATTAGTGCGTGTGGCATGGGCAGCTTACACATCTGGAAAGACACCATCCATGCTGAAAGGTATATCCAGGTTCTAGAGCAACATATGCTCCCATCCAGATGACGTCTCTTTCAGGGAAGACCTTGCATTTTCCAACATGACAATGCCAAACCACATACTGCATCAATTACAGCATCATGGCTGCGTAGAAGAAGGGTCCGGGTACTGAACTGGCCAGCCTGCAGTCCAGATCTTTCACCCATAGAAAACATTTGGCGCATCATAAAACGGAAGATACGACAAAAAAGACCTAAGACAGTTGAGCAACTAGAATCCTACATTAGACAAGAATGGGTTAACATTCCTATCCCTAAACTTGAGCAACTTGTCTCCTCAGTCCCCAGACGTTTACAGACTGTTGTAAAGAGAAAAGGGGATGTCTCACAGTGGTAAACATGGCCTTCTCCCAACTTTTTTGAGATGTGGTGTTGTCATGAAATTTAAAATCACCTAATTTTTCTCTTTAAATGATACATTTTCTCAGTTTAAACATTTGATATGTCATCTATGTTCTATTCTGAATAAAATATGGGATTTTGAAACTTCCACATCATTGCATTCCGTTTTTATTTACAATTTGTACTTTGTCCCAACTTTTTTGGAATCGGGGTTGTATTTAATTTCTTTCTTCTTTCTTAATTTCATTAGAATTATTCTCTTCTACTTCGGCTTCATTTTCTATCAAATTTGCTTCAGAAATGAAAGGGTTACTGTCCTGAAAACATTAAAATAGAGTCATCCAATGAGATTTGTTTGTTGTCTCTAGGCTGCAGGCTTGTAGTACTCGAGTCCGACTCGTGCCCTAATTTTAAGGACTCGTGACTCGACTCAGACTTGAGCAGTGATGACTCAGACTTGGACTCGTGCATTAACTGCATTAGGACTCGGAAAATGGAGACGAGGACTCGGATTTTTTCTTTATTGTCTGGAACATGTCATAATAATTTGGCATAAGATATTTATATCTACATTAATTTTGTACTAATTTCGCGCAAGAGTGTCACACCTGCATGCCTTGGCGCATGCATCAGATAGACTCTCGGGCGCGCTCCGGACAGCTCACGCGCGCCGTAAACGACTCGCACCTGCACAAGATTAAGGCGCAATCAGTGCGCCGATATAAAAAAACTGTGAAAACACACTTACTTTACGAAGTATTGAGTTGCGTTGCTGATGCGTTACTGCGCCTTATTTCCTTGTTTGGGTTCCTGATCCCTGATTTCCTGTTTCTCGTCTTTGATTCTGCCGAGTCTACGGTAGTCTGTTTGTGCCTGGCTGGACCTGTTGCCTGTTTCACTGTTTTACGATTTTGCCTGCCGTTCTGGATTGTTTACCGTCGTCACTTGTATTAATAAACACACTTTCTGCGCTCACATCCGTCTCCCAACCATCTCGGACAGAATACTTTGCACTCCCTGATAAAGAGAAGCACGTTCACCTGTTCATACGTCATGTTCAGGAACAGACTAATGTTAACGGCGCTGAAACAGCCACTGTCAAATGGTGCGGTTGGAGTGTTGGACTCGACTCTAAATTTTTTTTTTTTAATGACTTGGACTTGAACACTGGGGACTCGAGACTGGACTCGGACTCGAGGTTTAGTGACTCGACTACAACACTGCTAGGCTGAGAAGAGTTTCGAGCTGGCTCACTCATTGGTTAGGACTTCACTGCCAGGACAGAAGGCCATGGCAGTGTATGTTTATGTAGGAAGTGACAGATCCAATATGGTCACCAATCAGATTTTGATTTATAGTGGAAGGGACCAAAAACGCATCACCCTCAGCCTTCTCGAAGGCCAACGTGAGCTTAACCATGAATCAAACGCAGCAGTGAAGTCACCTTCCAGCCGGTGTAGCGTTCATCAGTAGGTGTTCGTGAATACTAGTAAAGCGGTCAAGCAAGTAGCACATGCTAAACGACCGAGAAACTATTGCTGTGTTCACACTTAAACCGGTACGAAAGTGGTATAACTGTATCGATACAAAGTATACCGGTACAGTTTAGTGCATCTGTCCACACTAGCGAGAAATGTTTGCGGTTTTCTTTCACGGTAGTTGAAATGCGCGTGCGCGAAATGTTTCCGTGGTTACCGAGTAACTTCCTTCCGAGAATATGGCGGATGAAACAACGTGTGTGTGCTTTTTGTTGTCAGTGTACAGTCTGTATTTCTGGTGGTCACTTATTCAGTCGAATCGTATAAAACGCGCGAGGCAGTTGAGAAAGAAACAAAGAAAACAAATCTCCCTTTCTCCCCCCTCCCTTTTCCCCTCTCCCTCCCTCCCTCCGCTCCATGTAGCTCCACGGTCGTTTTGAGCCATTTTGACGTTTTATTTACAGCTGGAAAGCACGGGCGTATTGTATTGTATGAATAACCTGGAAGACGTAGGAATGGTTCATTGCGCTTGCGCATTATATTTGTATCGATACAGAGCCGCTTCATCTGTCCACACTACAGCGAAGCGCTACAGTACCGATACTGTACCGGTACATATTTCGTACCGATACAGTTATACCGCTACAGTACCGGTATAGTTGCTAGTGTGGACAGGTGTTGCGGTATGAAAGTAGTTTCGTATCGGTACAAAATCCCTAGTGTGGACAGGGTACAAGATTTCTGTCTCCAGACTCTTCTTCCACGCTACAGTATTTTTCACTCAGACTTAATTACTTAGTTACGTTTAAAATCAACGTCGACAGCGATACACAGCGGAGCGACCTGGCACCCTGCTGCTAATCCTTTGCAAAATCCTTTGCCCTGTTGCTTTTTTGGTGTGTCTGGCTAAGGTTTGGCTGAGCTCAAGTCCCAGCTCTAATAGTAATGGTTCGCCAGTGAAAAGGTAGAACACATTCCAAATAATTCTTCCATATTTCTGTTGCTGAATGTACTGGGATAACGGATGCTTAGGCTGCTCAGCTAATCCGCTCACTAGTCATTGTTTTGTGGAACGGAAGAAACTGTGAGCAGCCAGTAAAGTAAAGTAAGCAGGCTAAATGTATTTTGCTAGTCTTAATACTGCGTGAGATTTTTTCTTTTTTTTTGCTTTAATGTAGCATTATCGCTTTGATATCACGTTGTATGAAATGAAATGTCGAGGTTTTGCATGGGATAGTTTTTTTTGGTTTGTTTGTTTGTTTTTTTAATCTCAGCCTCATTCTCCCCAAAAACAATTCCCAAAGAGAGATTTTTGCAGACCTACCTATATAAGTCCCTCTCACGCCAGAATCTGGTCTTCCCAGGCAGTCTCCTGTCCCAGTACTAACCAACTCTTTGAGGTGTATGGGTGCAGCACTGATCTCCGTTTCGATAGCCCTCAGCCTTTCGCCTATACAGCTAGGGTTACAGTGGGGGGCTGGTCCTCTGGTAACCGCAAATTTTTATGACGGTCTTTGGTATGGCCTGACTGCGAGTAGAACTCACGATCTCCTGGTCGAGAAGCGGACACGCTAACCACTAGGCCACTGTTCACCAGCACTGTCTGAAAGAGCGTGTTCAGTACCACGGTGTGCACATCGCTTTCCAATGCCACTCGGCTAGTTTTGAGCGCATATTGCCGACGGACACCGATCTAGAACATTTGGCATTTCAAACACCCTCCCCCAAGCTCAGTATCTCATCTCATTATCCCAGCTGGCTACGGGTGAAAGGCGGGGTACACCCTGGACAAGTCGCCAGGTCATCACAGGGCTGACACATAGGTGGGGTTTACATTAGACCGTATCAGCGGATCATCAGATTAACGTTTTTAAAACGATTAGTGTGCACACAGCAACGCCAATACACGGATACGCTCGGCTCCGCAGGCATCCTGCGCTCCAAATCACTCCGCCCTGAACAGCGAGTGCCCTATGGAGGGTGCGCACTCCGGCCCTGCGCAGCTCACAGAGCGCGCGAGTGAAGCGCACGAGCAGTGATTCGGGACTGAGCCGCTGTGTGTGTGATCTCAGTGCATGTCGGGCATGCGCGTCATTTACCACTTGCAAGTGGAAGGATGGCAAGCCTAAAGACAATCATAACTACACAATGGGCAGTATTTGCATCAGTATTTGCAGTATTTTCATACTTTTATACTCTTTAATGAAAGGTGATGCAAGGCGGAAGTCCGCGCCGTTTTTCAGCAGTCGCATCACATGACCAACGCCAGCGAATCAGGAAGGTGGATGTCACAGTGACGTTGTCCAATGACAACGCCAGCTAGAGCTCAGCACAGCGTATCCGCGTATTCTCAATGTTTACACAGCACCGGACCAGACACGATCTGGATTGAATACGTGGACCCTGGCGGATTCCCGTTTCCCGGCGTTTCCAGGCGTTTTAATGTAAACGGACAGTACATCCGCGAAGAAAACGAGACAGATACGGTCTAATGTAAACTTGGCTATAGACACAGACAACCATTCACACTCTCATTCACACCTACGGTCAATTTAGAGTCACCAGTTAACCTAACCTGCATGTCTTTGGACTGTGGGGGAAACCGGAGCACCCGGAGACACGGAGCTCGAACCCAGGACCTTCTTGCTGTGAGGCGACAGCGCTAACCACTACACCACCGTGCTGCCTAAGCTCAGTATCAGTCTGGACGTTGTTGTACAGCAAGATCCATGCAAGAAAGAGTGCTCACTGAGCTATAAAGACGGCTCTGGAAGGGTGACACGAGCTTCCAAGCTGAGTTCCAGGATCACCGTTTTTCAGCCGAGCCTCCACAAAGATTACCTGGGAGTATTTGTTACATTTACTGCACTGATTTATTTATTTCTCATAATTAAAAAAAAAAAACTTGCGTGAAATAGACCCGCAATCATTTTTAAGAATTACTGGTTGACTAGTAAAAATTAACAGTCGTGCAACACCTAGGATGGAAACATACCTGTACTAGAAGTCTGTGGACAAAGCTGTACGAAAGGCCTAAAGCGCAAAAGAAAAACATATTAGATCACACTACATAGACATATACACTGCACTTCAATGAGACGATCTATACGCACTGTAGAGGTGTTTTGATATTGATAGTGATGTCATCTCGAGCCTGAAGGATCTTCTCTATTCGAATGATGTCGTACGTATTCGGATTCCTGAAAGGAACATCTTCTGGAAGTCCGCACACCTCCAGAGAGTCCGGACTGGCTCGGATCAGCTTGTATGGGACCACGACAGGTCGATCCAGACCTAGAGCTTCTCCTAAACATACAAATGTCATAAGAGTCATAAGCTTGTTTGTACTGTAAGAGTAAATGATACAACTGGATCTGTATACTGACCGTATTTCTTATTGAACAGCTCTTTCACTTGTTCCCTCAATATGACTTTTTCACCCATGCGGTTGATGTCTTCGTCTTCTGCTATACAATAACGAACACATTTTTAGACTCGAGCGTTACGTCACAAATCTAAAGTTTGCTTATGGCGTCACTAAACGCAAACGTGGCTCACGAAACACGACACTCTTACCACTTATCGATGAGTACGCTTTCTTCAATAAAGTGATTCTTCTTGGTGCTAATAAAGAAAAGCAAAGAAAATTCGTTGAGAGCTGAAAACGAAACCGTCTTAAACAAAAACGAACAAACATGCTAGTTATAAGCATTGAAATTGAAATCTTTATTTCGAACGTGTGAACAGCGAACAGTAAAATCAAAACAAAACCAAACAAACTAAATAACCATAATCATAGAAAAAATAAAAAATTAAATAAAATAAAAAGAATATATATATATATAAAAAAACGACTAATTTTAGTATTAATTAACTAATAATAATAATTAAAATGAACTTAAACATGTTCGAACGGCATTCAAGCAAGCCGTGCGAATGCAACCTGGATTGTTTGGGGTTTTTTCAGCACGGATTAAAATGCAACACATTCTTAAAGCTAGACTGCCTTTCAGGTTTTTCAAGTGTCGGTCATAAAAAGAATTTTCCCCGACACCCAATTATTTTTGTTTAGAGGACTGAAAGCTACTGAATTCGAATCGCAGACTTCCAATTTGATTAGGTTTTTTAAAAACAGAACAATTAATGAATTTAGGGCCACATGGCCTTAAATTCTCCGCTACTTTTTCCTGCTTCACCATGACCCAATTCAAGATACTACAATCATGCATCACGTGGTGGGCTTTCCTCGTTCACGCAAGGCATTGTGGGATACAAATTTGAAACAGGAGAGAAAAATAGAGGATGCGAATGAAACGTGAAAGACCGACTACAGTGACGGAAAGCGAGAAGAAAAGACGTTATGTTATATACGAAGGAAAGGAAACGCAGGACCAAACTAATAAATATTGGTGCTCAGCGAGCACCTCGGTGTGATCAGCTGTTCGTTTAGCGACACGATGATGGAACTGTCAGTGCACGCTCAAAGGGAAACCTGTAGATGGCAGTAATGTAACACTGTGGATGCCAGCTGCTGTAAAACCCAAAAGAAGAAGAAAAAGAAGGTAAACCTGCACATGCGCACACACACGGACTTCCTCTGTCTGCTTGACTGAGCGAAGCGAGCGATTTCATGCGCGTTATTTGCTCGGGAATCCTCATCTCATCTCATTATCTCTAGCCGCTTTATCCTTCTACAGGGTCGCAGGCAAGCTGGAGCCTATCCCAGCAGACTACGGGCGAAAGGCGGGGTACACCCTGGACAAGTCGCCAGGTCATCACAGGGCTGATACATAGACACAGACAACCATTCACACTCACATTCACACCTACGCTCAATTTAGAGTCACCAGTTAACCTAACCTGCATGTCTTTGGACTGTGGGGGAAACCAGAGCACCCGGAGGAAACCCACGCGGACACGGGGAGAACATGCAAACTCCACACAGAAAGGCCCTCGCCAGCCACGGGGCTCGAACCCGGACCTTCTTGCTGTGAGGCGACAGCGTTAACCACTACACCACCGTGCTGCCTGCTTGGGAATCCTCTCAAATTAAATAACTTCCCAGCCACAGAACGGCCTGTTTTCTTGAGATATTACAGAAATAAACATATATCACAATGACCAAATTTCAGAGGGAACTAAATTTCACGGCGGCACGGTGGTGTAGTGGTTAGCGCTGTCGCCTCACAGCAAGAAGGTCCTGGGTTCGAGCCCCGGGGCCGGCGAGGGCCTTTCTGTATGGAGTTTGCATGTTCTCCCCGTGTCCGCGTGGGTTTCCTCCGGGTGCTCCGGTTTCCCCCACAGTCCAAAGACATGCAGGTTAGGTTAACTGGTGACTCTAAATTGAGCGTAGGTGTGAATGTGAGTGTGAATGGTTGTCTGTGTCTATGTGTCAGCCCTGTGATGACCTGGCGACTTGTCCAGGGTGTACCCCGCCTTTCGCCCGTAGTCAGCTGGGATAGGCTCCAGCTTGCCTGCGACCCTGTAGAACAGGATAAAGCGGCTAGAGATAATGAGATGAGACTAAATTTCACCGATTTTATGAACTCGAAAGGCCGTCTCGCTTTAAGTAATCTGATTAAATAAATAAAATGGTTCTGGAATACATACCTGGTTTGGGGATAAGTCCTTGGAAAGGCCTGTAAAGACAAAACAAAGGGTTTGTCTGCTTGCTTTTGGAATGAGAGCTTTAGATAGACAGTAGATATCTAAAACTCTACTAGACATTATTTATCCTTCTTTTCTTTCAAAGGCTCCAAAAGTCTGAGTTTACAATCAAGAATATTTTTGATCTTGCTACTTTATGAAAACCTTATACCTTGGCATTTATTATTAACTACAATGAACTAACTATAATTATTCTATCCACATTCACTGGATATGAGCAATCGCGCGCTCTGATCGGCTGCTCTACTACTAGGCTATCAGCTCATATACCGTGGATAGAGAAAAACAAAATGGCGGAGCGTGTTGCTGAACCAACCGAGGATGAAATAAAAACTCGACTGGAAAACAAAACCCCAAAAATTATTGTCATCAAGTATCTGGATAGGAGCAATTGCGCACTCTACTACTAGGATATCAGCTCATATACTGTGAGTAATAATAATAAATAATAATAATACATTTTATTTAAAGGCGCCTTTCTAGCACCCAAGGACACCGTACACAAGTGAAAGACAAACCATAAAATACACATTAAACTTACAAAAAGAAAAAAAAAAAACATTAAAACAAGTTACAATTCAAAATTAAAAATTTGACAGTGCAGTGATTAAAGTTGAAAAGCAAGTTTGAACAGGTGTGTTTTGAGTGAGGATTTGAAATGTGGAAGGGAGTTGATATTTCTAAGTTCGGGAGGTAATGAGTTCCAAAGCCGGGGAGCAGAGCGGCTGAAAGCTCTGCTCCCCATGGTGGTGAGACGGGCGGAGGGGACAGTCAAATGGATGGAAGAAGAATATCTGAGGGAACGAGAGGGAGTGGCAACGCGGAGGAGATCGGACAGATATGGGGGAGCGAGGTTGTGGATGGCCTTGAAAGTTAAGAGAAGGGTTTTGAATTCAATTCGAAACTTGACTGGGAGCCAGTGGAGCTGCTGCAGGATGGGCGTGATGTGGTGGATGGAGGGGGTTCTGGTGATGATGCGGGCAGCTGAATTCTGGACCAGTTGGATCTTATGGACAGATTTGAGTAGAGAAAAACAAAATGGCGCAGCGCATCAAGTCAGATACATCACTTTATCAAGTATTTAAAAGAAACAGAAATAGCTAAAAGAATATAGCCTCCCCCGCCCCAAAATAGCTCCTGTTCCAGACTCCAGCCCAGTCGGTGGCGCCAAACCGCCAAAAACCCTAAAGAAGAAGAAAATAGTGGAGCGTGTTACTGAACCCCAAAAAATACAAAAAAAGGTAACAAAATACGGAATAAAAGTATGTGCTGGTAAGAACATATATCTTTTTTTAAATTATTTTTCAAGAATTATTATAATCGCATTTTTCCACAAATTGCTCCTGTCGTTTCGCCGGTTTGTTTACATTCTAAGCGGAAATGATTTTGTCGGGCGTTTTGGATCAAGTTTTTATTTATCGAATTTGCAAAAAAAAAAAAAATGCTCCGTTTCTCAAAATCCAGCGAATGATGGATAGAATAAAACAGTTATTCCACTCAATCTCATGTACGACTCGATTTCGTGGAACAACTTAATTATTTTTTTCACGGTCCAGTTTCCATCAAATCCTGCGCTCTGATTGGCTGGCGAGCGGGTCCGTATCCTACGTTACAGACCCCGGTTACGGACCTCTGGCGACTCGCTCGTTCACAACAACAACAAACATAGTAGAATTTTTTTGTCAGCATTTATCTTTTTTTTTTAATAAGATTTATTTATAAGATTATCAAAAATCTTATAAATTTTTGCCAGCATTTCTCAGGAGAATAGCATTAATTTTACAGCATGGATAGCGATAACGACAGTGTTCACAGCGAAAGCGAGTTTTACTACCCTGAGGAAGAAGAAATGAAAGAAAACATTTCAGGAGAAAGCTAAAAACATCTAACTGTTGCTAACGCCGAGCAAAAACATGGCTGAATCCTGAATGACTCGATTTTGTATACAACCCGGATTCCAAAAAAGTTGGGACAAAGTACAAAATGTAAATAAAAACGGAATGCAATGATGTGGAAGTTTCAAAATTCCATATTTTATTCAGAATAGAACATAGATGGCATATCAAATGTTTAAACTGAGAAAATGTATCATTTAAAGAGAAAAATTAGGTGATTTTAAATTTCATGACAACAACACAACTCAAAAAAGTTGGGACAAGGCCATGTTTACCACTGTGAGACATCCCCTTTTCTCTTTACAACAGTCTGTAAACGTCTGGGGACTGAGGAGACAAGTTGCTCGAGTTTAGGGATAGGAATGTTAACCCATTCTTGTCTAATGTAGGATTCTAGTTGCTCAACTGTCTTAGGTCTTTTTTGTCGTATCTTCCGTTTTATGATGCGCCAAATGTTTTCTATGGGTGAAAGATCTGGACTGCAGTCTGGCCAGTTCAGTACCCGGACCCTTCTTCTACACAGCCATGATGCTGTAATTGATGCAGTATGTGGTTTGGCATTGTCATGTTGGAAAATGCAAGGTGTTCCCTGAAAGAGACGTCGTCTGGATGGGAGCATATGTTGCTCTAGAACCTGGATATACCTTTCAGCATTGATGGTGTCTTTCCAGATATGTAAGCTGCCCATGCCACACGCACTAATGCAACCCCATACCATCAGAGATGCAGGCTTCTGAACTGAGCGCTGATAACAACTCGAGTCGTCCTTCTCCTCTTTAGTCCGAATGACACGGCGTCCCTGATTTCCATAAAGGACTTCAAATTCTGATTCGTCTGACCACAGAACAGTTTTCCACTTTGCCACAGTCCATTTTAAATGAGCCTTGGCCCAGAGAAGACGTCTGCGTTTCTGGATCATGTTTAGATACGGCTCCTTTGAACTATAGAGTTTTAGCTGGCAACGGCGGATGGCACGGTGAATTGTGTTCATAGATAATGTTCTCTGGAAATATTCCTGAGCCCATTTTGTGATTTCCAATACAGAAGCATGCCTGTATGTGATGCAGTGCCGTCTAAGGGCCCGAAGATCACGGGCACCCAGTATGGTTTTCCGGCCTTGACCCTTACGCACAGAGATTCTTCCAGATTCTCTGAATCTTTTGATGATATTATGCACTGTAGATGATGATATGTTCAAACTCTTTGCAGTTTTACACTGTCGAACTCCTTTCTGATATTGCTCCACTATTTGTCGGCACAGAATTAGGGAGATTGGTGATCCTCTTCCCATCTTTACTTCTGAGAGCCGCTGCCACTCCAAGATGCTCTTTTTATACCCAGTCATGTTAATGACCTATTGCCAGTTGACCTAATGAGTTGCAATTTGGTCCTCCAGCTGCTCCTTTTTTGTACCTTTAACTTTTCCAGCCTCTTATTGCCCCTGTCCCAACTTTTTTTGAGATGTGTTGCTGTCATGAAATTTCAAATGAGCCAATATTTGGCATGAAATTTCAAAATGTCTCACTTTCGACATTTGATATGTTGTGAATACAATATCAGTTTTTGAGATTTGTAAATTACTGCATTCCATTTTTATTTACAATTTGTACTTTGTCCCAACTTTTTTGGAATCGGGGTTGTAAATAGGGGACTACATAGGCGGCAAACTGTAGTTTTTTTTTCCTGCCATGGAAGTGCACTTGTATACCGAGGAGGAAGCAATTTGCATTACAGCCGTGAATGAGGATTCAAAATGCCAGCTCGGCTCGGTTTTCCCTTTCGGGCACTCTCGTTTTCTGTTAGAATTTGGTAAAGAAAAAAATAAAGATATTATTTACCAGCTTAAGGTCGGTCCGTATGGTGAAATACCGTGACCTCGGCCCAGAGGGCCTCGCTCAGTACTTTCAAGACCTCGGTCACGGTATTTCATGATACGGACCTCCCAGCTGGTAAATAACATATATATTCTTTGCTGTTGGAGAAATCCTACACAGCGTTTTAATAAAACGCCTCATGTGTCATTAAAATGGTAACACATATACTCCTGTTAATTAATAAAATAAAAAAAAAAAAGACTCTCATGCTGTTGGGAGGGGGGCAGTCTGATAGGAAGCTATGAACTAAATGAACATGAGTGATACAGCTTACCTGACCACCTTCCTCCTCTAGTTTCATCATCCTCATCGTTCAAAAAAAAAAAAATTTCTCTGTCTCACCTCATAATGGTGAAGGAGATCTTATCAGCCACGGCCAGTATCCTCTCGAGGTTCTGTGAGCCGAACGTGCAGGGTTTCCTGAAGGGGATTCCCGGCGGCAAGCCCTCGATGATCACCGAGCCGGGGTTGCTCTTGATCCTCTTGTAAGGCACTTGCACGGGATACTTGATGCCTAGTGCCTCGCCGTACTTCCTGTTAAACAGGTCCTGCACCTGCTCCCTTAGCGTGTTGGCCAAGTCGATGCGAGACAGTTTGGCCTCTAAGCTGTCTGTGAATCAAGACAATGAGATACATTATTAGGCCTAGAACCTTAGAAATGTGAACGGTGTGTAGAATAAAAATCTGGTCACGTGATCACCTAAGAATCCAGGTCTCTTGGACGCAGGTCCAGGGTCTTCTGCCAGGTTGTCTTTGGGATCACATTCTGCTGTCATGACCAGAAAAGTCTTAGTTTTTGTATTTAAATAAATGATAACTATAATTCTGAAAATATTTACCTGGATCACAGAGCGGCTGAGAGGCAGGCTCATGCTTCAGCTGAGTTTCAGTCAGCAGCTCTGGCCTGGAAGTCAGACAGGAGACTATTTCAGTAATCGTACAACATTCTTTTCCTGTCCCGTACTTGGAATACTGTAAAATCCATTTTCTTTTACTTTTTTATTTTTTCACCTTTTGATAACAAACTGGATCTGATTACTGGCACTGAGAATCTTCCGAAGTTTGGCTGCTCCGAAGCAATTTGGTCTCCGGAATATGATCCCTTCTGGTAGCCCTGTGATGTACAGGTCCTCGGGATACATCTGGAACTTTGAGTAGGGCACCTTCACTGGCTCGGGCAGGCCCAAAGCCTCCGCTAGAGTTAAGGATACAGTATAGAAATAGGAAAATTATTATTATTATTATATCCATATTCACTGGATATAAGCAATTGCGCGCTCTGATTGGCTACTTTACTACTAGGATATCAGCTCATATACCGTGAGTAGAGAAAAACAAAATGGCGGAGTGCATCAAGTCAGATAGATCACTTTGCGATCAAGTATTTAGAAGAAACAGGAATAGCTAAAAGAATATAATTGGGTTCCCCCCCCCCCCCGATATCTCCTGTTCCAGACTCCAGCCCAGTCGGTGGCGCTAATGCACCTTGAAGTTGGTTTGCCAACCGCCAAAACAACCCTAAAGAAGAAGAAAATGGCAGAACGTGTTGCTGAACCAACCGAGGACGAAATAAAAACTCTACTCGAAAACAAAACCCCAAAAAATATTTTAAAAAAGCAACAAAATATGAAATTAAGTACTTGATGGTACGAACGTATTTTCAAGAACTATCATTATCGTATTTTTCACAAATTGCTCCGGTCATTTCGCCGGTTTGTTTACATTCTAAGCGGAAATGGTTTTGTCGGACATTTTGTATCCAGTTTTTATTTATTGAATTTGCTGCAACAACAACAAAAAAACTGCTCCGTTTCTCAAAATCCAGTGAATGTGGATAGAATAGACCCCTTCGCAGTAAACGTCATTCATACGTAAGAGGAAATTGCGCGCGCAGCCTGGACTCAAAAAAGACTCAGCGATGCCTAGTTGTTGTGTTGTCGGGTGTCAGAATCGTAGCAGTGATGGGGTTAAAATGTACAGAATTCCAGCAGGATCTCACCCATTCCAAAAAAATCGCCGACGTCTATGGCTACAAGCCATCAAACGTGTAGACTGGGATGAAAGCACTATCAAAAATGCACGGGTTTGCAGCGCCCACTTCATCACAGGTAAGATCAGGCTATTTATTAAATCTTTCTTTTTTATTCTTTCTAGTCTTCGTTTATTGATGTAGCAAAATACTTTGGTAACGTTTGTCTGATTAGCTGGGTCATAGTTACACAATGTAATGAATATTGTTAGCACGTTAACTTAGCTTTGCATGCAGTTTTGTTTGTAGGAGAGGTCTCGCTTGACTCAAGCAGTCCAGATTTTGTGCCATCGTTATTTGTGTATGCCGAAAATCACAATTTTAAAGCAAGGATGGAAAGGTAAAATTGTGTGCCCTCACTCTAAATGCCAACTTACGTTGACTGCTCTAACCTAGCTCCCGCCCCGTTCAGTTTCATTTCTGCTCTCTGCCTCTCGCTTTTTACGCAGCTCTGATTTCTCTTAGCTGCACTCTTTACACTATCATTCCTTTCATGCCATTACCTCCTGCAAATTGCTGTTTAGTGTTGGTATTTGCTGTTGTAGCTAAAGCCACATTGCCATCACATCACTGGCATAATTTGATGAAAACAAAATGAATATGAATGCCCCATTGTTAATCAAGTTGTACATGCCCGCACATAACATAATCATATGCGTCTAAAGACTTGTAGGCACGAAGTTTTTCGTGGGTGTACACTGAAGTCTTGTCAATAAGGTACGAGTATATATCTGGCCATTGTATACCAGGGAACTTACTAACATCGTCCGTTCACTCTTTAAAGGATATGGGACATGGATTTTTTTCTGGGTATAATTATGTATAAAGGACATAAGAAATGCCATCTAAATCACTGCAGGGCGTCAAAAATGTGAAAATCATCACATTATTCAAGTTTTTTTATACATCAGCGTAAAACAAGGATTCGTTAATGAGCTAGGTGGTCACGTGACCCGTGACGTCACAAAAACTTTCCAAGGAGCCAGCGCTTGGGAATCTAATGTAAACAGGTTACCGAAATGGACACCATCGACAGTGACATTCCCGATGTTTCACAGAGATGTGAAGTTAGACCCTATCAATTCGAACCGATAGCTGGAAATTCACATGAACATGGATCTTGTCTTTACTCTGACGGGTCAGATGATTCTGAGAGTGAGGGTTCATTCAGTCCCCATGAAACTGAAAGTGGTCGGCTCGATAACACTTCCTGGTAAGTTAAAAACAATTCTGCTCAAAGGCTAATGATCTGTTGAAAGAAGTATTATTTTTGTATCATACATTGAAAGTTCATCATAGATCTAGCTAAAGTCCGTTGCAAGCTAGTTTTTTTTTGCTGATATTTTTCGAGATTGATTGAGATACAATGCTTCCAGAGTCCGAGATGAAAACATTCAAAATGGCGAAACGCCATCACACAGCCAACAACACTACGCCGTTTGGCGAAAGAGATGAAAATTAAGAAAAGTTAAACAAACTTACCAACATAACTTAACATTTATTTATTTAAATGTCCATTAATGTTACAGGATTTCTTGACGGTCTCTACAGTTGTAGGAATGTTAGGCCCTGTATATTATGGCGCTATCACTGCCTCCATGAACCCGGCTATACGGCCTCTTAAATTTGGCTTGGCAATTAATATCGCTCAGTACCTGAGTATTAATGTTGAAAGAATCCTCAGTGAAATGGTCCGAACACAGTTTGTGGGAAACAGTAGGTGCAAAGTTTTTTCTACGGCAGTAGTGAGCCCACACTTTCCTCAGCTTCGGGTCCTTGGGGAATGCAAAAAAACTTACTCCAGGGCATTTCCCATTGGAATTATTGCAACCATATGCAGCACAATACACCATGATGTCCAATGTACGTTAAAGACTATTAAAAACAATTTTCTTGTCATCCACTTCTCCATATTCATCTACCCGCTTGTGCTGTGCCCGAAAGTTTTTGTGACGTATGATCACGTGACAGCGGCTCTTCCGGTTGTAAAATATGCATATCGGAGCTCAAGCAGAAATGCCATATAATCATCACGGATATAACGATTTTGCTGAATTTAATAGATGATTTTGTATTTGTTGATGCAATTAATTCATATTTTTAATCGAAAGAAACTGATATAGCGTGCATTTATGTTTCATGTCCCATATCCTTTAATTAAATGCGGATCCGGTAGGCGATGTCCACTTGTTAGAGTTAACTTATTTACGTAGCATTCTCGATCTTGTAACGACAATTGTTTGGCATAATCTGACAGCTCATAATGCCGGTCTATGGGCAGCGCCATTGTTTCTGGGTCCAGGCTGCGCGCGCATCCTGGCAACGGTCGGTTTGTTTACAAACATGCGAAGGGGTCTATAAAACAGTTATTCCACTCAATCTCGTCGTACTCGGTGCTACGCGCCTCGTCAGCTATCAGCTCATGTACGACTCGATTTCCTGGAATAACTGTTAATTATTCCATCAAATATACCACAGACCTTGGAGTGCTGTTATAGGAATGAACAAAGCTCCTCACCGTATTTCGTGCTGAAGAGACTCTCGACTTGCTTTCGCAGCTGAAGAATCATCTCTCCGATGTCTTCTAGAAGAATGGACAGACAATCGAACAAACCGACTCGCATTTCTGGAAAAGTTCGAGAGCGGTCGATAAAATGCGGCTTACCTTCGACGACTCTCTTGAGCCCTTGCGGTGTGGACTTCTGCGCCAGTTCTTCGACTAAACAGCAAAGATTGTTTACGTTACACAAAAAAATCGTGACGCGACAGAAGCGACCGGTATGTGGATGGTTAAAACTAGCTATTTTTAATACTCCGAGACGCTACTTTTAAGGTGACTCACCTTTTGCTTACTCCGACGACCGTTTGTGTAAAGCAGACTTTAAAATAACATATTAAATGAAATTAATCAAATGAAATACATTTTAAAAAGTGAGTTATTATGAACCATTCAACTCCAGCTGTGAAGCCACGGGGTATATATCCTGAGTTTCAGATTTATTTCATATCGAGTACTTTACAAATATCAGGAATTGACAACGACCGGATGGTTTTGATTGATACTGCTCGTGGCTACTTCGCGACTGAGCTGAACAGTGATATTAACTCACACTGTAACACTGTAATGGAGTCCAGGACTGAGGGACGAAAGGGAAGCTCTACTGTTCTCTAGTACCCCTTTTCCACCACATCAGTTCCAGGGCTGGTTCGGGGCCAGTGCTGGTGCTGGTTCACAACTCGTTCAACTTGCGAGCCAGCTGAGAACCAGTTTGCTTTTCCATAGCTCATGGTGCTAAGGGAAGCCACGTCATTACGTCGCTGTATATGTCAGTTACGTCGCCACGTTTGCATAAACCTTGGCACGAAAATATCGAAGCAAAAACAACACGGAAGCAGCAGCAGCAACAACAACAGCAATAATAATAATGGATGACTTCACGTTTGTACAGCTGCTGCTTCTCGTCGCTTAAAAATGGCGACCTTTCGCGGTCTTATTGTTGTTGGTGTTAACAACTCCGCCCCCCCGCTGACGTAAGCGGTTCTTTCCTCTGGCCCAGTTGGTGCTAGCCTGGAACCGGTTTTTCCGGCCCCAGAGCCAGTTCTTTGTCAGTGGAAACAGCAAACCCGGTTCCAAACTAAGCACTGGCCCCGAACCAGCCCTGGAACTGCTTTGGTGGAAAAGGGGCATAGGTTCGACAAAACAGCATACAAGGAGGATGAAAGGGGATAAAAGGGGTTCTTATCAGGGCTGGGACTACTGTTTAGCCGATACCTGGTTTCTAGTAATTATAGCTGATGCTGGAAAACGTTTTCGACGTCTGAAAAGACAAACAATTTAATGATTTCGCATTCCTCGACAAACTTTCTGTTTTCAGATCCCGTGAGCTGAATTTATTCAAACGAAAGTTTCTCAGTCAATCCATTCTGTACTTTATGCAGTTTTTATAACTCCGAGACAAACTTAATGTTTTTTTGAGTGAAAATCGAACAGTCAATCGTCACTGCATCATATCAGCCAATCAGGTTTCAATATGCAAATGAAGGTCATTCGTCAAAATTAAGCAGGTAGAAGCTGGATTTCAAAATAAGTTGAGTTTATGTACAGCAATATGCAAGAACACTATGGAATCAATTTTGTGCCAAAATGTTCATACGATACTTTTGAAATATCAAACACAAACGATAAATCAAAATACAAAAAAAAAGGCAATTTTTTTAGACTGGCAAACAAATTATTCGTGTAATCGTGCAAAATATCAGTCTATTACTCTTCAGAAACCTTTTATTTTTGTTCCGCGTCTTTCTCGGTTTTGTTGGACGTAATTTATTTTGGTTGCGATTCCAGCTTTGTCGTTTGCGCTCCCTGACTTTTTGCTTGCAGTTTTGGCACAAACTTCACGTGTGGGTGGGCTGTCCAGGAACGCATTCCCATTGGCTAACTTGTGTTTGATTGACAGCTACGCTCAGCCATTCCCTACTCGGATTCTGGCGGACTGTTTGACGAGTGACCGATCCATTGACGGTAAACAAGGATCGAGTGGACTTCAGTGGCGACTATGATATTGAATTAATTCAACAAAGTGTAAGTGCGGGACAAATGTGTTGTATGTGTTGCAGTAGTACACAAGTCCACTCGATCCTTGTTTACCGTCAATGGATCGGTCACTCGTCAAACAGTCCGCCAGAATCCGAGTAGGGAATGGCTGAGCGTAGCTGTCAGTCAAACACAAGTTAGCCAATGGGAATGCGTTCCTGGACAGCCCACCCACACGTGAAGTTTGTGCCAAAACTGCAAGCAAAAAGTCAGGGAGCGCAAACGAGAAAGCTGGAATCGCAACCAAAATAAATTACGTCAAACAAAACTGAGAAAGACGCAGAACAAAAATAAAAGGTTTCTGAAGAGTAATAGACTGATGTTTTGCACGATTACACGAATAATTTGTTTGCCAGTCTAAAAAAAATATTGACTTTTTTTTTTTTTTTTTAATTTTGATTTATCGTTTTTGTCTGATATTTCAAAAGTATTGTATGAACATTTTGGCACAAAACTGATTCCATAGAACACGAGGACATGGAGCAGAAAAGGAAATGACATTCGTGTCCTGGGAAAAAGACGGGCCGATTATCTAGCAAGGTCGTCACCAGTTCATTGAAACCTTGGAGAGATTTCCAAAGCCAGAGGGTGCTGTGTCCAAGCTCCTGATGAGAGAAAGACCAGGGTTGCAGTTACCTGCTAGAGGTTCCAGGGGGCGCCGGAGATCAGGGGTCACAAGTTCAACCTGAGGCTCAGTCGGCTCCTCTGAGGCTGCAGTGTTCTCTAAAGGAGAGAAACCTATTTGAGCCGTCGTGTTCGCCCATTTTATATCCTCCTCCATGTCCGATTATGCACTGGATGACATTTTGGCTAAATGGTATTAAGCAATCCAGACAAACGCATGGAGACGAGACGTTACAGTTCATGTGATTCACGGGTTTGAATCGTTAATGGGTTTTATTCCTCTAAAGTTTCCTTTGTGTATAATGTGTAACACAAATACACAAAGACAGAAAAAAACAAAAAACAAATGCCATCGTGCTTAGTGACTTATGTGAATCTCTTATGTGACTAGCTACATTTATACTCAAACAGAAAACGTTAAAAGACATTAACCAATCCTGCCAGTCCGATAATAAGAGCAGCGAATGGTCAATGGACTGCAATTAAAGCTGGACGGCCTTTCGATTTCATAAAATCGGTGAAATCTAGTTCCCTCTGAAATGTGCTTGTTGTGATATATGTTTATTTCTGTGATATCTCACAAAATACCAGGCCATTCTGTGGCTGGGAAGGTATTTAATTTGACGGGATTAAAGCAAATAATGTGCGTGAACTCGCTCGCTTTGCGCAGTCAAGCAGACAGAGGAAGTCCGTGCGTGTGCACGCATGCATGCGCAGGTTTACCTTTTGACCCTGCACTGACGGTTCCATCATTCTGCCGCTAAACGAACAGCTGATCACACCGAGGTGCTCGCTGAGCGCCGATGTTTATTAGTTTGGTCCTGCGTTTCCTTTCCTTCGTATACAACGTAATGTCTTTTCTTCTCGCTTTCTGTTACTGTAGTCCTCCGTTGTTCTCTCCCGTTTCAAATTTGTATCCCACGACGCCTTGTGCGAACGGGGAAAACCCACCACGTCGTGCATGGCGTAGTATCTTGTATTGGGTCATGGTGAAGCAGGAAAAAAAAGCGGAGAATTTAAGGCCATGTGGCCCTAAATTCATTAATTGTTCTATTTTTAAACAGATAATAAAATTGGAAGTCTGTGATTCGAATTCAGTCCACTTAACAAAAATAACTGGGTGTCGGGGAAAAAAAATTCTTTTTACGACCTACACTTGAAAAATCTGAAAGGAGGTCGAGCTTTAATCGTCCCTGGACAATTTCGCCACAAGATTTCGCAACGTGCTCTCAGACGAGCGATAAGGAAGATAAGCGAGAAGCTGTTAATCATTGGAAAAAGAGTTGCAGGACGGCCTGAAAGCAGCAGGATCAACAGTTACATGGAGAACCGTAAAGGCCAATTTATGCTGACAACGCAGTCCTCGCAGATGGCGTCGCAGAAGGCGTCTGCGTAGCCCCCCCCCCTTCGCAGACGCTCTGCGCGCACCTCCCAAAAATTGTGACCACCGCAGAAGCCTCGCAGACAGCGTCGCAGACAAGAGGGCTCCGATTGGTCCACTCTACATCCGCTGTACACGCACTTCCGCTTCCCTACTTTCCCGGTTAGGTTTGTTTTCACGACCGGCATTTTTAAAAACACGAGCGAAGATGGAGCGGCACGAAGAGCGGTTGATCGAGGAAGTGAGGAAGTACGTACATCTATACGACTCCAGTTCTAGTCATTATAAGTAACCGGAGGATAAACACTCCACTAACCACACCCACCAACTACTCCTAGCGATTTCGCGCCTCCTTGCGTTGTGGCGGTGAATAACATCGCGCACGCCTATTACTCCCCGCTCAACGATAAATTACAACTGTCTGCGAAAAGCTATCTGCGAAAGCCTTGTCGCAAGAGCACGCAGAGGCCCTTAGCAATCATCATGACGATCATCTCTGTTCCTGTTTGATACTTGTGTGAATTTGGACCTGGGCGCAAATGAGCGTCTATCGCGTCCAAGGGGAGGAAAAGGAACTCGTACCTGGTACAGTGACCTGAATAATTTCTCCATCTGGTGGCTCCGTTTTGACCTTTTTTATAGATGTGCAGTCTCCCGAAGGCCCTAAAGAAAACACGTCTTTGTCCATAAGTAAAAAAAAAACAAAAAAACAAGGAAGGTACAAAAAACCAGCAATTACCTGCTTCACAATCTGCTAAGGGACTGACGCAGGAGCTGGTGGATCTGAGAGACGAAGATATTCAAAAAGAAAGCAAGAGGGCAAGCAAGAGCAATTTAGTGAGTAAACACAGCTCACCCTGACTGGCAGGGAAATATTTCAAAGCTTTGCTAAAGGGCTTTGATGGAGCCTAATTAAACAGCGTAGTGCTCTCCGAAAGTTCAACAACAATTAGCACTGTTTGCTTTGGCTGAGCGCGCAGGCTCAGGCGTTTAAAACTAATTAGCCGAGCTGCCCGTCTCGACGTCGATGGGCGCTGACGTGTACCTGCTGCTGTGGGTGTTGCTGACCAGCTCGAGGGCGGAGCTCGGCACTCTAAGCCCTTCTGGGAAACCGTCTTCAGGAGACGAGCCGTCCTGCTTGCCTTCTTCTTTCGCCGCTTTCCCTGCAGCTGATTAAAAAGAAAAAAAGCTCAGCAACGATACGCCATAGCGTGCTCAGATGTCATTGTAGTTGCACATCAAACCCTGTCAAGGCAAAGGCAAGCGCCGCAGTGAGACGTAATTCAGTAAATCTGTCACTCACCAGTGAAGATCCGCTCATCAAACATCCTGAAAGGGAATAAACAAGTATGTAAACAAACACGGGCTCGAAGCAGACATGCGCCTCAGCATATTGAACTGCTTTATTTGGATGCGCAAGGCTGACGACTCAGCAGGAGATTTCCTCATTAAGCCAAATCGGCGGGCGTACGCTGGCACACGGATGGCAGTGGTTACTTCACCCAGCGAGTGGTGCAGCGCTTTGGATGGCGAACGCCTATCTGCCAGATGGCACCAGGAGGCTGGAAGCTTTATTCATGAGATAAATGAGAGGGAGAAAAAAAAAACCCACCACTACGCCTGTTCATGCAGTTACTGTTGAGCTAAAATGGCAGAGGCTTATACATTAACTGCTGAACTGAATCACTGAACCATGCGTCAATGTTAAACAGTGACATCCAAATTAATTTGAGCTCTGAATCTTGAATATTTAAGTGCACCAGATGTAATACAGGCATCAATACAGCCAGAACATCCATGCTGCATTCTTTTATTGATTTTCTACATGTACAACCCCGATTCCAAAAAAGTTGGGACAAAGTACAAATTGTAAATAAAAACGGAATGCAATAATTTACAAATCTCAAAAACAGATATTGTATTCACAATAGAACATAGACAACATATCAAATGTCGAAAGTGAGACATTTTGAAATTTCATGCCAAATATTGGCTCATTTGAAATTTCATGACAGCAACACATCTCAAAAAAGTTGGGACAGGGGCAATAAGAGGCTGGAAAAGTTAAAGGTACAAAAAAGGAACAGCTGGAGGACCAAATTGCAACTCATTAGGTCAATTGGCGATAGGTCATTAACATGACTGGGTATAAAAAGAGCATCTTGGAGTGGCAGCGGCTCTCAGAAGTAAAGATGGGAAGAGGATCACCAATCCCCCTAATTCTGCGCCGACAAATAGTGGAGCAATATCAGAAAGGAGTTCGACAGTGTAAAATTGCAAAGAGTTTGAACATATCATCATCTACAGTGCATAATATCATCAAAAGATTCAGGGAATCTGGAAGAATCTCTGTGCGTAAGGGTCAAGGCCGGAAAACCATACTGGGTGCCCGTGATCTTCGGGCCCTTAGATGGCACTGCATCACATACAGGCGTGCTTCTGTATTGGAAATCACAAAATGGGCTCAGGAATATTTCCAGAGAACATTATCTGTGAACACAATTCACCGTGCCATCCGCCGTTGCCAGCTAAAACTCTATAGTTCAAAGAAGAAGCCGCATCTAAACACGATCCAGAAGCGCAGACGTCTTCTCTGGGCCAAGGCTCATTTAAAATGGACTGTGGCAAAGTGGAAAACTGTTCTGTGGTCAGACGAATCAAAATTTGAAGTTCTTTATGGAAATCAGGGACGCCGTGTCATTCGGACTAAAGAGGAGAAGGACGACCCAAGTTGTTATCGGCGCTCAGTTCAGAAGCCTGCATCTCTGATGGTATGGGGTTGCATTAGTGCGTGTGGCATGGGCAGCTTACACATCTGGAAAGACGCCATCAATGCTGAAAGGTATATCCAGGTTCTAGAGCAACATATGCTCCCATCCAGACGACGTCTCTTTCAGGGAAGACCTTGCATTTTCAAACATGACAATGCCAAACCACATACTGCACCAATTACAGCATCATGGCTGCGTAGAAGAAGGGTCCGGGTACTGAACTGGCCAGACTGCAGTCCAGATCTTTCACCCATAGAAAACATTTGGCGCATCATAAAACGGAAGATACGACAAAAAAGACCTAAGACAGTTGAGCAACTAGAATCCTACATTAGACAAGAATGGGTTAACATTCCTATCCCTAAACTTGAGCAACTTGTCTCCTCAGTCCCCAGACGTTTACAGACTGTTGTAAAGAGAAAAGGGGATGTCTCACAGTGGTAAACATGGCCTTGTTCCAACTTTTTTGAGATGTGTTGTTGTCATGAAATTTAAAATCACCTAATTTTTCTCTTTAAATGATACATTTTCTCAGTTTAAACATTTGATATGTCATCTATGTTCTATTCTGAATAAAATATGGAATTTTGAAACTTCCACATCATTGCATTCCGTTTTTATTTACAATTTGTACTTTGTCCCAACTTTTTTGGAATCGGGGTTGTACATGCAGCAAGTGTCACGTTTGGTACGATGCAGTTAAGCAACAAAAGCAAACGTGTATAGAGGCGTTACAAAGACAAATAATCACTTGGAGAGAAATAGGAGAGCTTGTTGGTGCCTTTGGTGAGAGTTTTAATTTAAAGGGAATTTTTCCATTGTACATTGCTGAAAAGATTAGTTGACAATTCAACCGGTTGGAACATACTCAGCGACTCTCACATTCCAGCATCTGATGTGGTTCAGTCTCGATTTACAGTCCTATTCAAATGACCGAGAGGACTCACCGTCTCACAACGAAGCGGACGCCGTGTCTCTCTTCCAAGATTCGTTTGAGTTTCGGCACTCCGTAGGTGCATGGCCTCTTAAAGGGGATCTTGTCCGGTATTCCGATGATCTCGACCGCTTCGGGATCGCAGGCGATTTTCCGGTACGGCACAGGAACCATGTGATCCAAGCCCAACGCTTCAGCTTTGATCGAGTAAGGGTATCGTGTTAAATACATGAATATAGTAACGATGATAGGAATGAATATCTTCGGTCCTTTGTTAAACACTGAACATTCCAATTATATCCAAATCATATACAGTATGTATAGTGCCCTCCACGATTATTGGCACCGCTTGTAAGGATGAGTTAAAAGGGTTCAAAAAAAATCCACCTGAAAAAATAAGAAAAATCCAACCTTTAATGGAGATCTATTTATTCACAGAAGAACAAATCTCTCATCAAGAAATAATTATTTGGAAAAAAAAATGACCGTGAACACACTGGAACTGAAAAAAGGATTCCGATTTTTGAGTTGGTTGGAGCGTGTAGGAACTTTCAAGCTGTAATCCATGACTTCCTGTTTAACTGGGGGACAAATATGAGGCGACAGAGAGGTCAAATTCCCTCAACAGGAACATGGGAAAGATAAGAGAACACACAAACCAAATGAGGGAGAAGTGTGTTGATCTTCATGAGTCAGGGAATGGTTATGAAAAATAGCTACTCGCCTGAAAATGTCTATTTCTACTGTTAGGGCAGGAATAAAAAGTCGGCATCAACTGGAACTGTTACAAACTCGCCTGGAAGAGGAGCCAAGTTTATTTTACCCCTATGTACAGTGAGGAGGAGGGTAAGAGAGGCAAAAAAATAAAAAAAATCACCAAGGATCACTGTTGGTGAATTACAAGAAAAAGTAAAATCCTCGGGTTTCCAAAGGGGTGTTCACACGGCAACTTTTACTCCGGTGTAGCACCGGGGCTGCCCCGGTAGAGCGTTCACACGGTACAAAGTCATACCGGTGTAGCCCCTGAAAGCTGCTTAAACCAGTGCAAATCTAACCCTGCTCGGGAGGTGGTTTAAGAAATTTACTCCGGAGTAAATGCTAGTTTGCGGGGCAGCACCGATATAAAATGGGACGTCTGAACGCTACAGGTGTAGACTCGCTACGCGTGAGGAGAGTTGATTACATATGGGCATTGCATAATTTGCATCCTGGTATTTTGCGCTTCCAAAATGGCGAATATCAACAACAACAGAACTGCGTGTCTTCCAGTGTTGCCAGATTGGGCGGTTTTAAGTGCAGTTTGGCGGATTTGAACATATTTTGGGCTGGAAAACGTCAGCAGTATCTGGCAACACTGGTGTCTTCATCCACGTTGTTTTCCCCAACACGCTAACACGCTTCTCTCTAGTAAGCAGGTTTGTGACGTGTGAACGCTCCACAAAATTTACACCGGTGTAAGATATATCGCAACAAAATACATCGGTGCAGCATCGATGCAAATATGTGCCGTGTGAACACCCCTCGAGTCTCCAAAACCACCATCAGACTCCACCTCCTCCATGCCAACAGATTATTTGGAAGCTTTGCCAGAAAAAAAGCCTTTTTTTTTTAATGTTAACCACAAACGTAAACACCTGAAGTTGGCGAAACGCTATTACAACTTGGGCGGAACCGTGTTCTCTGGTCTGATGGAACAAAAATTGAGCTTTTTGGCAATAAACGCTCAAGGTGGGTTTAGTGTAAAAACAAGGAGGCTATAATGAAAAGAACCCGATCCCAACTGTAAGATATGGTGGAGGTTCTGTGATGTTTTGGGGCTGTTTTTCCTCCGAAGGCCCTGAAAACCTTGTGGTCCATGGCATCATGGACTCCATGAAATACCAGGACATTTTAATCTAAATCTGGCTGCCTGTGCCAGGAAACTAAAACCGGGTTGTCATTGGATCTTCCAGCAGGACAATGATCCGATGTCCAAATCAACACAAAAATGGTTCACTGAGCACAGACTCAAGCTTCTGCCCTGACCTGAACCCTAGTGAAAACCTGTGGGCTGAGCTGAAGGAGAGAGAGAGAGAGAGAGAGAGAGAGAGAGAGAGAGCACAAGAGAGGGCCGAGAACCCTGGATGATCTGGAGAGATTGTGTAAAGAGGAATGGGCTCAGATGCCCTGCTCTGTATCTCCAACCTTATAAAATGTTATAAGCCTCGGTCACAACCGGCCGTACGTGCTCCTACGGCCGGTCTACGTGCAAAAAACGCAAGAAACGCACGGAGGGTGCGCGTGCGACGTGCTGATTTTCGAGCCGTAGACCGGCCGCAGAGGTTCTTTGTCATGTCAAACAAACTCTACGGGCGCTTACGTTTTTTTCAGGTTGCAAGACAAACTTACGGCCAACGTGCGTCTTTCTCCACGAGCAAAAAAAACGCAGCGATTTGGGAAACGCCAAAAATCGCACGGCCAAAAAAATCGTACGTCCGGTTGTGACCTAGGCTATAGGGAGGTTGTCCAAAGTATTAAATGCAGGGGTGCCACATGTAATAGTGGCACCTGTTTTTGTTGAAAATAATTATTTCTTGATGAGGGATTTGTTTTTCTGTGAATTAATTTATTTCAATTAAAGGTTGAGTTTTTCTCATTTTTTCAGCGTGAGATGAAGTGACTTTTTCACCAAAAGGGGGATTTTTTTTCCTAACACTTTTCCCTAATCTTGGGGGCCAATAATCATGGACGGCACTATACGTATATACAGTTAGGTCCATATATATTTGGACACTGAGACAAATTTTGTTTTTTTTTACCTGTTTACTGAAACATATTCAAGTTATAGTTATATAATGGACATGGGCATAAAGTCCAGACTTTCAGCTTTCATTTGAGGGTATCCACATTAAAATTGGATGAAGGGTTTAGGAGTTTCAGCTCCTTAACATGTGCCACCCTGTTTTTAAAGGGACCAAAAGTAATTGGACAATTGACTCAAAGGCTATTTCATGGGCAGGTATGGGCAATTCCTTCGTTATGTCATTCTCAATTAAGCAGATAAAAGGCCTGGAGTTGATTTGAGGTGTGGTGCTTGCATTTGGAAGATTTTGCTGTGAAGAAAACATGCGGTCAAAGGAGCTCTCCATGCAGGTGAAACAAGCCATCCTTAAGCTGCGAAAACAGAAAAAAAAACCATCCGAGAAATTGCTACAATATTAGGAGTGGCAAAATCTACAGTTTGGTACATCCTGAGAAAGAAAGAAAGCACTGGTGAACTCATCAATGCAAAAAGACCTGGACGCCCACAGAAGACAACAGTGGTGGATGATCGCAGAATAATTTCCATGGTGAAGAGAAACCCCTTCACAACAGCCAACCAAGTGAACAACACTCTCCAGGAGGTAGGTGTATCAATATCCAAATCTACCATAAAGAGAAGACTGCATGAAAGTAAATACAGAGGGTTCACTGCACGGTGCAAGCCACTCATAAGCCTCAAGAATAAAAAGGCTAGATTGGACTTTGCTAAAAAACATCTAAAAAAGCTAGCACAGTTCTGGAAGAACATTCTTTGGACAGATGAAACCAAGATCAACCTCTACCAGAATGATGGCAAGAAAAAAGTATGGCGAAGGCGTGGTACAGCTCATGATCCAAAGCATACCACATCATCTGTAAAACACGGCGGAGGCAGTGTGATGGCTTGGGCATGCATGGCTGCCAGTGGCACTGGGTCACTAGTGTTTATTGATGATGTGACACAGGACAGAAGCAGCCGGATGAATTCTGAGGTATTCAGAGACATACTGTGTGCTCAAATCCAGCCAAATGCAGCCAAACTGATTGGTCGGCGTTTCATAATACAGATGGACAATGACCCAAAACATAAAGCCAAAGCAACCCAGGAGTTTATAAAGGCAAAGAAATGGAATATTCTTGAATGGCCAAGTCAGTCACCTGATCTCAACCCAATTGAGCATGCATTTCACTTGTTAAAGACTAAACTTCAGACAGAAAGGCCCACAAACAAACAGCAACTGAAAACCGCTGCAGTAAAGGCCTGGCAGAGCATTAAAAAGGAGGAACCACAGCGTCTGGTGATGTCCATGAGTTCAAGACCTCAGGCAGTCATTGCCAACAAAGGGTTTTCAACCAAGTATTAGAAATGAACATTTTATTTACAATTATTTAATTTGTCCAGTTACTTTTGAGCCCCTGAAATGAAGGGATTGTGTTTAAAAAATGCTTTAGTTCCTCACATTTTTATGCAATCATTTTGTTCAACCCACTGAATTAAAGCTGAAAGTCTGAACTTCAACTGCATCTGAATTGTTTTGTTCAAAATTCATTGTGGTAATGTACAGAACCAAAATTAGAAAAATGTTGTCTCTGTCCAAATATTTATGGACCTAACTGTATATGAATGCATTCTGTTTTTATACACTATCCTTTTGAAAGTAACAAGAGTACCCAGAGGCTTGTCTGACAGCCGTACCACAAATATTTATTTTTAAAGGTCCCATGGCATGAAATTTTCACTTTCTGAGGTTTTTTAACATTAAAATGAGTTCCTCTGACCTTCTTAAGTCACCCCAGTGGCTAGAAATTTCACAATGTGTAAACCAAACTATGCCCAACATTTGAGAATGGCGCGTCAAAACGGCGCGTTGATAAGCTCTTCCCTTTACTACGTCAGCAAGGGAGATGATCCCCACGCCCCCCCTCTGGATTCCCACCCACTGTATGGATTGCCCCGCCCAGTTGTAGTGAGGAGACCATAGAGGACACAACAACATGGCATCACCTAAGCGAGCGAAACATGGAAATTGCGCTGTACATGGATGTGACAACACAGAAAAGAGTCTGTTTTTACTGCCGACGGGAGAGCCCCTGAAGACGCAGTGGCTTAATTTTATTTACTTCAATAATACGCCGTCGAGTCTATCTAAGACGGTGTATGTTTGTCGGAAGCATTTTCCTGAGGAATGTTTCCACAACTTGGGACAGTACAGGGCAGGTTTTGCACATCAACTGTCACTGAAGCCTGGGTCCGTACCAAGCATCCCTGCCGCATCAGCAACAAACACCGAACAAGTAAGTGTATAACTGGTCGTTTTGCCGTGTTTTAAAATCGGTGTGTCAGCCTAGCAATGGCTACATTAGCTGTGCAGCTAACCGCTTCCTGCAGTTAGCCAGGTACTCTGCGCTACAAAACTAAAGAGCATGCAGCATGCTCTGTTAAACTGAGTTTAGTCTGGAAATTGACTGTAACTTATGAGCTTATGTTTGACTATTGCTCCGCAATGCATGTCTTCTGTTGGATAAGCGATATGTTGCTGTAGTTGCTGCTTCTATCCTCTTTAGTTATGGAGTGCGTGTTCAAGCCTAGGGTATTATACGTTCGTAAACTACCACTCCGAACACTCTCACTCTCTGTTCTCTGTGTCACGTTGAGTTTACGAAAGGAGTCCGAGGGAGAACGGGGTTTTGTCTTAGCAGCGTGGCTACAGGCGCTGATAGCAGCGAGTATGTGTGTGTGCAGCTTGGTCAAGCCCCTCCCCCTCCCCCCATGGCCCGCCCCCACCCTCTACCCTTCCCTGCCTCCTGCTTCTCATTAGCAAAACGACGCACTGGGAAAAGCGCTGAAATGGGGCTTTCTCCCAGGAGGCTATATCTACGTGCCGAGGGTTCATTTCGAGAAAGGCTGCGGATATAACATCCGGAAGCCTCCACGAGCCCGTTTAAAGCATCAACAAACCACCATGCCATGGGACCTTTAAAAACGTAGTTGATTGGTGATATGGTGACGGTTTCTCGAAGGCGATGTTTATTTCGCATTTATGGAAGGAGTCTCCAATGTCAGAGCTTTGTAACAGTCAGAGATAAAGCAATAACTACATTTTCTGACACGGGAAAGTCTTCAGGAAGGAGGAGTTTTATGCTTTCTGGTTTCTCCGCAACATGACAAACAGCAATTTTTTTTTGGGTGGAAAAATAAAGGCAGATGAGAAAGTGACTCATGTTAACAATATTAAACATTACAACATCTCATCTCATTATCTCTAGCCGCTTTATCCTTCTACAGGGTCGCAGGCAAGCTGGAGCCTATCCCAGCTGACTACGGGCGAAAGGCGGGGTACACCCTGGACAAGTCGCCAGGTCATCACAGGGCTGACACATAGACACAGACAACCATTCACACTCACATTCACACCTACGGTCAATTTAGAGTCACCAGTTAACCTAACCTGCATGTCTTTGGACTGTGGGGGAAACCGGAGCACCCGGAGGAAACCCACGCGGACACTGGGAGAACATGCAAACTCCACACAGAAAGGCCCTCGCCGGCCCCGGGGCTCGAACCCAGGACCTTCTTGCTGTGAGGCGACAGCGCTAACCACTACACCACCGTGCCGCCACATTACAACATGCTGTTCTGTAATAAATAAATAAAAACATTAGTGTTGACTAATTGCTGTGATCGTGTCACCCAGCTGTTGACTATTTTCCTATGTCCGCATTGTGTTTTATTCCTTCGAACTGTCAGAGCAGGGTCACTTCTCCAGTTACAAACTGAAAGCAATGCCAGTTTATTGTAGTGTAGATGTTTTAAACTGAAAATAGACAAAATAGAAAACTGCACAATCAAAACAAGGCTGCAAGCTAGAAAAAAAAAAGTGGCTCTGATATTTATATTTATATATGTGTGTGTGTGTGTGTGTGTGTAAGTAGATAATGTCTGACTGGCTCACCGTAGCGGCTGTTAAATAGGATCTGCACGCATTCCCGCAGTGTATTGATGTCCTCTGTCTCTCTAATGAAAGCGTCCCATTTTTCTGTGCAAGACAAGAAGATAACATTAAAACCTCGTGGTCTCTAGCAGAGACAGAAAAAGCTGAATCGATGCACTGGACGTAAAATTTTGAAATACTAAAAACAGTGTGCATTTCAGACAACAACTTTGGAGGCAATTAAGACCGAATCAATACCCTCGTGTCTCTTTTTCAGTTATTGTTATACTTGTTATTTAATTTACACCACACTGAAATCACAACCTTTGGCATCGAAGCGGCTCTAAATCACACGGTCTCAAAACACTGGCTGCTTTAAAAGTATCTTTCCTTCAACGTGCTGTCAAGAGCTAGTGCTTTGTTTTGTCTACTAAGATTGTTTGTATTAGTCAGTGGAGACAATTAACACGGGTCCTGACTCTTGGCAGTGTCTGACGGCTTCCTGTTGCTTGTTTGAAAGGAACAGAAGTTGAAGTTGAAGGCCGCAGTGTCCCGGCCAAGCGCGTTTTTTTTTTCTTTTTTAATCAAACATACACCACTGGTCATGACTTTAGGTCCGTGTACTTTTTCGTTCATTTATTATTCTATTTTGGAAGTCACATGAGAAATGAAAAAGGACTCGTTTATGAATTTTTACACTTGTGTATGACTTGTGAAATGGAATCCAGAGCCATGTTTTGATGTATTTTTAGTTATTGAAAATGAGTCATTGAACAGCGGAAAAAGCAATTTTGAAAAATGCCATTCTGAATTGCGTTTTAGTTTATTTAGAACTAAGCTTGTGGGTGGGTTGGGAGCGTTATGGTTTGTTTATTCTCATCCGCATGACATGGCGTCTTTGGAGGCATATTCCGACTTAATTTGCAAAATGTTGCGAAGGCATGCTACGCATGCTGGAGGTCGATCTATCGTTGTTGTCGTGTGTTGTAAAGTGAGACATGAGTGAGCGCGAGCCAGGCGGTGTAATTTACTTCCGGGTGAAATACAGGATCGGTCAAATGAAATTCAATAAAGGAACAAATGAATATTACAAAATAAGAAAACGATCAGAAATGTTGTCCACTTTTCTAATACTACTATTTGATGATGGCAATACATTTCGAAAACAAAACAGAGCCATTTTTGCTTGTATTGTTTTAAATAAAACACCAAGCTGCACCCTTTTTTAAATTTCATCTTTCATTCCAAAATAGAATAATGAATGAACAAAAAAGTACACGGACCACTTTAGGGACCCAATTAGGGATGTTAACCGATGACCGTTTGACCGGTGGTTGACCGAATCAACATCAACCGGTTAATTTTTTTTTTGGTTGTCGGTTAAAAAAAAAAAAAATTCAATCGTTTTGAAGCTGCCGATTTTGGAGCGGAGAACCTGGAATTCTGTGTTGTAAACGCTTGGGGCATGCCATGCGGTGTAAGGACGACAGCTGACAAATCAGAAACACCCATTCAGTCATGTCCCGCCCTCCCGCCCCAGTTGAAGACAGCTGACAAATCAGAAACACCCATTCAGTCATGTCCCGCCCTCCTGCCCCAGTTGAAAACAGCTGCCATTTGGCAAGAGGAAAAAAAAAGTGTAGACAGGCTTTTTAGCTTACAAATTACTATTCTATTTTTTTTTTTTTAATTATTATTAGAAGGCACATGGAGTTTAGTCCTGCCTTGGCCAGTGCATTCTGAAAGTATGTTTCGGTCTGTAGCCAACAATGCATGTTATTGCAGATCATATCTCTCCACACAAGCTAAAGGCGCAGATGCCGACTTTTTCACGGCTGAATCGTGCAGATCCGATTTTTTTTTTTGGGGGGGGGCGTGGGAGTGTCTGAATAATTTCATCAGAGTAAATTCTGTATTAAAATTACTAAATAAGCAAATGCCGTTGAAATTATTCAGACACTCCAACCCCCCCCCCAAAAAAAAAAAATCAGATCTGCACGATTCAGACGTGAAAAAGGCGGCATCCGCCAAAAGGCGCACCGTTTGCATCCCTGATAAACTCATAGGTTAACCGACTTTAACCGGCTAATGAGGCTCGGTGGTTGGTCAAGATTTTTTTTAGTTTTCGCCATCCCTAGACCCAATGCTACTTAAGTGTTAAGATTCAAAGTCCTGATTTGACTGTGGTTACTCAGGACTCTAATAGAGCCACTTCAGTTAAAGGAAAACGCCACCCTGAATCACACTGAATATGTTCCGAATCCGACGTCGAACGTGTTTAGCAATTCTGGTGCTAATTTGTCGGCTTTTTATTCGTCCTGTGAGAGACAGCTGTCGTCTGCCGCACTGATGTCACACAGAAACATTGCTGGCGCAGTTACAATTGCTTAATAGGAGAAAAAAAAAAGAAAAGAAACAATATCAACCTCAAATATAAAGGATAACTCGCCATACTAGAGCAACCATATTTATGAGAAATCCGACAGATGCATTGGCAACAGTAAATGCTGGACTCAAAGGTCCAGAATGCAACGTACATTAACAACACAACGCAGGTGCGCCAAGTGAATGAATGAATTTATTTATTTCGAACATGTGATGGTAGATGCTCGGTTCGGCTAGCTAGTGACGCGAGAGATGACGACTTAAAGCCGTCGATGGTGGTATTAGCATGAAAACTGAAGCTTTGGAAGCTGAAGATAGCATGAAGATTAATATACAAATACAAAATTGTTCACAGGTGAGTTTTCCTTTATATACACACACCGATCAGTCATGACATGAAAAACTCTGACGGGTAAAGTGAATAACATTGATTATGTTGTTACAGTGGCACCTGTCAAAGGTTGGGACTGGGTCTGAGTATCTCCAAAATGGCACATCTTGTAGGGTGTACGCACTATGGAGTGGTTAGTACCTACCAAAACTGGTCCAAGGAAGGACAACCGGTGAACCGGCTGAAAACGTTAAATGCTGACACCTTTCTGTTTTAGCCAGCATTAACTTTTTCAACAGTTTGTGCTACAGTAGCTCTTCTGTGGGATTGGACCATATGGGCTAGCCTTCGACACCCATGACCCTGTCGCTGGTTCACTGGTTGCCCTTCCTTGGACCACTTTTGTTCAGTACTAACCACTGCACGCTGGGAACAACCCATAAGACCTGCCGTTTTGGAGATGCTCAGACCCAGTCATCTTGCCATCGCAATTTGGCCCTCGTCGAAGTCGCTCATGCCCCTTTTCCACCAAAGCAGTTCCGGGGCTGGTTCGGGGCCAGTGCTTAGTTTGGAACCGGGTTTTCTGTTTCCACTGAACAAAGAACTGGTTCTGGGCCAGAAAAACCGGTTCCAGGCTAGCACCAACTCTTTGCTGGGCCAGAGGAAAGAACCGCTTACATCAGCGGGGGGGGCGGAGTTGTTAAGACCAATAACAATCGCAAGACCGCGAAAGGTCACCATTTTTAAGCGACAAGAAGCAGCAGCTGTACAAACGCAAAGTCATCCATTATTATTATTATTGTTGTTGCTTCGATGTTCGCACCAAGGTTTATGCAAACGCAGCGACGTAACTGACGTATACAGAGACATAACTGACGTATACAGCGACGTAATGACGTGGCTCCCCTTAGCACCGCGAGCTATGGAAAAGCAAACTGGTTCTCAGCTGGCTCGCAAGTTGAACGAGTTGTGAACCAGCACCAGCCCCGAACCAGCCCTGGAACTGATTTGGTGGAAAAGGGGTATCAGATCCGTACGGTTGCCCATTTTTCCTGCTTCCAACACATCGACTTCAAGAACTGACTGTTCTCTTGCTGCCTAATATATCCCACCCCTCGACAGGCGCCACTGTAACAACATAATCAATGTTATTCACTTCACCAGTCAGTGTTTTTAATTTTATGGCTGTATACACACTGTATATAATTTTCAGTCTGCTGCACACCTGATTTCTCATGTACTATGGAGAAGAGTAGACGTTTGGAGATGTGAATGCTGGGAGGGCTCTGAGCGACGTCTCCTGCAAGTGCTATCCGCTCACCTAGAGCACATGCAAGAAGACACCCATCAATCAAAAAACCATGAGGAAAAACAGACAAAATATGGATTAAACATAACATCTCTTGTTGTAGCTGAACGTAGGAAACTGCTCACCGTTGTCATTGGCCTCTTTGGGCGCAGCTGCCTTCTCGTCGCTTGGTGCCCACGCTGCTAGCCGTTCCTTGACCAGGCCAGGCAGCACCGAAGGCTTCGGATCACCCTTAGCGTCCGGGTGTGTCTGGGAAGGCACAGGCATTCCATACAGGAAGCTGGAGAGCATAGAGCTGCTAGCAGGCACTTCCTGTGCGGGGGTTTTAACAGGCGTGTGGTTGCTGGCACTCTTAACAGCAGGGGAGGGGTGGTGATTGGTTTCCGGACAGGATTTACCATCACGCGGGGCTTCGTCTGGCACTCTGAATTCAGAGAACAATTTTATCTCAGTTTCATCTACGCTGCTTCACTCTGACAGCAGAGCTGATATTCATGCTAACTGGAGCTTGGTAACGGTCATTCTCTCTTAGTCATGTCAGCATTTCATATTTAAAAATACTAAAATCATATAAATACTTCATCCAAAACGTCAAATCCTGATGCTATAGTGGGTGTAAAGAGCACAGCAAAATCATGCTAAATACCCCTTCATTGCTAAAAGGGCTCTGCAGATTAATTAGCATATTCAACCAAATCCATATGGATCCTTATTATCATTACTTTAGATGAAATTTTCCATCAACATTTTACCTCACGCACTTCAGGAAATACTTAATCTTCTAATGTTGCTAGCTGTAGTAAGCACACAAAACTTTAACGTCACATGAACTAGCGCCTTTTGGCTTTTAACAACTGTTAATTATGCTAACGCTTGGAACATCTACAGCTAAACTTCATCATCATTACTGTAGATTAATTCCGCGTCGACATTTCACCTCAAAACTTTAGAGATGTGCTTCAGTCAAAACTATTCATACTGCTAGCAATGTATAAAACAGATCCATGCTAACTATGCTAGCATTTCTGAGGTGAATTAGCCCTTTAGATTAACATACTGCACACCTTATCATTTCTGCATATAAATTTTTATATATTAGTTTCAAAAGAATTTTTTTTTTTACTAAAAAAGGAATACTTAAAAAAAAAAAGCTCCTCAGAATAAATGACAAGAAGTTAGCGTGAAGCAAGGTATTGCTAACTGGTGATCGTTAGCTTTCATTTACTCTTAGTCCTGCTAGCATTTTCAGGTAAATTAGCCCTTAACATAGGGTGACCAGATTTCCCGAGTCTAAAACCGGGACACTTTGCGCGTGACCGTGATACTCGTGCACGCACACGCGTTTTGATGTAAACATGCGCCGGCTCAGACAGGTGCTTCTATCATTTTGTAGAAGCTCACTTTTATCAACATTTCAGAGAATAATCAAGTATTTTCCTGTTATCTACATGTTCTTCTATCACAATTCAGTTAACGTAAGAAAATCAGACAACAGATGTGATGATAGGGAATAGGCCAACAGCCTACATTTCAACTGATTTATTTCACCTTTGTGAAAATGCCAAGAAAATGCATTGCTTGCATATTAACATCAACATTTTATGCGATGAACTTTTTTTTTTAAACAATAGGCTATGCATTGTAACAGGAATGAGCACATGAGCCTAATCGTTGTCACCTCCGAACCTTTACCCAAAACGCCTCTGTTTAATCTTAACCAGTGTCGGCTATTAACTATTTTGAAAACGTGAACCCTGAGTTGACAACAGCATCAAACAAGTCGAGACAATCTGTGATACAGATTAAAGACAGATGAAACAGATGAAAGACAACAAAAAATGTTTCAGAAACACGACCCACCCGCCCTAAAGAAGATGCCATTTTATTGCATATATTTACATGATGAGTGAATTTGCTCCAGTAGTGCTTTATTGCCCGAGAACCTGCTGGGAAACTGTGAGCAAGTATCGTCGAAATTGGCCCGGGTAATGAGCAAGACTTCGAGAGTAGGCACGGTCATGCGATTCCTCTCATCAGTCCAGGTGTTGCTCATGAGTGAAAATATTCGCTCAACTGGAGCATTGGTGCCAGGTAGGCACATGGCAAAGCTGGCTGACATTGCTGTAAGGAGTCTCCCTACTCTTGAAGTGCGTGAACATCTCCGCCCAGCGCTCATCCGTTCGGCATTGTCGCGCAGTAGTTGACAGCCGCTAGCGCAAAAAACGTTATAACGCGGCCTCTATATTGCAATACTGTACAAATAGATACATTGTAAGGTTGACTGCGCACACACGCTCATTGATGCTGAATTGCTAGAAGCTTTACTGACATCTCGTTGGCTATGTATGATCGCTGTAACCGGGACAGTTTGTTAGTGTTTGGTGTAAACCGGGACATTTCAGCGTCCCGACGGACCTTTGTCGGGACAGGGGACACGCAACTCAAAATTGGGACTGTCCCGGTCAAACCGGGACGTCTGGTCACGTTACCTTAACATTAACCTATACAATCAGCATTAGAGTTTGTTCAGGCCAGCAGCTCAAATATGTTTATTTGCATGTCTGATTTTAACAGGAAAGATGTTGTATAGTTCAGAACTGCGAGTGGACAGTTTGTGAAATCTACATGTTGGTAGCTAGCTAACTGCCACCCGCACATGTTAGCCTGCATAAAATGTGAATAAGACTACGTTCAGACTGCACCCTGAAACGACCCATATCCGATTTTTTTGCCCATATGCGACCTGTATCCGATTTGTTATTGACAATCTGAACGACACAGATCCGATTTTTTTCACATGCGACCCAGGCCGCTTGGATATGTGGTCCTAATTCTGATGCATATCCGTTATTTTCACATGCGACTGCAGTCTGACCGGACAGGTCGCATTCATGCGACCTACACGTCATCAACAAGAGACAAACGTCACTATTCTGCGTTGGCTAATCCCGCCTCTTTGGTGGAAACTTGAAGAGTGCGCTTTTTTTTTGTTTACGTATTACGTAGATGTGCTTATTACGTATCAATTTGCACATGCGGGACACTTTTGGGTCGTTTTCCGTTCATATTGGTAATGTGAACGGCCTAACAAAAAAATCGGATTTCACAACAAATCGGATATGGGTCGTTTCAGGTTGCAGTCTGAACGTAGTGTTATGGAGCAAAACATTCTGAAATAGAAGGGCACTCGGTTTAGGGTTGTTTTACAATCAGGGGACAAAGTTTGTGTCACAGGGGTCCAAAATTCAAATTGATTCAAACTGGTTCTTGTACCAGTTTTTAAGTGAAGGACAAATTAAAGAACATATTTCAGGTAATTTTTTGACGTGTGTATGGTAGTTTTGTGTAATCTGCTACAAGATGGGAGAAACAAATGAAGTGATTCTCGGGGAGGACTTTTTTTTTTTTTGACAATTCAGAATCCACGACTTCCATAGTGCTTTTAAATATAAGGCTGTAAGCTTGGTGTTAGTTGTCTCTAATATTTATGTCCCAATATCTTGACCACATTTTAGGATGAAAAATAATCATTTTAGATATGTTATTTTATATTGAAAAATTATCTGTCTCGGAGAGGACTTTTTTTTGACACAATTCCATACTAATTTGATCAAAATAGTCTGAAAACTTCCTGGCATTCAACATTAAAACTTAACTATGTTTCCAATGATATGGAACCAAATATTTGTTTTATGGTATAAAGAATGATGTAAGTGCATCCCTTTTGGAGCTACCTGTGGTCAAAAAAGCACTTTTTCTAAATGACACAAGTAATTTTGCTAAATATGACATATATTGCCGTACATTCACCAAAAATAACATTATCACCAAATTTTTTTTTTTTGCATGGTAAATAGAGCTATCACAGGGCTACAATAAACAACCAAGTTTATTTAGTCAAGCCTTTTGATATTGAAGATAATAAGTGTTAAATGTGATTTTTAGCTTGCGTACCCTGATTGTAAAACAACCCTTTATGTAATATAATACCTCCACGAAGCAACATATCCGGATTTACATCAAAATCTGATCGATTGTTCCTTGGCCCATGGTTCACTTTTCCTCAGAATTTCATCAAAATATATTCACTACTTTTTGAGTTACATTGGGAACAGTAAAAAAAAAAAAAATCCTGGATCCACATACATATCTGGATCTGCATACATATCCAGATTTGCATCACAATCTAATCAGTTGTTCCTTGGCCCATGACCCACCTTTCCGCCAAATTTCATCAAAATATATTCACTGCTTTTTGAGTTACGTTGGGATCAGTGTAAAAAAAAAAATCCTGGATCCATATACATATCTGGATCCTGGATTCACATACATATCCAGATTTGTATCAAAATCTAATCAAGTGATCCATATACATATTTGGATCCTGGATTCACATACATATCCAGATTTGCATCACAATCTCATCAGATGTTCCTTGGCCCATGACCCACCTTTCCGCCAAATTTCATCAAAATATATTCACTATTTTTTGAGTTACGTTGGAAACAGTATAAAAAAAATCCTGGCTCCGCATACATATCCAGAGTCACATCAAAATCTAATCAAGTGTTCCTCGGCCCATGGCCCACCTTTCCACCAAATTTCATCAAAATCCGTTCACTACTTTTTGAGTTACGTTGGGAACAAAAAAAAGCAAAAAACCAGAGGCGGAAACATAACCTCCTCCAACAAAGCAGGCAGAGGAAACAAACAAATCATAAACCATAAACCAAACCACTTGTAGGTTTTCTACATGTCACTGATCATTATTATGCACGAATTCTGGTCTCTGACCGTTTGACGATGAAGCGAATGCGGTTGCTCTGCTCCAGGATCTTCATTAAGGTCTTGGTGTCATAATCTGCAGGTCTCCTCAGGGTCACGCCGTCAGGGAGGCCATGAACCAGCACAGCACCAGGCTCCTTCTGAATCCACTCATAAGGCACAGGGACCAGGCTGCTCTTCCCTACAGCCTCACCTGAAACACATCACACTCTGTGGTCCATCAGGTTTTCAGTGATCCAGGCTGTTGCAAAAGTATTGGAATAAACCGAAGGCAAGGTGGCTGCGCTGGGGGGTATAACCCTGTATTCATTTCATGACTTGAACGAATCATCATGACTTGTCTGTGAAGGTTCTCAGTCGTCCAAGTCATCGTAAACCGTAGATGCTACAGAAGCCTGTCAACGGCTCCCCTTAGGTTTGCTTTTGGTCCACTAGAGGATAAATACCTGGAACTCCCCACTAGTCAGACAGAACTGAAGAAGCCTTTCGGATGAGAGGTGAAGCGTCTTCAAGAATTTCAAGCAAGTCCAGTTGCCTTCTGTAGCACCTACGGTAGAGCCCTGCACTCTCGCGGGAGTCCCACGGGACTCGCGGGACCCGCCGCAAAGCAGTGCGGCGCGGGACAAATTTTGAAAGCTCATTGCGGGCACGGGCGGGACCGGAAGTGAACATATGCGGGCGCGGGCGGGAGCGCACATATGCGGCGCAGGCGGGAACGGTGATAAGCTGCAGTCCCGCTAACTAAAAACATGTTTGAAATAAAATGTATAAATTATTAATTTATGTCTATCATATATAATTTGTGCTGGATACTTTATTTCGCATTAATAAAAACATTTTAAGATGCCTAAATTTGCAGAGAGAGTTAGATTACTAGATTGAGTGAGAAATAGCATCTTAAATTTGCCATTGATCACCCTAACGGGAAATCCTTTGATCACTCTAATGACTCGCCGTTCACACCCAGCTAGGAAGAGAACCATGAGTGAAGTGATTTACTGCTTGAGTTAGTCTACAACTCTAATCAGAGAGACAGGTTACACAGTGACGGTAGGCTTGACTCAATGCTATCCCAGAAATCCTTCCTGTAATATGCAAATTTGGCTGTCCAATCAGAGGCGGACAAATTTGCATATTAAAGGAAGGACTTCTGGGATAGCATTGAGTCAAGCCTACCGTCACTGTGTAACCTGTCTCTCTGATTAGAGTTGTTCACTCATGGTTCTCTTGCTAGCTCTGCTTTGCAATAAAAAAAAACAAAACATTAGTACAAAGCAAGCCCATTCACTTTTTTATGCTGATCAGAGAATTACAATGGTTTCTCATGTGACAAAAATGTGCGATTCGCTATTAAATATTTTAATTGCTTGACAGCACTAATTATTATTATTATTATTATTATTATTATTAGAGACACTACATGCTGAATTCAGAAACAAGGTAAATAATAACAAACGTGAACGTGAGCTGTAGATATTTATGCTCAAATCCACTCAAAGTAGGGGGCGGGGCACCATCACGCTGTGTCAAGACAAGAACTTTCCTGAGAAATAACGCGAACGTCTGCATCATGCGGGATTTGCGGGCGGGAGCGGGACAAAATATGGCAGGCGCGGGCGGGAGCGGGACTGAAAATCATAATTCTTTGTGGGCGCAGGCGGGAGCGGGACTGAAAATCATAATTCTTTGCGGGCGCGGGCGGGAGTGGGACTGCACAATGCGGGCGCGGGCGGGAGCGGGACTGAAAAATCCGACCCGCGCAGACCTCTAACCTACGGTTCATCATGACTTGATTTCTCAAGCAAATTTAGAAACATCTACAGCACTATACATGATTCATCTATATATCCAGCAAAAGTAACCAGGTTAAAAAAAACCCAAGGAATTAGTAAGAGAAACAAACCAAGAGGTCAGGGGCACCGCTCAACATGATGCTACAACCACCACGCTTCACAGCGAGGGTGGTGCTGAAAACAATGGCAGAAAGCTTTCAGACTTGGGCGTTGAAGCAAAGGAGAACTTGGGATTACAGCGTTGAAGTTCTTACTATAAAGCACGCTGAAGACTTCTTCCACCATTTTCCTCAGGACAAAGATATTGGAGTGAGCGTCTGTTAAGGCTCGCTGCTGTTTCGCTGGAGGTAAACCGTCTTTACCAGTCCGACTGCTTTCTGTGTCTGGAGCTTTGGCGTGGGAGCTGATTGAATTTAATGCTTGCAGACAGGATACCCCTGTGGAATAAAAAAAAATAAAAAAATACAGAGAAAAACAGCTAGACAACGGTGCCAAATACTACTTCCAATATCATGCTCTGCAGAGCCTTCACTGGCTAAAGCAATAACGTCTTAGAAGAATTCATTATTCAGAGATGTTAGCGCTTTGGTCGAATGTTTGGTCTATCTTCATACACGTGGATAAAAGCCATGTGAAGGACTCACTGCAGAATTTGTGAAAGTCTGTCTGGATTTCCTTCCTGGAATTGAGGAAGATTCTCCCCTTTTCTGTTCCTATGGCGATCACGCTATCCTCGTGCACGGTGACGCAAGCTACCTCGGCATTCAGCTTAGACATAGCAGTGCACTGCAAGGCAAAAAAAGTCAGAATTTAGGAATACAGGGAACATATTCAAGCTAATTCCACTTGGAAAATATTGCTGGATTAATAATCATTTTACTGCTGACAAGATCGTGCGCTATATTTATTACAAATGATTTTTGGATAACTTTCCTGTCATCCGAAAGAGGACGGTTTGTTTTTACATCCCTTTAAAAATGCATCGTCTGTGTTTCAGATGACTGAAGCAGAATGCGGGTCGTACCACAGAGTCTAGCGCCGACACTAAGCTGGTGAGGATTTCGTGTCTGGCAGATGTCTGTGACCCACGGAGCTCAGCGCGAGAGTTCAGCCTCATCCCATCACAGCCCAGCTTCCGCAGCTGCGCCATGTCTCTGAAGAGTCAGACATCACAGTTAGAAATCCTATCATCATATCACAGAGCAGAAACACAAAAATGAATGCTTTTATTTGGACAGCAAATGGTTCGACGCTGGCAACTTTTCTTAGCTGCCTAGATTTTGAGTATAATCTACCGTATTATTATGAAAACGTAATATCTTATGTTATGAGTGCTCTTATGTAAAATAATCCCCCTTTCCTTTAACATGCCATCATTTCCATTGCGATGATCTTCGAGAAACGACACAGCACTGATGTGTGATAACGGCTGTAAGGATGAGAACAGAACAGCACCGGTAAACAAGTAGCAGTCTTTGTTCATTAAGTAGCACTGATCTGATTCTGCTCCACATTTGGGAAGGGAGTTGGTGCTCGTCTCCTAAAGCTGCTTTCGTGTCTGAGAAGCGCAGTCGAGGATATAAAAACCTTTAAGAAGCTTTAAAATGCGATAGTAATACCCTCATCTGCGCTAATGCACCAAAATCCGTTACACATGCGAAAGTAGCTAATTACGATAAGCCTTTGTCAACCAATTAAAACTGGCTCAGATTATTGCCTTAATGCCCTTCGCTGCTAGTGCACTCTCGGAACCCACACGCCACCTGGTGAGAGACAAACTAAAACCCAACTGCTGCTTCATAGTGTTTAGAGGATACTTTATACAACCCCGATTCCAAAAAAGTTGGGACAAAGTACAAATTGTAAATAAAAACGGAATGCAATAATTTACAAATCTCAAAAACTGATATTGTATTCACAATCGAACATAGACAACATATCGAATGTCGAAATTGAGACATTTTGAAATTTCATGCCAAATATTGGCTCATTTGAAATTTCATGACAGCAACACATCTCAAAAAAGTTGGGACAGGGGCAATAAGAGGCTGGAAAAGTTAAAGGTACAAAAAAGGAGCAGCTGGAGGACCAAATTGCAACTCATTAGGTCAATTGGCAATAGGTCATTAACATGACTGGGTATAAAAAGAGCATCTTGGAGTGGCAGCGGCTCTCAGAAGTAAAGATGGGAAGAGAATCACCAATCCCCCTAATTCTGCGCCGACAAATAGTGGAGCAATATCAGAAAGGAGTTCGACAGTGTAAAATTGCAAAGAGTTTGAACATATCATCATCTACAGTGCATAATATCATCAAAAGATTCAGAGAATCTGGAAGAATCTCTGTGCGTAAGGGTCAAGGCCGGAAAACCATACTGGGTGCCCGTGATCTTCGGGCCCTTAGACGGCACTGCATCACATACAGGCATGCTTCTGTATTGGAAATCACAAAATGGGCTCAGGAATATTTCCAGAGAACATTATCTGTGAACACAATTCACCGTGCCATCCGCCGTTGCCAGCTAAAACTCTATAGTTCAAAGAAGAAGCCGTATCTAAACATGATCCAGAAGCGCAGACGTCTTCTCTGGGCCAAGGCTCATTTAAAATGGACTGTGGCAAAGTGGAAAACTGTTCTGTGGTCAGACGAATCAAAATTTGAAGTTCTTTATGGAAATCAGGGACGCCGTGTCATTTGGACTAAAGAGGAGAAGGACGACCCAAGTTGTTATCAGCGCTCAGTTCAGAAGCCTGCATCTCTGATGGTATGGGGTTGCATTAGTGCGTGTGGCATGGGCAGCTTACACATCTGGAAAGACAGCATCAATGCTGAAAGGTATATCCAGGTTCTAGAGCAACATATGCTCCCATGCAGACGACGTTTCTTTCAGGGAAGACCTTGCATTTTCCAACATGACAATGCCAAACCACATACTGCATCAATTACAGCATCATGGCTGCGTAGAAGAAGGGTCCGGGTACTGAACTGGCCAGCCTGCAGTCCAGATCTTTCACCCATAGAAAACATTTGGCGCATCATAAAACGGAAGATACGACAAAAAAGACCTAAGACAGTTGAGCAACTAGAATCCTACATTAGACAAGAATGGGTTAACATTCCTATCCCTAAACTTGAGCAACTTGTCTCCTCAGTCCCCAGACGTTTACAGACTGTTGTAAAGAGAAAAGGGGATGTCTCACAGTGGGAAACATGGCCTTGTCCCAACTTTTTTGAGATGTGGTGTTGTCACGAAATTTAAAATCACCTAATTTTCCTCTTTAAATGATACATTTTCTCAGTTTAAACATCTGATATGTCATCTATGTTCTATTCTGAATAAAATATGGGATTTTGAAACTTCCACATCATTGCATTCCGTTTTTATTTACAATTTGTACTTTGTCCCAACTTTTTTGGAATCGGGGTTGTATTCCTGACTTCCAATTCAGGACTCTTAACACCTGAGCAGTTAGCATTAAACAAAGAAAGTCATGCTAACCTGGTCCTAGTGTACGGTTAGTAATGGCAGCATTGGCTGGGATGATTCATTTTCCATCACGGCAGTCATTTTGTCTGTAACTCAAATCATAGGTTTATATTAATGCACTTGTAACGTGTTATCATTTCTATATTCACAGGAACTCCGATAAAGAGAAGACCTTGAAACGTTGATAGGGTGAAAAAGTTTTCCAGAAGGAGACATTTATATAGCATTTGCAAAAGAAGGACTTTCCAGTGGCAAATGGTATCAGCGAAAGACTTACTCTTGTTTAATGAAAGAGAGGACAAAAAGGTGACATCATTCTGAAATACCGAAACTGACAATGCCGCTACGGGTCAAGCTACGAACAGGACTGCGTTATCAGTGTAATCAAAACCTAAAGATACTTCCCAAACGTCATCGTTAAAATGAAGCAGGGTGGATTGTCCAGAGAAGAAAACATGATCACAATCCTAATTCCGGACCCTACATTCTCATGGCAACAGCAATCCGTCTCCTTGGAAACTAATCTCGAGGCATGTGAACAATGCGGCCCGGGCCTTTTAATCTCTGCAGACACTGGGAGCCATTATCCTGGCCCCGGGGCGAAGCCAAAAACCGCACAGCAAACCCAGAGAAGGGAGGCAGTGAAGCTCAGGCACTGTTACTCGTCTGAAGCGAGTGAAACCTTTCTGAAAGCCATTACAGCTCGCAGATGGACGGGTGCAATCCTGCTTTACGTGCATTTGCAAAGTCAGGCTGCCGGTATCGCTTTACGGTCGTGATTTTGTCATGCTGGTTATACACAAGCCGATTCCTAAGGTCACTGTGGAGCCAGCCTCGAGTGTGGACTTGAGATGCTGCATTGCAAATAATCGTAGATGCTTTTCGGCTGCTTCTAAACCCATGTTTAGTACTGCCAAGCCTCTTTATGAGGATGATTTTACACAGAAACAAACATTTAGGCCCTTTTAAAAGATGAAAAATGGCTTGTGGTGGGTAAAAGTGTCTCTTTCAGCATTTCTGTCCACCAGACAAGACCACAAAGGCACTGAATACAGCAAAGAAAAAAGGACATTAGCTTTTTAGGAACATTCCCAAACGTGGAGAGAGCAAGCCAGACTGACATGCTTAAGCGGTCAGATTAATGACTTCTGTTTCGCTCGGAGTCTCTCTGCCCAGCTACGGCTTTCTTTTTTTATTCCGGGTATTTGAGCCCTGGCAGAAACGTAGTGGAAATCTTACTTGTTGAATAAATGCCTGTGTGGTGTTTCAGAGAGATTTTCACGTGTATTGTGGATCCCTGAGCAAGTTTTCCGTAAGAGCCATGCAACTCCCACTGCTAGTGATTCCCAATGGGGTGGAAAAGACAATCCAAATCCAATCCAATCCAATCCAATCCAATCCAATCCAATGACATTTCCACCTGTATATATCTGATAATCATGCTCAGGCATGATGCAGTGACTGCGTTTACATGCACATCCAAATCGAGCTACTGTCGGTAATCGAGCTAAGGGTCCCAGCAGGGGTGCCAGAGAAATCCAATCCTACATGCACACAAGGAAATCGAGCTATTGTGTGAGGTACATTGTGCACCTGAGCCACAGGTGGCGCTACACGCCCCATCGTGTTGGTACACTTCCGGTTGTCGCCATGAAGAAGAGCTATTCAAGAGTATAAACAAAGTTATCAGCAGTGTTGCCAGATACTGCTGACGTTTTCCAGCCCAAAACATGTTCAAATCCGCCAAAATGCACTTAAAACCGCCCAATCTGGCAACACTGGCAGTTCTGTGTTCACAAGTTCCGTGCTCAAGCTGTTAGGCTTGCTCTAACAGACCGTATGGCTACAAACTGTCCTGCGCAGACCACTGTTTTGTAAGACAACTTATTTTGCACAATTGTATATTTTTCTAAAGTCCATTTTTTGCTTACAAAAAAATATTTTTTTTTGCTTACAATTTAACTTATGTCTTAATAAACACACAAAAAGTTCAATTGTTTTGTTTTTATTGACATTCTTCAGATGTTGGATATATACACACACACACACACACACACACACACACAAATACAATGACTTGTTTATGTACACATTTCACAGCTATGCAACAGCTGTACAGATGTATTTGGTGATACAGTAAGTGAGCTAAATTTTAACAGTGCAAACAATGCCACAAAAAGAAAAGATTCATGCCGTTGTCATGATTTGTTGTCATGCCGACCGAGGCTGTCGTGTTTCCCGCTTGTGGTCTCGTCACTCGTCACTTCCGGAAGGGGCAGTGCTGAAGTAAGTAGCTCGATAGGGTTTACATGCACTAAGTAGCTCGGCTAAAATCGCATAATCTAGGTCGCGTAGCTCAATTACGAGAAATCAAGTTCGGTTCAATTTCAGCCGAGCTAAGGTGTTTCCATGGCATTTAGAACTTCGATTTCAGTCGAGCTACGGCAGAAATTCGATTTTCTCTATGTGCATGTAAACGCACTGAGTGAGTAGCTTCTCGTTTCTTTAACAACCATGTCGGAAGATGTATCCTGTGCTTGTGGAAAATAAATTTCCGTGTTTCAGAAGGGTCAAATTATTGGCCTGCATCAAGCAAAGAAAACAGCTAAGGAGATTGCTGATGTTACCGGAATTGGGTTAAGAACTGATATTGGGTATATGAGCTGATATCCTAGTAGTAGAGTAGCCAATCAGAGTGTGCGATTGCTCATATCCAGTGAATATATACATAATATAAGCCATCATACTATACTGTTTCTCACTACTTGTTCCTGCACTATAAATGTCCTTGTTAGGCTCAATTTGAATATGGTCTCTTTAATCAAACACTTGCTTTTGGGGACACGTCTTGGTCTTGAATTTCGGTTACTCCAGATCTAGGTTACATCATGGCAGGATGAAGTTCAGCGTTAAGGCCGAGTACCAGCCAGCGAGCTCCACTGAACTGATTAATTCAGATACAGTCCTACTGCACCAAGGTGGTGTGACTATTCTTGAGTTGAATTGTTACCATAGGCCCAACTTAACACTTATTAATCCAATTTTTTTTCGTGTGTGCCAAAGACAACCCAAATGAAATGTAAGTTTACTGTTTAGCAAAGTTCTCCAACATTAAATGAACACTATAATTATTAGCAGTTATAATAAATGGCTAATTATTGCGTTGATATTTTATAACTTCACTACATGGACCAAAAAAAAGTCACCGTTTGGATTTAAATAAGCAAATACTTAAGAGCCTTTGATTGGATAATTGCTACAGTGATTAATGTGTTTCAGCTGGCAACAATCCTTATAACCCTAATTGATGCAGTGAGTAGCTTCTCGTTTCTTTTACAACCATGTCGGAAGATGTATCCTGTGCTTGTGGAAAAGAAATTTCCGTGTTTCAGAAGGGTCAAATCATTGGTCTGCATCAAGCAAAGAAAACAGCTAAGGAGATTGCTGATGTTACCGGAATTGGGTTAAGAACTGACCAGGGCATTATTAAAACCTGGAAGGACAGTGATGAACTGGCGACTTCATAAAAGAAATGTGGTCGGAAAAACATCTCGACTGATCATGATCAGCGATCACTTAAATGCTTGCTGAAGTCGAATCCTAAAAAAAAAATAAAATCGACAGTAGAACTCACGACCATGTTTAATAGTGAAAGTAAAAGCATTTCTTTACACACAATGCAACGAGGACTCACAGGATCAGGACTAAACAGCTGTGTGGCCATAAGAAAACCACCTGTTAGTGAGACTAATCAGGAGAAAAGGCTTTGATTTGCTAGGGAGCATAAAGATTAGACTCTGGAGCAATGGAAAAAGGTCACGTGATCTGACGAGTCCAGATTGAACCTATTCCTGAGTGATGGGCGTGTCAGGGTAAGAAGGGAAGCACATGAAGCGATGCATCCATCATGCATAGTGTCCACTGTCCAAGCCTCTGGAGGCAGTGCGATGATCTGGGGTTGCTTCAGTTGGTCAGGTCGAGGCTCAGCAACGTTACGTGGCAATAAAATGAAGTCCGACGACGACCTGAATGTACTGAATGACCAGGTTATCATCAAATCAACGGATTTTTTTTCTTCCTTGATAGCACGGGCGTAAAATTAGGGCTCTAGTTGTGAGAGTGGTTCAGAAAGCATGAGGAATGAACACATGAATTGGCCACCATTTGAAAGACCCCACTGAAAGTTGTTGGAATGTGCTGGAAAAGACTTTGTGGAATGGTTCAGCTTCCTGTCATCAAGACAAGATCTCGGCAAAAAAGCAATGCCATGCTGTCTATTTCGGACACATTTTCCTCACCTCCACCGTGTTGTCATCGGTTGGTCAGTGATAAAGTGTTAAAGAGACAAATGTTGTCAGAACGTGCCGGGAAAGTCTAATAACTGTGTAACAGCTGAAATGAATCTCTTCCTGACTATAATGCTTGCTTATACTGCCAATGAAATCATTCGCTTGGATGAATCACTTTTAATGATGCGCAGTACAGGGTATTAAAATGCACCATGTCTATATCCAAAAAAATAACAGGATCTGTATTTTCATACATATATCATTATGAACATCATGGGATCAAAGCATACTCATTCTAAAATAGAAATAAAATGCCGTTTTGGAGATGCCCACTGTGTTAAATTGTTGGATGCCACCCACTCATAGCATGTGTGGAGATAATAGTTCCCACAAAAAAAAAAAAACACTTGCACACACACTACTATTTCACTGGACTTGGACTGCCTTTAGCTTTGATTATGGTGCACGCTCACTGTGGAATTGTTTCACCAACTTTAGACAAAAGTCACAACATTTATTTCCACCCAGCATGGCACATTGCTTTTTGCCGAGATCTTGTCTTGATGACAGGAAGTTGAACCATTCCACAAAGTCTTTTCCAGCACATTCCAACGACTTTCAATGGGGTCTTTCAAATGGTGGCCAATTCATGTGTTCATTCCTCGTGCTTTCTGAACCACTCTCACAATTAGAGCCCTAATTTTACGCCCGTGCTATCAGGGAAGAAAAAAAATCCGTTGATTTGATGATAACCTGGTCATTCAGTACATTCAGGTCGTCGGCGGACTTCATTTTATTGCCACGTAACGTTGCTGAGCCTCGACCTGACCAACTGAAGCAACCCCAGATCATCGCACTGCCTCCAGAGGCTTGGACAGTGGACACTACGCATGATGGATGCGTCGCTTCATGTGCTTCCCTTCTTACCCCAACATGCCAATCACTCAGGAATAGATAGTTTTCACATGACGTCACAGAGTCGGGGATTCCCTAGTGGCGGCCATCTTGCGGGTCAAGCTTACCGTACGGGTCACTGAGCACACATTGTAACGCGTGAGTACAAAGTCTTCAAAAGAACCCAAGCAGGCTATTTAAAGCTAGCAATGGTGCACACCTGTTGTATTCACGGCTGTCGTAATAGGTCAGATGATGACGTCAAGCGGAGCTTTTATGGAATTCCCACTGTACGGGAGCACGAAGGCAAGCAAACAAAGAAACTCGGCATAGAAAGGAGAAATCTATGGCTTGCAAGAATCAACCGTAAGGATCATCAGCCTTCCAAACACAGCAAAGTCTGCTCCGATCATTTTATAAGTGGTAAGTTGTTTAAATAAACAATCAATTGTGTTTAAGTTTGTTTTTGGAAACCAAAACATCGTGTAAACAATCTCTGGAGAATGCCTAACTGGAACCGCTGAGTACGTTTACATTGTAATGTACACTTAATATCGCTCATTTGTCACGTTTCTATTTGACACTTGTTGAGAGCTCTAAAATTCCAATGTTTACATACCTTGGCTGTAATTAGGACACGACTGTCACTTGGGTTTATATGGTGGACTTCACGGACCCAGCCACAGACAAAATAATTGTATGACTCCAGCGACTTGTATGCTTTGAGGTCGTCAAGTGTGTAGGCACTTTTACTATTCACGAAATGGTTCACAATATCAGGGTACGATATGGATGGCAGCCCTGCATAGTCACTTGAAAATGCATCTTTGTCTACTTCGTAGGGGTCAATTCCCCCAATCAAGGCCAGTTTGGCTGCATACCGTTGTCGTGAGACGTCGTCCAATGTATCCATATACTTCCGTTTGCTTGATTTTGCCGACATTGATCTTTATTTTAGAAAACTGACTATATAACTTTATAAATTCGTCCGAGATAACGTAGCCGGTAATAGCGATGGTCCGTTTTGTTAGCCCCACAAGATGGCGGCTGGAGGGCGTTCCCCGGAATGCCGTGACGTCAGTGAAAACTATCTATAGGGTCAATCTGGACTCGTCAGATCACATGACCTTTTTCCATTGCTCCAGAGTCCAATCTTTATGCTCCCTAGCAAATCAAAGCCTTTTCTCCTGATTAGTCTCACTAACAGGTGGTTTTCTTATGGCCACACAGCTGTTTAGTCCTGATCCTGTGAGTCCTCGTTGCATTGTGTGTAGAGAAATGCTTTTACTTTCACTATTAAACATGGTTGTGAGTTCTACTGTCGATTTTTTTAGGATTCGACTTCAGCAAGCATTTAAGTGATCGCTGATCATGATCAGTCGAGATGTTTTTCCGACCACATTTCTTTTATGAAGTCGCCAGTTCATCACTGTCCTTCCAGGTTTTAATAATGCCCTGGTCAGTTCTTAACCCAATTCCGGTAACATCAGCAATCTCCTTAGCTGTTTTCTTTGCTTGATGCAGGCCAATAATTTGACCCTTCTGAAACACGGACATTTCTTTTCCACAAGCACAGGATACATCTTCCGACATGGTTGTAAAAGAAATGAGAAGCTACTCACTGCATCAATTAGGGTTATAAGGATTGTTGCCAGCTGAAACACATTAATCACTGTAGCAATTATCCAATCAAAGGCTCTTAAGTATTTGCTTATTTAAATCCAAACGGTTACTTTTTTTTTGGTCCATGTAGTGAAGTTATAAAATATCAACGCAATAATTAGCCATTATTATAACTGCTAATAATTATAGCGTTCATTTAATGTTGGAGAACTTTGCTAAACAGTAAACTTACATTTCATTTGGGTTGTCTTTGGCACACACGAAAAAAAATTGGATTAATAAGTGTTAAGTTGGGCCTATGGTAACAATTCAACTCAAGAATAGTCACGCCACCTTGGTGCAGTAGGACTGTATCTGAATTAATCAGTTCAGTGGAGCTCGCTGGCTGGTACTCGGCCTTAACGCTGAACTTCATCCTGCCATGATGTAACCTAGATCTGGAGTAACCGAAATTCAAGACCAAGACGTGTCCCCAAAAGCAAGTGTTTGATTAAAGAGACCATATTCAAATTGAGCCTAACAAGGACATTTATAGTGCAGGAACAAGTAGTGAGAAACAGTATAGTATAATAGCTTATATTATGTATATATTCACTGGATATGAGCAATCGCACACTCTGATTGGCTACTCTACTACTAGGATATCAGCTCGTATACCGTGAGTAGAGAAAAACAAAATGGCGGCACGCATCAAGTCAGACATATTACTTTATCAAATATTTAAAAGAAAAAGAAATAGCTAAAAGAATACAGTCTCCCCCCTCCACACTCCAGCCCAGCTGGTGGCGCCAAACCGCCAAAAACACTAAAGAAGAAGAAGAAAATGGCAGACTGTTACTGAACTAACCGAGGAGGAAATAAAATGCTACTTGAAAACAGAACCCCAAAAAATACAAAAAAAAGCAATAAAAATATGGAATTTGATGGTAAGAACGCATCTCTTTTTATATGTTTCAAGAATTATTATTAATCACATTTTTCACAAATTGATACTGTCATTTCGCCGGTTTGTTTACATTCTAAGCGGAAACGATTTTGTCGGATGTTTTGTATAACGTTATTTATTGAATTTGCAAAAAAACAAACAACAAATGCTCTGTTTCTCAAAATCCAGTGACTGTGGATAGAATAAAGCAGTTATTCCACTCAATCTCGTCGTACACGGCTTATAGCCAACTCGGCGCCATCAGCTCACGTACGACTCGATTTCGTAGAATAACTTAATTGTGAGTGACACAGTGACAATGTTGTAACTGTATGGAAACGGCCATCTTGGACAAAGTACTCATTAAGTACCGTACTAACAACCCAACTACATTTCTTCAATGGAGCACTTGCATGTGACGTCACAGCCGATCCAGATTGTGACAGACGCCATCTTGTCGGTCAAACGCCATATTTCCGCCTTCTACTTCTGGTTCTACTTCTACCTTTTCTTCTGGAAAAACCTACTATATACAATTCTACTACAACGGCTGCGGCTACAAGCTCTCCCTACCTGTGCACGTTTATGTTTTTTGTGTGTATTTTTGCGTGTTGTTCGTCTGTACCGGACTTCAATATCCACTACAACCGTATGGACTTACTGGACATTGGTTTCCAACAGAAAATGACGGTTTGTAGCGATTTCCATCGCATGCACAACATTCCGGACGAGGAAAAAAAAAAAAAAACATTCCGGACGAGATAGCGAGACCAGTGGGGTCTCCGTGGATTGTTATTGGAAGCAAAGTGAAGGAGGCGGCGCCGGGAGCGGAAGCAAAAGCGAGGCTGCAGAGCCGGCCTGTTGACTAAGCTCAGAAAACAGCCACTCAAATCTCCACTGCTAAGCCTCTACCTCTCCAACGCCAGGTAAACAAGACGGACAATCTGGAATTACAGCTGGAATTACCTTATTCTATTCTATAATCGGCTGATCAGTGCTATACTCAATACTTAAGTGACTTACCCATCCAGTGAGGATCATTTTCTTGTTTACAAGATGCCACATCTGAGTCGCTGACAAATCCTGAATTTCTGTAAAGATAACTGTCCAGAGATTTATAAGCACGCACCAGTGCTTCACCACTGAACAGCGAGGGAAAGTTGATGAGGTAATTATACACGTCCGGGTATTCCACCTCTGGCAGTTCCATATCCACTGACACGGTCGTGAAAACTACGTCCGGAAAGCCATGTAGATCGTTTATTTTAGACATATATCTAGTTATCTGTTCATTAGAAAAATGAGCCGTGTAGTCCGTCGGTTGAAATTGATCCATTCTGTACACGAGTGCAGCAGTATTCAGCTGTGCTGTTGACCGACAAGATGGCGGCTGTGTACTTTCCGGTCACGTGACTGCAAGATCTCTATTCATGATATTTACTGGAATATCTAGTTTTGCTAACAAGCTAGCATCAAAACAAGACTGCACGTAAAAAATTTTAAGTTCAATGATCATTTTATTTAACGTCTACAAAAATAATTTACCACCAAAAAGGAAAGTAAATTTAAAGTTGAGTAAATTTAAATTGTTATATATTAAAAAAAAAGAAGATACGGATGATACCTGCAATGTTTCTTTAATATGACATAATTATCCCAATACTGATACTATGCACTTACTTTTGTCATTGTGGAACATCCACAAAACATGTTACAACCACTAAAAACAGTCACTCTCTCTTTTTTTTTCTCTTGAAGTTAATAAGACGACAAAAACGCAGCTTGTTCGGTCACAGAGAAACAGCGACGCCCTCTATCCTGAAGACTTTCCCACAGTAGAAAACGCCCTAACTTTTACAAAGCGCTGGCACCAGAGACTCCTTCCATAAATATTAAATAAACATTTCATTACAGAAAACATCACAATATCTCGTCCATTTATCAGTAGTCTCAGTGGAGTGGAGTGTCCTAGCCTAGTAAACTAGACCCACCCGCCTAGCGGCCAAAAATATTTTTGCCTAGCGAGTGGGTCTAGCCTCGCACCATATAAACAAACACCCTGGGCATCAAATCGTGCCCGCCAATCACAACGCAAGGTTTTTGTTTGGATTCTTTGGGCGGGCTTTTGCAGGAGTGACGACAAAGCTGCGCGACGCTGGAGAAAGCACAGCAGGAAAGATGGCTACGGCTAGTGAACAGCGCGCGTTTGACTCCGCTTTGGAATCAGTTTTAGAAGAATTAGACTTGGAGTTTTCGTTGAAACATGAGCAGGAAGAGGCTCTCCGCTCATTCCTTTTCAAGAAGGACGTTTTCGCTGTTTTGCCGACCGGCTATGGCAAAAGTCTGATCTACCAGCTAGCTCCGCTCGTAGCCAAAAGGATGGGGCTAGTTTGTGCAGTACGAAGAATTAATAAACAGCTTTGAAACATTACTTTTTGATTGTTTCTTATTTTCCCGTTATTTTAAATTTAAGGGAAATTATTTCACCAAACACCACTAAATAAAAACTCTCAAACAGTTTAAGCAAACCCTTGAAAAACACTTGGAAAAAAAAATGAGTGTATGTGGTACAGACTCCAAACTTGTGGTCATTATCTCCAAACTTCTTAATATCTAGAACCTGTTTATTAATTAATACGCATTTTGAAAAATTATTTATTTCAAGGCCTCCCCCACTGCTTTCTGTCGCTCTGACTACGTCACAGTCGCTGTTGCGCTGATTGGTCAGAGCGTTGGCCTATACGCACAGAGACAGTTTGAAAGACAGCGGTTTGTTCCTCCTACCCCCTTCGGAAATGTCTACGGATCGAGGCCAGACTAAATATTCACATTTAGTCTGGCTTGCCAGGCTAGGAGTGTCCATCATACAAATTCCAACGAAGAAGTCATTATAAAAAAAAAAAGATAACACACTAGGACAAGCGCATGAATATAAACTTGTGATCTGAATTACAAACGACCGTCCTTGAGTGATGCTTCTTGGAGTGTCCGAGTTGTTTTTTATACAAAATAAAAAGTGGAAAACCTTTTTGTCCCATAGGATGTAATGCAGTTGTGTCAGTTGGGATGGGATATACACTGATCTGCCATAATATTAAAACCTCCTGCCTAGTAACGAATATGTCCCACTTGTGCCACCAAAACAGCTCTGACCCGTCAAGGCATGGACGCCACAAGACCTCTGAAAGTGTGCTGTGGTACCGGTATCTGGCACCAAGATGTCAGCAGCAGATCCTTCGAGTAATGCAAGTTACGAGATCGAGTCTCCATGGTTCGGACTTGTTTATCCGGCACATCCCACAGACGCTGGATTGAACGGAGATCTGGGGAATTTGTAGGCCAAGTTCCTTCGACTCTGTTGCAGACAAAGTACACCCCTTCATGACAATGGTATTCCCTAATGGCATTGGCCTCTTTCAGCATTATAATATCCCCTTCCATACTGCAAAAATTGTTCAGGCATGGTTTGAGGAACATGAAAATATTCAGGGAGGTGGTACGTATCAAAGTAACAACCACATGAAAGCCAGGACACAAGGTTTCCAAGCAGAACATTGCCAAGAGCATCACACTCCCTCCGCCGGCTTGCCTTCTTTTCACAGTGCATCCTGGTATCATCTCTTTCCCAGGTATACGATACACATGCACCCAGTTGTCCACACAATGTAGGCCAGAGCAGACCACTTTCTTCCATTGTCCAGTTCTGATGCTCACATGCCCACTGGAGTTAATGTTTTGGAATGGCCAAGTCAAAGTCCTGACCTTAATCCAATCGAAATGTTGTGGAGGGACCTGAAGCGAGCAGTTCATGTGAGGAAACCCACCAACATCCCAGAGTTGAAGCTGTTCTGTACGGAGGAACGGGCTAAAATTCCTCCAAGCCGGTGTGCAGGACTGATCAACAGTTACCGGAAACATTTAGTTGCAGTTATTGCTCACATCAGATACTGAAAGCAAAGGTTCACATACTTTTGCCACTCACACATATGTAATATTGGATCATTTTCCTCAATTAATAAATGACCAAGTATAATATTTTTGTCTCATTTGTTTAACTGGGTTCTCTTTATCTACTTTTAGGACTTGTGTGAAAACCTGATGTTGTTTTAGGTCATATTTATGCAGAAATATAGAAAATTCTAAAGGGTTCACAAACTTTCAAGCACCACTGTATGTGTTCTGACACCTTTCTATCATAGCCGGCTTTAACATTTCCAGCAATTTGCGTTACAGTAACTCTTCTGTGGGATCGGACCAGATGGGCTAGTCTTCGCGCCTATGTGCATCAATGTCCCTGGTTCACCGGTTGTCCTTCCTTGGAGCACTTTTGGTGGGTACTTACCACTGCGTACCAGGAACACCCCACAAGACCTGCCGTTTTGGAGATACTCTGACCCAGTTGTCTTGCCATCACAATTTGTCCCTTGTCAAAGTAACTCAAATCCTTTTGACCACTTTTGCAAGGGCTACGTAGCCGGAGACCATGACCACTTTTGGTGGGTACTAACCACTGCATACCAGGAACACCCCACAAGACCTGGCATTTTGGAGATACTCTGATCCAGTTGTCTTGCCATCACAATTTGTCCCTTGTCAAAGTAACTCAAATCCTTTTGACCACTTTTGCAAGGGCTACGTAGCCGGAGACCATGACCACTTTTGGTGGGTACTAACCACTGCATACCAGGAACACCCCACAAGACCTGGCATTTTGGAGACACTCTGACCCAGTTGTCTTGCCATCACAATTTGTCCCTTGTCAAAGTAACTCAAATCCTTTTGACCACTTTTGCAAGGGCTACGTAGCCGGAGACCATGACCACTTTTGGTGGGTACTAACCACTGCATACCAGGAACACCCCACAAGACCTGGCATTTTGGAGATACTCTGATCCAGTTGTCTTGCCATCACAATTTGTCCCTTGTCAAAGTAACTCAAATCCTTTTGACCACTTTTGCAAGGGCTACGTAACCGGAGACCATGACCACTTTTGGTGGGTACTAACCACTGCATACCAGGAACACCCCACAAGACCTGGCATTTTGGAGACACTCTGACCCAGTTGTCTTGCCATCACAATTTGTCCCTTGTCAAAGTAACTCAAATCCTTTTGACCACTTTTGCAAGGGCTACGTAGCCGGAGACCATGACCACTTTTGGTGGGTACTAACCACTGCATACCAAGAACACCCCACAAGACCTGGCATTTTGGAGATACTCTGACCCAGTTGTCTTGCCATCACAATTTGTCCCTTGTCAACTTCTACAGGTGCACAGTGGAGAGTGTCCTGACAAATTCCATCACCGTGTGGCATGGGAACTGCACAACTCAGGACAGAAAGGCTCTCCAGCGTGTCATTAAAATGGCACAGTTCATCTGTGGAGCTGTCCTCCCCCCACTACAGGACATTTACCACACCCGGGTCACAAAAAGGGCACAGAGCATCATCAGGGACCAAACACACCCACAACACAGACTATTCACGCTCCTACCATCTGGCAGACGCTACAGGAGTGTGAAAGCAAGGACTACTAGACTAACAAACAGTTTTTACCCCCAGGCCATCAGGCTTTTGAACCACGGATTATAATCACCATCTACCTCTAGATTTCCATCAGGCTTTGAACCACGGATTATATTAGCAATTTTGCACAAGACATTGCACAGTATATCTACCTCTATGTTTGCACATTGTTTGTTTGCCTCTCCTTTTTTTTTTAAATGTTATCTTCATTTTTCATTCTACTTTTATATTTTGCATTCCATATGCACTTTATATTTTATATTTCATATTGTATATTTCTTTTTATATTGGTAAGCATAGTTTGGTCGGGCAGTTGCAAAATAAGAATTTCATTACCCAATAATAAACCGCTGTGTCTGTTATTATGTATATGACAAATAAACATCTTGAATCTTGTCAAAGTAACTCAAATCCTTTTGACAAGTGAGCGGCACGGTGGTGTTGTGGTTAGCGCTGTTGCCTCACAGCAAGAAGGTCCGGGTTCGAGCCCCGTGGCCGGCGAGGGCCTTTCTGTGCGGAGTTTGCATGTTCTCCCCGTGTCCGCGTGGGTTTCCTCCGGGTGCTCCGGTTTCCCCCACAGTCCAAAGACATGCAGGTTAGGTTAACTGGTGACTCTAAGCCCATGTTTACATTAGACCGTATCAGCGGATCATCAGATTAAAAAAAATGTGGTGATAACGTTATTTTTGGTGAATGTATGGCAATATGTGTCATATTTAGCAACTAACACAAAGCTTACAGCCTTGTATTTAAAAGCACTATGGAAGTCGTGGATTCTGAATTGTCATAAAAAAAAAAAAAGTCACTTCATTTGTTTCAGGGTCCGCAAGCTAAAAATCACATTTAACACTTATTATCTTCAATATCAAAAGGCTTGACTAAATAAACTTGGTTGTTTATTGTAGCCCTGTGATAGCTCTATTTCCCATGCAAAAAAAATGTGGTGATAACGTTATTTTTGGTGAATGTACGGCAATATGTGTCATATTTAACAAAATTACTCGTGTCATTTAGAAAAAGTGCTTTTTTGACCACAGGTAGCTCCAAAAGGGATGCACTTACATCATTCTTTATACCATAAAACACATATTTGGTTCCATATCATTGGAAACATAGTTAAGTTTTAATGTTGAATGCCAGGAAGTTTTCAGACTATTTTGATCAAATTAGTATGGAATTGTGTCAAAAAAAAAGTCCTCTCCGAGACAGCTAATTTTTCAATATAAAATAACATATCTAAAATGATTTTCATCCTAAAATGTGGTCAAGATATTGGGACATACACTACCGTTCAAAAGTTTGGGGTCACTTTGAAATGTCCTTATTTTTGAAAGAAAAGCACTGTTCTTTTCAATGAAGATCACTTTAAACTAATCAGAAATCCACTCTATACATTGCTAATGTAATAAATGACTATTCTAGCTAAATTCTACTAAGGTGGGGTTTACATTAGACCGTATCAGCGGATCATCAGATTAACGTTTTTAAAACAATTAGCGTGCACACAGCAACGCCAATACACGATTCACGTGCACACAGCAACACCAATACACGGATACGCTCGGCTCCGCAGGCATCCTGCGCTCCAAATCACTCCGCCCTGAACAGCGAGTGCCCTCTGGAGGGTGCGCACTCCGGCCCTGCGCAGCTCACAGAGCGCGCGAGTGAAGCACACGAGCAGTGATTCGGGACTGAGCCGCTGTGTGTGTGATCCCAGTGCATATCACTTACCACTTGCAAGTGGAAGGATGGCAAGCCTAAAGACAATCATAACTACACAATGGGCAGTATTTGCATCAGTATTTGCAGTATTTTCATACTTTTATACTCTTTAATGAAAGGTGATACAAGGCGGAAGTCCGCGCCGTTTTTCAGCAGTCGCGTCACATGACCAACGCCAGCGAATCAGGAAGGTGGATGTCACAGTGACGTTGTCCAATGACGACGCCAGCTAGAGCTCAGCACAGCGTATTCGCGTATTCTCAATGTTTACACAGCACCGGACCAGACACGATCTGGATTGAATACGTGGACCCTGGCGGATTCCCGTTTCCAGGCGTTTTAATGTAAACGAACAGTGCATCCGCGAAGAAAACGAGACAGATACGGTCTAATGTAAACTTGGCCTAAATGTCTGGTTTTTGGTGCAATATCTCCATAGGTAACTTTTTAAGATTCTAGCTGACTTAAATATAGATGGAAAAGACCTCAGAATCCTGCGTAATCTTTATTGGGAACAAGAAGCAGCGATCAGATTAGACAGTGAAGTCAGTAAATTTGAACCAATATGCAGAGGAGTGAGACTAGGCTGTGTATTGTCACCCGACCTGTTTAACATCTACAGCGAAATGATCCTTCGAAATATCTGTGATCATGACGGGCTGAAAGTAGGGGGCTGGAACATCAATAACCTAAGATACGCAGATGATACAGTACTCATCGCAGATTCTGAAGACCAGCTGCAAAAAATCCTCAACAAAGCATCAGAAGAAAGTGAGATAAAAGGGCTAGAACTGAATGCAAAGAAAACAGAATGCATGGTGATCTCCAAAAAAGAGCAAAAGCCCACATGCAACATCAACTGCAAAGGAGAAAAAAAATCAAAGAAGTAACTAAATTTAAATATCTCGGCTTCAGGATAACATCAGATGCAAAATTGCAGTACTGAGATTAAAAGACGCATAGCAATGGCGAAAGATACCTTTGGTAAAATGAGCTCCATACTCAAAAACAGAAATATCACAACAGACACGAAACTAAGGACACTAAAATCGTATGTATGGTCAGTCCTCCTATATGGTTGCGAATGCTGGACAATTACGAATGACTTAAAGAAGTTGTTGGAGGCAACAGAGATGTGGTTCCTCAGACGAATGCTGAGAATATCTTGGGAAAAGAGAGACAAATGAAGAAGTGCTACAGCTGGCAGGAACAAAACGTTCACTTATTAAGACAATCAGAAAACGACAACTGGATTTCTTTGGCCACATCAACAGAAAAGACGGCCTAGAAAAACTTGTGTTAAGTGGTAAAATTGAAGGAAAGCGAGGAAGACAGAGAATGACATATACAAATAGCCTTAACACCTTTGCCACCAACAGTTCACTGACCAATAATGATCTTATCCACCTTACTGGCAACAGAACTGACTGGCAGACCATGATCGTCGATGCCTGTGCCAGGCCTGACACATGAAGAAGAAGAAGAAGAAGAAGAAGAATCTCCATAGGTGTATAGAGGCCCATTTCCAGCAACTCTCACTCCAGTGTTCTAATGGTACAATGTGTTTGCTCATTGCCTCAGAAGGCTAATGGATGATTAGAAAACCCTTGTACAATCATGTTAGCACAGCTGAAAACAGTTGAGCTCTTTAGAGAAGCTATAAAACTGACCTTCCTTTGAGCAGACTGAGTTTCTGGAGCATCACATTAATTTGTGGGGTCGATTAAATGCTCAAAATGGCCAGAAAAATGTCTTGACTATATTTTCTATTCATTTTACAACTTATGGTGGGAAATAAAAGTGTGACTTTTCATGGAAAACACAAAATTTGTCTGGGTGACCCCAAACTTTTGAACGGTAGTGTAAATATTAGAGACAACTAACACAAAGCTTACAGCCTTATATTTAAAAGCACTATGGAAGTCGTGGATTCTGAATTGTCATAAAAAAAAAAGTCACTTCATTTGTTTCAGGGTACGCAAGCTAAAAATCACATTTAACACTTATTATCTTCAATATCAAAAGGCTTGCCTAAATAAACTTGGTTGTTTATTGTAGCCCTGTGATAGCTCTATTTACCATGCAAAAAAAAAATTGGTGATAACGTTATTTTTGGTGAATGTATGGCAATATATGTCATATTTAACAAAATTACTCGTGTCATTTAGAAAAAGTGCTTTTTTGACCACAGGTAGCTCCAAAAGGGATGCACTTACATCATTCTTTATACCATAAAACACATATTTGGTTCCATATCATTGGAAACATAGTTAAGTTTTAATGTTGAATGCCAGGAAGTTTTCAGACTATTTTGATCAAATTAGTATGGAATTGTGTCAAAAAAAAGTCCTCTCCGAGACAGCTAATTTTTCAAAAAAAGAATAACATATCTAAAATGATTATTTTCATCCTAAAATGTGGTCAAGATATTGGGACATACACTACCGTTCAAAAGTTTGGGGTCACTTTGAAATGTCCTTATTTTTGAAAGAAAAGCACTGTTCTTTTCAATGAAGATCACTTTAAACTAATCAGAAATCCACTCTATACATTGCTAATGTGGTAAATGACTATTCTAGCTGCAAACGTCTGGCTTTTGGTGCAATATCTCCATAGGTGTATAGAGGCCCATTTCCAGCAACTCTCACTCCAGTGTTCTAATGGTACAATGTGTTTGCTCATTGCCTCAGAAGGCTAATGGATGATTAGAAAACCCTTGTACAATCATGTTAGCACAGCTGAAAACAGTTGAGCTCTTTAGAGAAGCTATAAAACTGACCTTCCTTGGAGCAGATTGAGTTTCTGGAGCATCACATTAATTTGTGGGGTCGATTAAATGCTCAAAATGGCCAGAAAAATGTCTCGACTATATTTTCTATTCATTTTACAACTTATGGTGGGAAATAAAAGTGCGACTTTTCATGGAAAACACAAAATTTGTCTGGGTGACCCCAAACTTTTGAACGGTAGTGTAAATATTAGAGACAACTAACACAAAGCTTACAGCCTTATATTTAAAAGCACTATGGAAGTCGTGGATTCTGAATTGTCAAAAAAAAAAGTCATTTGTTTCAGGGTACACAAGCTAAAAATCACATTTAACACTTATTATCTTCAATATCAAAAGGCTTGACTAAATAAACTTGGTTGTTTATTGTAGCCCTGTGATAGCTCTATTTACCATGCAAAAAAAAAAAAAAAAATGTGGTAATAACGTTATTTTTGGTGAATGTACGCCAATATGTGTCATATTGAGCAAAATTACTCGTGTCATTTAGAAAAAGTGCTTTTTTGACCACAGGTAGCTCCAAAAGGGATGCACTTACATCATTCTTTATACCATAAAACACATATTTGGTTCCATATCATTGGAAACATAGTTACGTTTTAATGTTGAATGCCAGGAAGTTTTCAGACTATTTTGATCAAATTAGTATGGAATTGTGTCAAAAAAAAATTTCCTCTCCGAGACAGCTAATTTTTCAATATAGAATAACATATCTAAAATGATTATTTTCATCCTAAATGTGGTCAAGATATTGGGACATAAATATTAGAGACAACTAACACAAAGCTTACAGCCTTATATTTAAAAGCACTATGGAAGTCGTGGATTCTGAATTGTCAAAAAAAAAAAGTCACTTAATTTGTTTCAGGGTACGCAAGCTAAAAATCACATTTAACACTTATTATCTTCAATATCAAAAGGCTTAACTAAATAAACTTGGTTGTTTATTGTAGCCCTGTGATAGCTCTATTTACCATGCAAAAAAAATGTGGTGATAATGTTATTTTTGGTGAATGTATGGCAATATGTGTCATATTTAGCAAAATTACTCGTGTCATTTAGAAAAAGTGCTTTTTTGACCACAGGTAGCTCCAAAAGGGATGCACTTACATCATTCTTTATACCATAAAACACATATTTGGTTCCATATCATTGGAAACACAGTCGAGTTTTAATGTTGAATGCCAGGAAGTTTTCAGACTATTTTGATCAAATTAGTATGGAATTGTGTCAAAAAACAGTCCTCTCCGAGACAGCTAATTTTTCAATATAAAATAACATATCTAAAATGTTTATTTTCATCCTAAAATGTGCTTTATATTTAAAAGCACTATGGAAGGACTGGATTCTGAATTGTCCAAAAAAAAAAAAAAAAACCAAAGACCTGAAATCTGTTCTTTAACTTGTCCTTCACTTAAAAACTGTTACAAGAACCAGTTTGAATTTTGCGACACAAACTTTGTCCCCTGACAGAGCAGGAGCCTGTTAGCCAGCACTCATTATAATAACGTGCATTTGACATTGTAAACATAACATGACCTTCTCAGTTCACGGCATATTTTTAATATCCGGGTCATTTTCGAGCGTCAAATCTCTCCAGCCCACCACAACGGATTCTTGAATGGTGAAATCTTGCTTTGTTTGTTGTTTTTTGAAACCCAAACACACATCTCTTCAACCAGCAACAATAGAAAGTGTTCAGTTTTACAGCAAGTTGCTAACAGCGAGGGGAAAAACCCCGTGTTGCCCGAGCAGAGTCCAAACCAGCCCGACAAGCTGAAAATACCCGTCATTAAACACCGCACAAGTCGCATGAACAGGTTTAAAACAGTCTAGAAAAGGCGTTTTTTGTGTGTGTGCCTTCTTCTGGTTAGCATGTCGAGCTAATGTGTGCTAACAGTTGCAGGGCTAGCTAGCCGCCCTCCTCCCCCTGGGAGAATTATAATCTGTAATTTCAGCCATAAAGTCACGTGCTCGAGAAATGTGTTGTTATTACGTAGTTATAAGCCGTCAGAATACGATTCAGAAAACCGGATTATTTTTGAGCAGTTGTGGGTTGTATTTACCTCGTCAATCCCAGTTTTTGGTTTTTTTTTTTTATTCTCGGTGTTTAATAATCCAACAGTGCAGGGCGGAATTCCAGTCTAAAGCAACACCACAGTGACTTTACAAAACCGCATAATCTGGAGCAGGAGACGCTTCGTTTCCGGACGCTTTCGCTGAGATTACAGTCAGATTTGCTCCGTTTATTCGTCCTTTTTCTTGTCTTTAACGCAGGGACAGTGTCCCCTTTCCCCCTTTTCTTTGTTCTGTAATCCAGTAAAATTGAAACTCATTCGCCTCTGCTAATCCCAGCCCAGCTCAACACCCGCATCCATTGGCTGTGATTTACATACAGGATTAAAGAGCCATCTGTGGGTGGGTGTAGGGAGGGGGATTAAAAAAAAAAAAAAAAAAAGATAGTTTAAAAAAATAAATAAATAAATAAATAAATAAATAATAATAATAAATACACTACCGTTCAAAAGTTTGGGGTCACCCAGACAAATTTTGTGTTTTCCATGAAAAGTCTCACTTTTATTTACCACCATAAGTTGTAAAATGAATAGAAAATATAGTCGAGACATTTTTCTGGCCGTTTTGAGCATTTAATCGACCCCACAAATTAATGTGATGCTCCAGAAACTCAATCTGCTCAAAGGAAGGTCAGTTTTATAGCTTCTCTAAAGAGCTCAACTGTTTTCAGCTGTGCTAACATGATTGTACAAGGGTTTTCTAATCATCCATTAGCCTTCTGAGGCAATGAGCAAACACATTGTACCATTAGAACACTGGAGTGAGAGTTGCTGGAAATGGGCCTCTATACACCTATGGAGATATTGCACCAAAAACCACACATTTGCAGCTAGAATAGTCTTTTACCACATTAGCAATGTATAGAGTGGATTTCTGATTAGTTTAAAGTGATCTTCATTGAAAAGAACAGTGCTTTTCTTTCAAAAATAAGGACATTTCAAAGTGACCCCAAACTTTTGAACGGTAGTGTGTGTTCGATTGATGCTGAAAGGTAAAGCTGAAATGGGATTATGGGAGATGCTTGAATTGCTGGTCCAAATTCATCAGACTGTTTTCTCTGGATTGGAATGTTTAAGAAATATTGAAGTTGGGTTGTCAAGACCTGTTCCAATTTCCAAATTATAGACTAAAGATACAGTTATTTGATACTATGTTTCACATTGAGCAATAAAATTGAAGATTTTCTTATTTCTTATTTTTCACTGTTTCTTAAAATACATAATATTATGAAAGTTGATAAAACAATAACTTAAACCCATAGTGTAATTTTAGTATTTTACCATACTTATGATGAAGTTACGGTAACTTGGCACTGCATTAACTACACTACCGTTCAAAAGTTTGGGGTCACCCAGACAAATTTTGTGTTTTCCATGAAAAGTCTCACTTTTATTTCCCACCATAAGTTGTAAAATGAATAGAAAATACAGTCAAGACATTTTTCTGGCCGTTTTGAGCATTTAATCGAGCCCACAAATTAATTTGATGCTCCAGAAACTCAATCTGCTCAAAGGAAGGTCAGTTTTATCAAGTCAAGTTTATTTGTATAGCGCTTTAAACAATAAACATTGTCGCAAAGCAGCTTTACAGAATTTGAACGACTTAAGACATGAGCTAATTTTATCCCTAATCTATCCCCAATGAGCGAGCCTGTGGCGACGGTGGCGAGGAAAAACTCCCTCAGACGACATGACGAAGAAACCTCGAGAGGAACCGGACTCAAAAGGGAACCCATCGTCATTTGGGCAACAACAGACAGCCTGACTATAATATTAACAGTTTTAACAGGTATAACCCTGAACTGTCCTCATAGGGCCGTCCTTCACAGGAGCGGTGCGGTAAAACTCCGACCAGACACAGGGCACCAGGATGGATCAAGCAGGTCCGAGGGGCAGAAGAGGCCAGCATCTCAATCCCAGGATCAACATGTAACTCAGAAGGACTTCCTGGTTTACGCACTTCCTGAGTTGTTCGCGCCGAGTTTTCTAGCTTCTCTAAAGAGCTAAACTGTTTTCAGCTGTGCTAACATGATTGTACAAGGGTTTTCTAATCATCCATTAGCCTTCTGAGGCAATGAGCAAACACATTGTACCATTAGAACACTGGAGTGAGAGTTGCTGGAAATGGGCCTCTATACACCTATGGAGATATTGCACCAAAAACCAGACATTTGCAGCTAGAATAGTCATTTACCACATTAGCAATGTATAGAGTGCATTTCTGATTAGTTTAAAGTGATCTTCATTGAAAAGAACAGTGCTTTTCTTTCAAAAATAACGACATTTCAAAGTGACCCCAAACTTTTGAACGGTAGTGTGTGTTCGATTGATGCTGAAAGGTAAAGCTGAAATGGGATTATGGGAGATGCTTGAATTGCTGGTCCAAATTCATAAGACTGTTTTCTCTGGATTGGAATGTTAAAGAAATATTGAAGTTGGGTTGTCAAGACCTGTTCCAATTTCCAAATTATAGATTAAAGATACAGTTATTTGATACTATGTTTCACATTGAGCAATAAAATTGAAGATTTTCTTATTTCTTATTTTTCACTGTTTCTTAAAATACATAATATTATGAAAGTTGATAAAACAATAACTTAAACCCATAGTGTAATTTTAGTATTTTACCATACTTATGATGAAGTTACAGTAACTTGGCACTGCATTAACTACACTACCGTTCAAAAGTTTGGGGTCACCCAGACAATTTTGTGTTTTCCATGAAAAGTCTCACTTTTATTTCCCACCATAAGTTGTAAAATGAATAGAAAATATAGTCAAGACATTTTTCTGGCCGTTTTGAGCATTTAATCGACCCCACAAATTAATGTGATGCTCCAGAAACTCAATCTGCTCAAAGGAAGGTCAGTTTTATCAAGTCAAGTTTATTTCTATAGCGCTTTTAACAATAAACATTGTCGCAAAGCAGCTTTACAGAATTTGAACGACTTAAGACATGAGCTAATTTTATCCCTAATCTATCCCCAATGAGCGAGCCTGTGGCGACGGTGGCGAGGAAAAACTCCCTCAGACGACATGACGAAGAAACCTCGAGAGGAACCGGACTCAAAAGGGAACCCATCGTCATTTGGGCAACAACAGACAGCCTGACTATAATATTAACAGTTTTAACAGGTATAACCCTGAACTGTCCTCATAGGGCCGTCCTTCACAGGAGCGGTGCGGTAAAACTCCGACCAGACACAGGGCACCAGGATGGATCAAGCAGGTCCGAGGGGCAGAAGAGGCCAGCATCTCAATCCCAGGATCAACATGTAACTCAGAAGGACTTCCTGGTTTACGCACTTCCTGAGTTGTTCGCGCCGAGTTTTCTAGCTTCTCTAAAGAGCTAAACTGTTTTCAGCTGTGCTAACATGATTGTACAAGGGTTTTCTAATCATCCATTAGCCTTCTGAGGCAATGAGCAAACACATTGTACCATTAGAACACTGGAGTGAGAGTTGCTGGAAATGGGCCTCTATACACCTATGGAGATATTGCACCAAAAACCAGACATTTGCAGCTAGAATAGTCATTTACCACATTAGCAATGTATAGAGTGCATTTCTGATTAGTTTAAAGTGATCTTCATTGAAAAGAACAGTGCTTTTCTTTCAAAAATAAGGACATTTCAAAGTGACCCCAAACTTTTGAACAGTAGTGTGTGTTCGATTGATGCTGAAAGGTAAAGCTGAAATGGGATTATGGGAGATGCTTGAATTGCTGGTCCAAATTCATCAGACTGTTTTCTCTGGATTGGAATGTTTAAGAAATATTGAAGTTGGGTTGTCAAGACCTGTTCCAATTTCCAAATTATAGACTAAAGATACAGTTATTTGATACTATGTTTCACATTGAGCAATAAAATTGAAGATTTTCTTATTTCTTATTTTTCACTGTTTCTTAAAATACATAATATTATGAAAGTTGATAAAACAATAACTTAAACTCATAGTGTAATTTTAGTATTTTACCATACTTATGATGAAGTTACGGTAACTTGGCACTGCATTAACTACACTACCATTCAAAAGTTTGGGGTCACCCAGACAATTTTGTGTTTTCCATGAAAAGTCACACTTTTATTTCCCACCATAAGTTGTAAAATGAATAGAAAATATAGTCAAGACATTTTTCTGGCCGTTTTGAGCATTTAATCGACCCCACAAATTAATGTGATGCTCCAGAAACTCAATCTGCTCAAAGGAAGGTCAGTTTTATCAAGTCAAGTTTATTTCTATAGCGCTTTTAACAATAAACATTGTCGCAAAGCAGATTTACAGAATTTGAACGACTTAAGACATGAGCTAATTTTATCCCTAATCTATCCCCAATGAGCGAGCCTGTGGCGACGGTGGCGAGGAAAAACTCCCTCAGACGACATGAGGAAGAAACCTCGAGAGGAACCAGACTCAAAAGGGAACCCATCGTCATTTGGGCAACAACAGACAGCCTGACTATAATATTAACAGTTTTAACAGGTATAACCCTGAACTGTCCTCATGGGGCCGTCCTTCACAGGAGCGGTGCGATCAAACTCCGACCAGACACAGGGCACCAGGATGGATCAAGCAGGTCCGAGGGGCAGAAGAGGCCAGCATCTCAATCCCAGGATCAACATGTAACTCAGGACTTCCTGGTTTACGCACTTCCTGAGTTGTTCGCGCCAAGTTTTCTAGCTTCTCTAAAGAGCTCAACTGTTTTCAGCTGTGCTAACATGATTGTACAAGGGTTTTCTAATCATCCATTAGCCTTCTGAGGCAATGAGCAAACACATTGTACCATTAGAACACTGGAGTGAGAGTTGCTGGAAATGGGCCTCTATACACCTATGGAGATATTGCACCAAAAACCAGACATTTGCAGCTAGAATAGTCATTTACCACATTAGCAATGTATAGAGTGGATTTCTGATTAGTTTAAAGTGATCTTCATTGAAAAGAACAGTGCTTTTCTTTCAAAAATAACGACATTTCAAAGTGACCCCAAACTTTTGTGTGTTCGATTGATGCTGAAAGGTAAAGCTGAAATGGGATTATGGGAGATGCTTGAATTGCTGGTCCAAATTCATCAGACTGTTTTCTCTGGATTGGAATGTTTAAGAAATATTGAAGTTGGGTTGTCAAGACCTGTTCCAATTTCCAAATTATAGACTAAAGATACAGTTATTTGATACTATGTTTCACATTGAGCAATAAAATTGAAGATTTTCTTATTTTTCACTGTTTCTTAAAATACATAATATTATGAAAGTTGATAAAACAACTTAAACCCATAGTGTAATTTTAGTATTTTACCATACTTATGATGAAGTTACAGTAACTTGGCACTGCATTAACTACACTACCGTTCAAAAGTTTGGGGTCACCCAGACAAATTTTGTGTTTTCCATGAAAAGTCACACTTTTATTTCCCACCATAAGTTGTAAAATGAATAGAAAATATAGTCGAGACATTTTTCTGGCCGTTTTGAGCATTTAATCGACCCCACAAATTAATGTGATGCTCCAGAAACTCAATCTGCTCAAAGGAAGGTCAGTTTTATCAAGTCAAGTTTATTTCTATAGCGCTTTTAACAATAAACATTGTCGCAAAGCAGCTTTACAGAATTTGAACGACTTAAGACATGAGCTAATTTTATCCCTAATCTATCCCCAATGAGCAAGCCTGTGGCGACGGTGGCGAGGAAAAACTCCCTCAGACGACATGAGGAAGAAACCTCGAGAGGAACCGGACTCAAAAGGGAACCCATCGTCATTTGGGCAACAACAGACAGCATGACTATAACATTAACAGTTTTAACAGGTATAACCCTCAACTGTCCTCATGGGGCCGTCCTTCACAGGAGCGGTGCGGTAAAACTCCGACCAGACACAGGGCACCAGGATGGATCAAGCAGGTCCGAGGGGCAGAAGAGGCCAGCATCTCAATCCCAGGATCAACATGTAACTCAGAAGGACTTCCTGGTTTACGCACTTCCTGAGTTGTTCGCGCCGAGTTTTCTAGCTTCTCTAAAGAGCTAAACTGTTTTCAGCTGTGCTAACATGATTGTACAAGGGTTTTCTAATCATCCATTAGCCTTCTGAGGCAATGAGCAAACACATTGTACCATTAGAACACTGGAGTGAGAGTTGCTGGAAATGGGCCTCTATACACCTATGGAGATATTGCACCAAAAACCACACATTTGCAGCGAGAATAGTCATTTACCACATTAGCAATGTATAGAGTGGATTTCTGATTAGTTTAAAGTGATCTTCATTGAAAAGAACAGTGCTTTTCTTTCAAAAATAAGGACATTTCAAAGTGACCCCAAACTTTTGAACAGTAGTGTGTGTTCGATTGATGCTGAAAGGTAAAACTGAAATGGGATTATGGGAGATGCTTGAATTGCTGGTCCAAATTCATCAGACTGTTTTCTCTGGATTGGAATGTTAAAGAAATATTGAAGTTGGGTTGTCAAGACCTGTTCCAATTTCCAAATTATAGACTAAAGATACAGTTATTTGATACTATGTTTCACATTGAGCAATAAAATTGAAGATTTTCTTATTTCTTATTTTTCACTGTTTCTTAAAATACATAATATTATGAAAGTTGATAAAACAATAACTTAAACTCAGTGTAATTTTAGTATTTTACCATACTTATGATGAAGTTATGGTAACTTGGCACTGCATTAACTACACTACCGTTCAAAAGTTTGGGGTCACCCAGACAAATTTTGTGTTTTCCATGAAAAGTCACACTTTTATTTCCCACCATAAGTTGTAAAATGAATAGAAAATATAGTCAAGACATTTTTCTGGCCATTTTGAGCATTTAATCGACCCCACAAATTAATGTGATGCTCCAGAAACTCAATCTGCTCAAAGGAAGGTCAGTTTTATAGCTTCTCTAAAGAGCTCAACTGTTTTCAGCTGTGCTAACATGATTGTACAAGGGTTTTCTAATCATCCATTAGCCTTCTGAGGCAATGAGCAAACACATTGTACCATTAGAACACTGGAGTGAGAGTTGCTGGAAATGGGCCTCTATACACCTATGGAGATATTGCACCAAAAACCAGACATTTGCAGCTAGAATAGTCATTTACCACATTAGCAATGTATAGAGTGGATTTCTGATTAGTTTAAAGTGATCTTCACTGAAAAGAACAGTGCTTTTCTTTCAAAAATAAGGACATTTCAAAGTGACCCCAAACTTTTGAACTGTAGTGTAACTCTCCCCCCCCCCTTCCTTTCCTCAAGTGCACTTTGACACTTGAGCATTTCTAAGAAGGATAGATCCATGTTCATCCTTCAACAAGAAAGAAACTTTTATTCATCACACACTTGTGAAATTTCCTCTCTGGGAGTTAGGTGCCTTGCTCAAGGGCACCTCAGCCCAAGACCATCCCATATTAACCTAACCTGCATGTCTTTGGATTGTGAGGAAACCCACGTCCATCCATCCATCATAGGTTGCGGGTGACCCGGAGCCAATCCCAGTTGACTACGGACGAAAGGCGGGGTACACCCTGGACAAGTCGCCAGGTCATCACAGGGCTGACACATAGACACAGACAACCATTCACACCTACGGTCAATTTAGAGTCACCAGTTAACCTAACCTGAATATCTTTGGACTGTGGGGGAAAGCGGAGCACTCGGAGGAAACCCACACGGACACAGGGAGACACGGGGCTCGAACCCGGACCTTCTTGCTGTGAGGCGACAGCGCTAACCACTACACCACCATGCTGCCCGGTTGCCAGTTATTTTTGGTTGAAATGCTCTCAGGTGGTGTAGTGGTTAGCACTGTCACCTCATAGCAACAAGGTCCTGGGTTCGCGGCCGGCGAGGGTCTTTCTGTGCGGAGTTTGCATGTTCTCCCCGTGTCTGCATGGGTTTCATTCGGGTGCTCCGGTTTTCCCTACAGTCCAAAGACATGCAGGTTAGGTTAACTGGTGACTCTAAATTGACTGTAGGTGTGAATGGTTGTTTGTCTCTGTGTGTCAGCCCTGTGATGACCTGGCGACTTGTCCAGGGTGTACCCCAGCTCTCACCCATACTCAGCTGGGATAGGCTCCAGCTTGCCTGTGACCCTGTAGAACAGGATAAGCGGCTAGAGATGATGGATGGATGGATGGATGGATGGATGGATGGATGCTCTCAACCAAAAATTGCCAATCTATTGACAAGTAGCCAGACAGATATGACATTCACACTCACAGGCGATTTAGAGTTGTTCCTTGACAAAAATGCATGTTTTTGGACTATGGAAGGAAACCGGAGGAAACCCACGCAGGCACGAGGAGAAAGTGCGAACTCCGCAGACAAAGGCTCACTGCTTGCTGTGAGGCAACAGTGCACAACCGTGCCACCCAAATTGACTTTCTTAATGAATTTTTATCCTGGTCAGCTTCACGTTGGATCCAGAGCCGATAACAAACACTGGTACCCCTGTTCGACCAACAGGGAATGGGTTCCGTTCGGACTTGAAACCGTTCAAATCATTTCAATCAAAATTAAACTGGTCCGGAACCTGAAAAGTTGGTTCCCAGCTGGAACCAAGATATAGCTGGTTTTTCCAGCGCAAACAGTGACATCAGGGGGCACGTCTTTAGTTTGCATAGGAAAAAAAGCAATGGAGAACGCAACAGAAAAGGAAAATGGACTTTAAACATATATGTGCAATAACAAAACACAAGCTCAGAGGTAGTCAATCAACGTGCACCGCCATCTTGCTACTACTGTTTATTCCTGTTGTAGACTGTATTACACCATCCATCCATGACGCATCCTTGATTACAACGGTTCTGCTCAAAACCGGTGAAAACGTGCGCTGGTTTGCTAGATGGCACCAAGGTTCAAAGAATCCTGAACGGTACCGGTTCAAGAACCTCTTCGAGTTGGTTGAAAAGGGGTGTCTGTGAAAGAATTGACCCCGACTATATTCAGTGGTTTTTGTTAGGAAGCCAAAGAACCCAGATGAAACCCGCACAGACATGGGTAGAACATTTGAAACTCCGCAGATTCATTCTGAGCTCAGGACTGTAATCGTCGAAATGGGGACACTGGGGCTCTGAAAAGAGGCAACATTAACAACGGGTTCTCCCAACAACAAATGGTAATTTATATAGATAGATTAAAAAAAAAAACAAGTTATATGATGTATATCACTGTGATGATCTGGCGACTTGTCCAGGGTGTATCCCGCCTCTTGCCCATAGTCAGCTGGGATAGGCTCCAGCTTGCCCGCGACCCTGTACAGCATAAGCGGTTACAGATAATGGATGGATGATGGATCAGATAAAACAGATATCAGGGCATCCTTAATCACAAGTATGAAAATTTCAGATTTAATAAGCGCACACCCTTAAGTGTTTTATTCTTCTTATGCCACAGCCACATTTTGCCAGTTTCTCAAATGTTATACACAAGTATCTGTACTGCTAATTCAAGTGATGTAGTTATAATTTCTACATCATAAATTTGTGTTGATCGACATCAAGATCGTGCATCGAAAGTAGTTCAGATATCAGCGCATCCCTAATAATAATAATAATAATAATAATAATAATAATAATAAGGGTGTAAACCATAGGCTTTCACACATTATGATACAATTTTGGTATTTGACGATACCAAGTGAATCGTCAACGATTTGATATTTCACAATACCACCAAATGATACGAAACAATCCCAGTTAGTAGCCTCCAACTAAAATGTGACCAAGCTCATTCGGAATCTGGAACAGGACTACCGTTCATTTGCAAATGATTACAACAAATGGTAATTTATATAGATAGATTAAAAAAAAAACAAGTTATATGATGTATATCACTGTGATGATCTGGTGACTTGTCCAGGGTGTACCCCGCCTCTCGCCCATAGTCAGCTGGGATAGGCTCCACGACCCTATACAGGATAAGCGGTTACGGATAATGGATGGATTATGTATATCAGATAAAACATATCAGGGCATCCTTAATCACAAGTATGAAAATTTCAGATTTAATAAGAGCACACCCTTAAGTGTTTTATTCTTCTTATACCACAGCCACATTTTGCCAGTTTCTCAAATGTTATACACAAGTATCTGTACTGCTAATTCAAGTGATGTAATTATAATTTCTACATCATAAATTTGTGTTGATCGACATCAAGATAGTGCATCGAAAGTAGTTCAGATATCAGCGCATCCCTAATAATAATAATAGTAAACCATAGGCTTTCACACATTATGATACAATTTTGGTATTTGGCGATACCAAGTGAATCGTCAACAATTTGATATTTCACAATACCACCAAATGATACGAAACAATCCCAGTTAGTAGCCTCCAACTAAAATGTGACCAAGCTCATTCGGAATCTGGAACAGGACTACCGTTCATTTGCAAATGATTATAATTATGTATTTTGCATACGAGTTACAGATAAATCATCCAGCTTATGGCATAAAACCCAAAATCAACCATCACCAGAGTGAACAACAGCCCGATCAGCCCAATATACTGTACCCATGTTACATACTGTAATTTTCCAGACCAGGACTTACTCCAATAAAACAAACATTTCTTGTGGTTATTTTTCTCTTTATATCTGAATTATGAGCGAGAATGATGTATAACCATTAGGCTGAAGTATAAATATAAAGATGCTGCTTCCTGCCGCTTCCTGTAGGAGTCCTCACTGCCAGATGTGCTGTAAATTAGAACAAAGGTTATGTCAAAAAAAAAAAAAAAGAATCAAGGATAATAAGAAACCTCGGTTTTTAGAAATGCTATTATTCAGCTACTGCTTTCTTTTGAAAGCAGAGTTAGTGTAACCACTCCAAAGGTGATCCATTTCCAGCAACTTGTCAATGATTATAAAGTTTTATTAATTACAAAACAACTTGACACATTTTTGATCCATTTATAGTTACAATTAATTTTGTGGAACATCTGTGAAACAAGTTAGTTCTATTTTTCTTTGTAAAAGAACAAAATTATTACACTTTACAGTTATGGCAGCGTTGTAGTCAAGTCACTAAACTTCGAATCCGAGTCCAGTCTCGAGTCGCCGGTGTTCAAGTCCAAGTCATGAAAGAAAATTTCGAGTCGAGTCCGAGAACAAGACTCCAGTCGCACCATTTGACGGCGGCTGTTGCTGCCTTTATGTGAAAGCGTCTCTGCTGCCGTGTTGGACTGACGTTCCTGCTCGACTGCCACATTTTAGTTAACAGGCTACAGATAAAAGGCTTGTTCATCGCTCAGCAAGCCCCGCCCACTATCAACAGGGCAAATAACATGAGAGCGGGTTAACACTAGCTAGTTCATCGCTCAGCAAGCAAACCCCGCCCACTATCAACAGGGCAATGAACACAGTGTGTCACTTCCTTCTCTGGGTGGAGTCTTGCCAAACGACGATTGAAGTTCGAGGTCGTCCCCGTCGTCTCCTCGATAGTTCTTCTATATATGGAACACATAGCAGTGCATTTTTTCCCACTGCACGAGAAGTCTGTATAAGCAAAGCGGACAATCCTAGCAGCGTTCTCTGCAGGCATTTTAGCACCGTTAACGTTAGTTTGTTCCTGAACATGACGCATGAACAACTGAATGTGCGTTCTCTTGCACAAAATTAGTATAAAAATTTGTGTCAATATAAATAAATAAAGGGGCAGGACGGTGGTGTAGTGGTTAGCGCTGTCGCCTCACAGCAAGAAGGTCCTGGGTTCGAGCCCCGGGGCCGGCGAGGGCCTTTCTGTGTGGAGTTTGCATGTTCTCCCCGTGTCCGCGTGGGTTTCCTCCGGGTGCTCCGGTTTCCCCCACAGTCCAAAGACATGCAGGTTAGGTTAACTGGTGAGTCTAAATTGACCGTAGGTGTGAATGTGAGTGTGAATGGTTGTCTGTGTCTATGTGTCAGCCCTGTGATGACCCGGCTGGCGACTTGTCCAGGGTGTACCCCGCCTTTCACCCGTAGTCAGCTGGGATAGGCTCCAGCTTGCCTGCGACCCTGTAGAAGGATAAAGCGGCTAGAGATAATGAGATGAGATGAGATGTTTTTCTTTGTACTGGATTACATGGCGCTTTAATTAACAAGTGCACTAATATCAACCCATCCGTTATCTCTAGCCGCTTTATCCTGTCCTACAGGGTCGCAGGCAAGCTGGAGCCTATCCCAGCTGACTACGGGCGAAAGGCGGGGTACACCCTGGACAAGTCGCCAGGTCATCACAGGGCTGACACATAGACACAGACAACCATTCACACTCACATTCACACCTACGCTCAATTTAGAGTCACCAGTTAACCTAACCTGCATGTCTTTGGACTGTGGGGGAAACCGGAGCACCCGGAGGAAACCCACACGGACACGGGGCTCGAACCCGGACCTTCTTGCCGTGAGGCGACAGCGCTAACCACTACACCACCGTGCCGCCCCCTAATATCAACCCTTATAGACAAAACACGTTTGGACCAATCAGATTTGAGAATTCAAAAGAGTTGTCGTAGTTATTCATCTTGTATATAGTTAGCACTGATTGATACCTGCGTTTTTACCGAAATGAAACTTAAACTTGACAACAAGGGTCATTCAGCATTCAGGTTACCTGTTCAAACCACTTACCGTCGTGTCAATATCAACATCAACATCGATTTATTTAACATATCAATATTCGTATTACAATCAGAGCTGTAAAAGAAATGGAATGAAATGATGCATGGAAAAACAAAGCAAAACAAAAAACACCACAGTGCACAAGTTTTGTTTTATTTAGGTTTAATGATTGAATCCCGGGGACGGTTACAGCTAGAGCCAAGGGAGTAAATCGTTTTCTTAACAGCATAAAAGAACATCCGAGTCCAACGACTTGAAGCTTGAGTTTTGCAAAACTTGGGGCCAGCCCTATCGTTTTAGCCGATATGAAATCCCTTTGTCTTGATCCCATAATATTCACCCTGATAGAAAGATTCAAACCATTACTGAGCTAATCATTATAACAGGGCGGATATCATTTCTCAAACTGACCTGCTCACGTTCAAACCATAATGTGCTTGCTTGTAGAAAATCGGAAATAGGGATTATTGTTGTCGTTGAATTAGACGGCGTACGTTTAAAGGAACAGTCCACCGTACTTCCATAATGAAATATGCTCTTATCTGAATTGAGACGAGCTGATCCGTACCTCTCCGAGCTTTGCGCGACCTCCCAGTCAGTCAGACGCGCTGTCACTCCTGTTAGCAATGTAGCTAGGCTCAGTATATCCAATGGTATTTTTTGGGGCTGTAGTTAGATGCGACCAAACTCTTCCGCGTTTTTCCTGTTTACATAGGTTTATATGACCAGTGACATCACCAGCGACACAGTGAAGGTATCAATGAGCTGTCGAAGGTGTTAGTACGCCTGTCATTATAGTGCGGACTTTCCATAGCATAGAAAATCGCTACGTTTCAATTTGTGTAACTGAACTTGTTTCATATCACTGGTCATATAAACCTATGTAAACAGGAAAAACGCGGAAGAGTTTGGTCGCATCTAACTACAGCCCCGAAAAATACCATTGGCCATACTGAGCCTAGCTACATTGCTAACAGGAGTGACAGCGCGTCTGACTGACTGGGAGGTCGCGCAAAGCTCGGAGAGGTACGGAGCAGCTCGTCTCAATTCAGAGAAGAGCATGTTTCATTATGGAAGTACGGTGGACTGCTCCTTTAAAGCCTAAATTCACCTCGGACGGTATTTCGACACATAAATATACTGTACAGCATAAACACAGTACTAGGCTGAATAATAAGTCTGAGCGTTTGATTTCTCAAGTCTTTTACAGGAATACAGCGGTGTAGGAGTCCCATTCGTTTGAAATGCTGGCATCCTTAAAATGGTGCACTGTTTACTGGGTTATAGAGGATGGATACTGGTAGGTGGCTGAACACTGTGGCATTCATACAGTACATAAGGACAAAGAAAAACGAGAACAAGCCCGAGTGAAATAATCCCGTCTCCTTTACTCAGACATTCACTACAGAGGCTAAGGGGAGCAAGTCTTTCAAGGCAAAAATCAAGATGGCCGCTCCGTCTAACTCCAATAGCATAAAAGGCAAATAAATTAAAGTATAAATCCAGGCCAAAAGGTTTACTAAACTGCATCCTGGCCAATCGGTCTACAGTGCTTAGCTTAACGGAAGTCTCGAGCATCAAGACCGCTGCTTTTTCTTACTTCTCTTGGATTAACTGTCCATACTGGAGGTAGTGTACAAGGTGGACCGGTGGTCTGAGTTTAAAACCACGACCGTAACGTACCGCTTCAAAGATAATGCTTTGTTTTTGTTTAAATAGCATCTCACATTGTTTTACATACACATTTGCTAAGTGGTCGCAGTTTTGTTCGTTGGCTTGGTGCTAACTCTGAAAAGAATGCAAAGCTGTCCAATGAGGCGTTAGTCCAAGGTCTAAGCATCAGACATCTCGGGGGCTTTTTTTTTTTGCAGCGTACCTCCGTGATTTTTCCCTAAAATGGTCGAGAGTTGCTTCAACGACCCCGATCATCAGTGCTGTCCCTGAACAGATACACAAATATAAAAGATACATCAGCATCAGAGTTGTAACAAGGCATCAAATTAAAAGATTAGAAAAAAGAAGAAGTCATGAAGAAAGCACAACCCTGAATCAGAAAAAGTTGGGACGGTATGTTGAAGTTCAGACTGAAACCGAAAGCAACGATTTGTCAATAACCTTTGACCTGTATTGCACTCAGAACAATACGGTACAACAGCACATTATTTGACGGTTTACCTCATGAATTTTGATTCTTGCGATACATTTAAAAAAAGAAAAGAAAAGTCGGGACAGTGAAGCATTTACCACTTTCGAATGTTGCCATTCCTTCTCGCAACACTTAAGCCTAGGTCACAACCGGACGTACGATTTTCTGGCCGTGCGATTTTTGACGTTTCCCAAATCGCTGCGTTTTTTTTGTTCGTGGAGAAAGACGCACGTTGGCCGTAAGTTTGTCTTGCGACCTGAAAAAAACGTAAGCGCCCGTAGAGTTTGTCTGACATGACAAAGAACCTCTGCGGTCGGTCTACGGCTTGAAAATCAGCACATCGCACGCGTGCCCTCCATGCGTTTCTTGCACATAGACCGGCCGTAGGAGCACGTACGGCCGGTTGTGACCGAGGCTTTAGGGACTGAAGACGCCAAGCGATGGAGTGTTTCAGGTGTCATTTTGTCCCATTCTTCCTGCAAACAGGTCTTAAGGTGTACGACAGTACAAAGTCGTCATTGTCGTAGTGTTCATTTCAAAATTCGCTACACGTTCTCTATTGAGAACAGACTGGACAGGCACCCTCTTCTTCCACAGCCACGCCTTTGTAATGTAAGCAGAATGCGGTTTTGCACGGTCTTGCTGAAATCTCCCTGGAAAAGATGTCGGCTTGATGTTCCAAAATCTCAATGTACAGTGGTGCTTGAAAGTTTGTGAACCCTTTAGAATTTTCTATATTTCTGCATAAATATGACCTAAAACAATATCAGATTTTCACACAAGTCCTAAAAGTGGATAAAGAGAACCCAGTTAAACAAATGAGACAAAAATATTATACTTGGTCATTTATGTATTGAGGAAAATGATCCAATATTACATATCTGTGAGTGGCAAAAGTATGTGAACCTTTGCTTTCAGTATCTGGTGTGACCCCCTTGTGCAGCAATAACTGCAACTAAACGTTTGCGGTAACTGTTGATCAGTCCTGCACACCGGCTTGGAGGAATTTTAGCCCATTCCTCCGTACAGAACAGCTTCAACTCTGGGATGTTGGTGGGTTTCCTCACATGAACTGCTCGCTTCAGGTCCTTCCACAACATTTCCATTGGATTAAGGTCAGGACTTTGACTTGGCCATTCCAAAACATTAACTTTATTCTAATTTAATCATTCTTTGGTAGAACGACTTGTGTGCTTAGGGTCGTTGTCTTGCTGCATGACCCACCTTCTCTTGAGATTCAGTTCATGGACAGATGTTCTGACATTTTCCTTTAGAATTCGCTGGTATAATTCAGAATTCATTGTTCCATCAATGATGGCAAGCCGTCCTGGCCCAGATGCAGCAAAACAGGCCCAAACCATGATACTACCACCACCATGTTTCACAGATGGGATAAGGTTCTTATGCTGGAATGCAGCGTTTTCCTTTCTCCAAACATAACGCTTCTCATTTAAACCAAAAAGTTCTATTTTGGTCTCATCTGTCCACAAAACATTTTTCCAATAGCCTTCTGGCTTGTCCACGTGATCTTTAGCAAACTGCAGACGAGCAGCAATGTTACTTTTGGAGAGCAGTGGCTTTCTCCTTGCAACCCTGCCATGCACACCATTGTTGTTCAGTGTTCTCCTGATGGCGGACTCAGGAACATTAACCAATGTGAGAGAGGCCTTCAGTTGCTTACAAGTTACCATGTGGTCCTTTGTGACCTCGCCGACTATTACATGCCTTGCTCTTGGAGTGATCTTTGCTGGTCAACCACTCCTGGGGAGGGTAACAATGGCCTTGAATTTCCTCCATTTGTACACAATCTGTCTGACTGTGGATTGGTGGAGTCCAAACTCTTTAGAGATGGTTTTGTAACCTTTTCCAGCCTGATGAGCGTCAACAACGCTTTTTCTGAGGTCCTCAGGAATCTCCTTTTTTCGTGCCATGATACACTTCCACAACCATGTGTTGTGAAGATCAGACTTTGATAGATCCCTGTTCTTTCAATAAAACAGGGTGCCCACTCACACCTGATTGTCATCCCATTGATTGAAAACACCTGACTCTAATTTCACCTTCAAATTAACTGCTAATCCTAGAGGTTCACATACTTTTGCCACTCACAGATATGTAATATTGGATCATTTTCCTCAATAAATAAATGACCAAGTATAATATTTTTGTCTCATTTGTTTAACTGGGTTCTCTTTATCTACTTTTACGACTTGTGTGAAAATCTGATGTTGTTTTAGGTCATATTTATGCAAAAATATAGAAAACTCTAAAGGGTTCACAAACTTTCAAGCACCACTGTACTTTTCTGCATTAATGCTCCAACACAGAATTTATCTTTGCCAAGGGTGCTGACCCAACCCCATACCATGACACACCCTGGCTTTTGGACTTGTTGCTCCATTTCTTACAAAAAAGGTCTGGAATACTGATTCGTCTGACCACAATACACATTTCCACTGTGTGCTGGTCCATCCCAGATGCCTCCGAGCTCAGAAAAGTCGACGGGGCTTCTGGACACAGTTAACATAAGGCTTCCTTTTTGCACAGTAAAGTTTTAACTGGCATTTGTGGATGTAACTCCGTATTGTCGTGCCTGACGAAGGTTTGCCAAAGTAATCCGAAGCCCATGTGGTTCTATCAGCTCTAGATGAATGACGGTTCTTGATGCAGTGCCGTCTGAGGGATCCGAGATCGCGGGTGTTCAGCTTAGGCTTGAGCCCTTGCCCTTTACACACTGAAATTCCTTGAATCGTTTAATGATGTTATGCACCGTAGACAGTGAAATATCCAAATCCCTTCGTATCTTTCTTTGAGCAACACTGTTTTTAAACAAGGCAATCATTTTCTCACGCATCTGTTGACGAACTGGAGATCCTCAGCCCATCTTTGCTCCTCAAAGACTCGGCCTTTCCTGGATACTGATTTTGTACCAAATCATGATGACAATCACCTGCTGACACCATTGTTTAATTGTTTTACCTCATAACTAGCCCTAAACTGCCCCGTCCCATTGTTCGTTTTTGTTTTTTTTTTTGGAATGAGTTGCTTTGTTGAAACACAGGAATGGATGCATATTAACAAATGAAATGAAGTTGACCAGACAAACACGACACGAACTATCTTGGATTCACAGTCCTGTCTGCAATGAAATACAAGTCAAAGTAAATTTAGAAAATCACTGCTCTCTCTTTTTTTTTTAATTTGCATTTTCCAAACTGTCCCAACTTTTTCTGATTTGGGGTTGGAGAACAGATATTTATTTGGTGTGAGCATGAACCTCATCCGCGAAGGTAGCGTCTTGTTGATGGATCCCATTCGCTGAATTTGCACTGCTGTATGCCTGTTAAAAGATGCATATCATAAAAAAACCCAAAACCCTTCCATTTAGGCCACACCCACTGTGGGTTTAAATCCGAATACAGATACATGTGCAGAATTTGAGCACTAAACAAATAACTAAGCTAATATAATAGCAGTGCTTAATTTCAAAGAATCCAAACTCTACGCATGGAGTGTATTTAAAATTTGGAATCGCGCTCCAGGTAAGAGGAGATGGAAAAATAGGATTCGTGGCGTTTGTGCAGCTTTACCTGGCTCTTATCGGGTCGCGTGCGCATGGCCTGCACCAGCTGGTCCACCTCCTGGTTGTGTTCCAGCGCGTTCCTCAAGGCCTCCTCGGTGCTCAAGAGCCGTTGGCGTAGGCGCGCCACCTCCGCATCTGTTCCTGACGCCTCCATCATAGAGAAGCGACGATGCTCGGGTGACGACCTTTCACGCCCCTAAGGTCAGGACAGGGCATGAAATACAAAGTAAGAATTTTGAACAATACAGACATTTTCAGTTCAGACACTGTCCCGGTTCAGGACGTGCATTTTTTTTTTAAACTTACTGGATGTTCAGAATCGTTCGAATCATTTAAAAGAAGTAGTTCATCATTTGACCTGATGCACATTCGATTACGGTCCTATAACAGCGCCAAAGTGTTATTTCTCTCAGACCATAGCAATTTTTCAACCCGTTTCTAGTTACACTGACTTTTGTGGAATTTAAATTACAGCAGCGATAAACGCTCCCTCACCAGCCTCTCTTAAGTTATGTTTCCTCTCTATTAAAGGCAAAAGACGCACTTTTTCAGGTTACTGAGCGAATGGGAACATTCAACGGCCTCCCTCTCTCTATTCAAGCTCTACTCCCTGGATCTGTAGCACAAATGTGATTTTCATGAACAAGACACAATTTCTAAGAACCGAAAGCCCGTTTATTCAAAACCCACGTGATGGATGTCCAAGTGCAGCTGTTGAACTCAATCAATCAATGCAAAACAGCTTTCTGGAAGATCTGGGCACAGTTTAGACGAGCATTTTTACTCAACAGTCTCTAAGGCCCTGTCCACACGGCAACGGATTCAGGTGAATCTGATAAAACTGTTTATCGTTTCGGCCTGGCGTCCACACGGCACCGGCATTTTCGGTGCCCCAAAACGAAACCTTTTGAGAACGGGTTCCAGAGTGAAAAAATCTGGCAACGGCGCCGTTGCGAAGTCGTCTGGATGAGTAGAACGGATTTGTTTACGATGACGTCACAACCACATGGCTGTCAATGCTTCACGCCGGGTAGAAGTGTAACGAACTCGATGCGAGTTGTCAACAAATCCTATAACTTGGTTCATGAAACGCACTTACAAAATATTTTCAATGTGAATATTTATTGTGTAATGGTGCAAAGTGAGAGAGAGAGAGAGAGAGAGAGAGAGAGAGAGAGAGAGAGAGAGAATAGCCCTTAGGGCAGAGTCTTTAGTCCAAACACTGCGGAAGCAGTACCAAACCGCGCACCGCCCGTGCGCTTTCCAAAAACAAAAACAATCCCGCCAGCAAAAATAGGGAAAAAAAGGAGCGATCTCACCTCTTCAGATGTTGGTTTAAGTCCGACAATACATTCCTCAAAAAGGGCATAGAAGAACAAAGTAATCCATCAACGTGTAGCATTCAATTTATTCCGGACCATTAAAGAATTCTGGAGGATATCAGAATGTTGGCGTACCGGCTTCCATCTACCCCCATTCGTTCCTCTTTCCGCGTCTTTCGTTTTACGCTACTGATTAATACAACCCCGATTCCAAAAAAGTTGGGACAAAGTACAAATAGTAAATAAAAACGGAATGCAATGATGTGGAAGTTTCAAAATTCCATATTTTATTCAGAATAGAACATAGATGACATATCAAATGTTTAAACTGAGAAAATGTATCATTTAAAGAGAAAAATTAGGTGATTTTAAATTTCATCACAACAACACATCTCAAAAAAGTTGGGACAAGGCCATGTTTACCACTGTGAGACATCCCCTTTTCTCTTTACAACAGTCTGTAAACGTCTGGGGACTGAGGAGACAAGTTGCTCAAGTTTAGGGATAGGAATGTTAACCCATTCTTGTCTAATGTAGGATTCTAGTTGCTCAACTGTCTTAGGTCTTTTTTGTCGAATCTTCCGTTTTATGATGCGCCAAATGTTTTCTATGGGTGAAAGATCTGGACTGCAGGCTGGCCAGTTCAGTACCCGGACCCTTCTTCTACGCAGCCATGATGCTGTAATTGATGCAGTATGTGGTTTGGCATTGTCATGTTGGAAAATGCAAGGTCTTCCCTGAAAGAGACGTCGTCTGGGTGGGAGCATATGTTGTTCTAGAACCTGGATATACCTTTCAGCATTGATGGTGTCTTTCCAGATGTGTAAGCTGCCCATGCCACACGCACTAATGCAGCCCCATACCATCAGAGATGCAGGCTTCTGAACTGAGCGCTGATAACAACTTGGGTCGTCCTTCTCCTCTTTAGTCCGAATGACACGGCGTCCCTGATTTCCATAAAGAACTTCAAATTTTGATTCGTCTGACCACAGAACAGTTTTCCACTTTGCCACAGTCCATTTTAAATGAGCCTTGGCCCAGAGAAGACGTCTGCGCTTCTGGATCATGTTTAGATACGGCTTCTTCTTTAAACTATAGAGTTTTAGCTGGCAACGGCGGATGGCACGGTGAATTGTGTTCACAGATAATGTTCTCTGGAAATATTCCTGAGCTCATTTTGTGATTTCCAATACAGAAGCATGCCTGTATGTGATGCAGTGCCGTCTAAGGGCCCGAAGATCACGGGCACCCAGTATGGTTTTCCGGCCTTGACCCTTATGCACAGAGATTCTTCCAGATTCTCTGAATCTTTTGATGATATTATGCACTGTCGATGATGATATGTTCAAACTCTTTGCAATTTTACACTGTCGAACTCCTTTCTGATATTGCTCCACTATTTGTCGGCGCAGAATTAGGGGGATTGGTGATCTTCTTCCCATCTTTACTTCTGAGAGCCGCTGCCACTCCATGATGCTCTTTTTATACCCAGTCATGTTAATGACCTATTGCCAATTGACCTAATGAGTTGCAGTTTGGTCCTCCAGCTGTTCCTTTTTTGTACCTTTAACTTTTCCAGCCTCTTATTGCCCCTGTCCCAACTTTTTTGAGATGTGTTGCTGTCATGAAATTTCAAATGAGCCAATATTTGGCATGAAATTTCAAAATGTCTCACTTTCGACATTTGATATGTTGTCTATGTTCTATTGTGAATACAATATCAGTTTTTGAGAATTGTAAATTATTGCATTCCGTTTTTATTTACAATTTGTACTTTGTCCCAACTTTTTTGGAATCGGGGTTGTAATCAAAACTTTATGTGGCTGATGCTACAGAAGAAGGGGTTTATGTGCATGCGTCTACTTCTATTGTTCTGGTGTCTCCAATGGGACCGTCTTACAGCGCACGTAGTGGTGTGGCATGTGTATTGCATCGTTTTCAGTAATTTCAGTAAAAGTTTTCAGTGATATTTTACTGATCCGTTGCCCATGTGGACGCGATATTTAAAAAAAAAAAATCTCGTTGCCGTTGTCGTGTGGATGTAGCCTCAGTTAATGCCCCTATAGCAAGAAACAATATGTTTAAACCCTCTATTACAGATGGATCTTTCAGTGCTTGGACCAAGAACAGTGTGGTCACATTAAAGGACTTGTATGTTGATGATAGGTTTTGCATCATTTGAGCAGCTGAGATCTAAATTCAAAATCCTTAACTCTCATGTTTTCAAATACTTGCAACGTCGCAGCTTTGTATCATCAAATTCAGCTAATTTTCCATCACTACTATCCAGTACTCTCCTTAAGTTGGTTTTAGAGCTCAGTTCCAACTCTAAAAAGAGGATTGGAAAAATCTATACTTTACTCAACTCTTACAATTTAGAATCCCTGACATGTTTAAAAAGACAATGGGAGGAAGAATTAGATACAGAACTTTCTGAAGACATATGGCAATCAACATTAGATAAGATACACTCATCCTCAATTTGTGTACAGTGGTGCTTGAAAGTTTGTGAACCCTTTAGAATTTTCTATACATTTCTGCATAAATATGACCTAAAACAGCATCAGACTTTCACACAAGTCCTAAAAGTAGATAAAGAGAACCCAGTTAAACAAATGAGACAAAAATATTATACTTTGCCATTTATTTATTGAGGAAAATGATCCAATATTACATATCTGTGAGTGGCAAAAGTATGTGAACCTCTAGGATTAGCAGTTAATTTGAAGGTGAAATTAGAGTCAAGTGTTTTCAATCAATGGGATGACAATCAGGTGTGAGTGGGCACCCTGTTTTATTTAAAGAACAGGGATCTATCAAAGTCTGATCTTCACAACACATGTTTGTGGAAGTGTATCATGGCACGAACAAAGGAGATTTCTGAGGACCTCAGAAAGTGTTGTTGATGATCATCAGGCTGGAAAAGGTTACAAAACCATCTCTAAAGAGTTTGGACTCCACCAATCCACAGTCAGACAGATTGTGTACAAATGGAGGAAATTCAAGACCATTGTTTCCCTCCCCAGGAGTGGTCGACCAGCAAAGATCACTCCAAGAGCAAAGCATGTAATAGTCGGTGAGGTCACAAAGGACCCCAGGGTAACTTCTAAGCAACTGAAGGCCTCTCTCACATTGGCTAATGTTAATGCTCATGAGTCCACCATCAGGAGAACACTGAACAATAATGATGTGCATGGCAGGGTTGGTTGCAAGGAGAAAGCCACTGCTCTCCAAAAAGAACATTGCTGCTCGTCTGCAGTTTGCTAAAGATCACATGGACAAGCCAGAAGGCTGTTGGAAAAATGTTTTCTGGACGGATGAGACCAAAATAGAACTTTTTGGTCTATATGAGCAGCGTTATGTTTGGTGAAAGGAAAACACTGCATTCCAGCATAAGAACCTTATCCCATCTGTGAAACATGGTGGTGGTAGTATCATGGTTTGGGCCTGTTTTGCTGCATCTGGGCCAGGACGGCTTGCCATCATTGATGGAACAATGAATTCTGAATTATACCAGTGAATTCTAAAGGAAAATGTCAGGACATCTGTCCATGAACTGAATCTCAAGAGAAGGTGGGTCATGCAGCAAGACAACGACCCTAAGCACACAAGTCGTTCTACCAAAGAATGGTTAAAGAAGAATAAAGTTAATGTTTTGGAATGGCCAAGTCAAAGTCATGACCTTAATCCAATCAAAATGTTGTGGAAGGACCTGAAGTGAGCAGTTCATGTGAGGAAACCCACCAACATCCCAGAGTTGAAGCTGTTCTGTACGGAGGAACGGGCTAAAATTCCTCCAAGCCGGTGTGCAGGACTGATCAACAGTTACCGGAAACGTTTAGTTGCAGTTCTTGCTGCACAAGGGGGTCACACCAGATACTGAAAGCAAAGGTTCACATACTTTTGCCACTCACAGATATGTAGTATTGGATCATTTTCCTCAATAAATAAATGACCAAGTATAATATTTTTGTCTTATTTGTTTAACTGGGTTCTCTTTATCTACTTTTAGGAGTTGTGTGAAAATCTGATGATGTTTTCGGTCATGTTTATGCAGAAATGTAGAAAATTCTAAAGGGTTCACAAACTTTCAAACACCACTGTAAAACAAAGTAATACAATTCAAGATTGTGCATAGATTGCACTGGTCTAAAGCCAGATTGGCCAAATTTCAACCCTAACTGTGATTGCTGTGGAACAACACCAGCCACTTTATCACATATGTTTTGGCTCTGCCCAAAATTAACAGACTTTTGGCAAGCTATATTTACATTTTTTTCCGACATGCTAGGAACACTCAGAGCCCCACGCCATAATAGCAATATCTGGCACAGTACCACAGGATCTCTGTCTCAACAAATGTGGCAAGCATATAATACCTTCTGCTACAGTCCTGGCCAGGAGACTTTTACTGCTCAAATGGAAAGAAAGATCCCCTCCATGGATTAGCGATCTTATGGATCATCTGACCCTAGAGAAAATGCTACAAGTGGCTGTGCGCTTAAATTTTACACCATCTGGAGACCAGTTCAGGATCAGGTTAAAAAAAAAAAAAAAAGATGGATGCTTCAGACATATTACATGTATAGATGTAAACCCCTCCCCTTCTCCTTTTTTCCCCTATTATTATTTTTTCTTTTTTAAACTCATCTGTGGTTCTTTTTGTGTCTTCTACAAATTGTTTCTCATTCTTAATATGATGTGTAATGTTTTACGTTTGGGACGGTGTAAAGGGTTACACATGTGCTGTGTGTGTTGGACTATATTAAACTGTATTTAAAATTGTATTTTGTATAACCAAAAAATTAATAAAAATACCTTGAACAACAACAACAATTGGCGGCACGGTGGTGTAGTGGTTAGTGCTGTCGCCTCACAACAAGAAGGTCCGGGTTCGAGCCCCGTGGCCGGCGAGGGCCTTTCTGTGCGGAGTTTGCATGTTCTCCCCGTGTCCGCGTGGGTTTCCTCCGGGTGCTCCGGTTTCCCCCACAGTCCAAAGACATGCAGGTTAGGTTAACTGGTGACTCTAAGGCCAAGTTTACATTAGACCGTATCTGTCTCGTTTTCTTCGCGGATGCACTGTCCGTTTACATTAAACCGCCGGGAAACGGGAATCCGCCAGGGTCCACATATTCAATCCAGATCGTGTCTGGTCCGGTGCTGTGTAAACATTGAGAATACGCGGATACGCTGTGCTGAGCTCTAGCTGGCGTCGTCATTGGACAACGTCACTGTGACATCCACCTTCCTGATTCGCTGGCATTGGTCATGTGACGCGACTGCTGAAAAACGGCGCGGACTTCCGCCTTGTATCACCTTTCATTAAAGAGTATAAAAGTATGAAAATACTGCAAATACTGATGCAAATACTGCCCATTGTGTAGTTATGATTGTCTTTAGGCTTGCCATCCTTCCACTTGCAAGTGGTAAGTGATATGCGCTGGGATCACACACACAGCGGCTCAGTCCCGAATCACTGCTCGTGTGCTTCACTCGCGCGCTCTGTGAGCTGCGCAGGGCCGGAGTGCGCACCCTCCAGAGGGTACTCGCTGTTCAGGGCGGAGTGATTTGGAGGGCAGGATGCCTGCGGAGCCGAGCGTATCCGTGTATTGGCGTTGCTGTGTGCACGTGAATCGTGTATTGGCGTTGCTGTGTGCACACTAATCGTTTTAAAAACGTTAATCTGATCCGCTGATACGGTCTAATGCAAACCCCACCTAAATTGACCGCAGGTGTGAGTGTGAATGTGAATGGTTGTCTGTGTCTATGTGTCAGCCCTGTGATGACCTGGCGACTTGTCCAGGGTGTACCCCGCCTTTCGCCCGTAGTCAGCTGGGATAGGCTCCAGCTTGCCTGCGACCCTGTAGAACAGGATAAAGCAGCTACAGATAATGAGATGAGATGAACAACAACAATTTCTGTAGAACGCTTCAATCAAACTTCCATTCAGGTATTTGTACTTTCAGTTCTGAATCTGTACAAGTCATCGTTTCAGAGACTGGTCTGCTTTTACAGACGGAGGAACGTGGTTACGCGTTTGGAAATGTAGCCTCCGTCCAATGTACTTCGTACCCAAAAACATCTGGAAAAATACTAAGTAATAACCAGAATGACTTAACGCAGGGCTTTTCAAAGTGTGGGGCGCGCCTCCCCTAGGGGGCGCCAGAGTTCTTCGGGGGGGCGCAACATGAGGAAAAATAAACCAGAATAAGTTACTATTGTGGACATTTAGCGAACTTCAGCTAGCCTTTGCCAGAGACAAAATGGACCGATTTTTAGTACCTAAAGCTACAGTGAGTGAGGAGACAGAGTCTGGGCCAAGCAAAAAAAGAAGGAAGTATGACCACGATTATTTCAAGTTTGGATTTTCATGGACTGGATCTGAAGATGCTCCACTGCCACAGTGTGTTGTCTGCCAAGAGGAGCTAGCTAACGATGCTATGAGATGTTTAAAATGTGTAAAAAAGATGTTTTAATAAAGCTCATATGTTTGTAAATGTGTTAAAAAAAAGCTTTTTCAAAAAGCACAGATGTTTAAAATGTGTAAAAGAAAAAAATAAAAATGTGTACAACAACCATTTTTTTAAATACGAATGGAACATTAAGTATAGCAACAACAAAAATTGTAAGGGGGGGCACTGTTGTTTATTTGCTCTCTGAGGGGGGGGCTGACTCTCCCACACTTTGAAAACCCCTGACTTAACGAATTGGTAAAATATTTATTTTACAACTGCCCTTATACGTCCATTAGAAGTGCTTTTTGTTAAGTAAACAATTACTCGGTTAACTTGAGTATAGAAAAGTGTATAACCAGAACGTCAAGGACGTAGTAGTTCATCACAGTGTTAGAGAGGACCAACCTCCATGACAAACTGTTCACAACAGGAAAATCAACAAAGGACTAAATTTTGTTCCCTGAGGGAAGCTCGACCCAAAACATCGATCAGAACTGAATTCGCATGATAAACGAGAGAGGAGACACAATTCCAGTCAGAAAAAAAAAAAAAAAAGGCGTTAAGTTGACCTAATTACTAATTTGTTAGCAAAAAACTGCAGAGGGAGGAGATACGATTTTACTGAAAAATAATTGTTTCCAACAGGAAAATCAACAAACAAACAAGCAAGTTTTGTTCCTCGAGGGAAGATCTACGCAAACACCGATCAGAACTGGAATCGGGTGAGAACTGCGAGACGAGATACAGGCCAAGTTTACATTAGACCGTATCTGTCTCGTTTTCTTCGCGGATGCACTGTCTGTTTACATTAAAACGCCGGGAAACGGGAATCCGCCAGGGCCCACGTATTCAATCCAGATCGTGTCTGGTCCGGTGCTGTGTAAACATTGAGAATACGCAAATACGCTGTGCTGAGCTCTAGCTGGCGTCTCATTGGACAACGTCACTGTGACATCCACCTTCCTGATTCGCTGGCGTTGGTCATGTGACGCGACTGCTGAAAAACGGCGCGGACATCCGCCTTGTATCACCTTTCATTAAAGAGTATAAAAGTATGAAAATACTGCAAATACTGATGCAAATACTGCCCATTGTGTAGTTATGATTGTCTTTAGGCTTGCCATCCTTCCACTTGCAAGTGGTAAGTGATATGCGCTGGGATCACACACACAGCGGCTCAGTCCCGAATCGTGGCTCGTGCGCTTCACTCGCGCGCTCTGTGAGCTGCGCAGGGCCGGAGTGCGCACCCTCCAGAGGGCACTCGCTGTTCAGGGCGGAGTGATTTGGAGCGCAGGATGCCTGCGGAGCCGAGCGTATCTGTGTATTGGCGTTGCTGTGTGCACGCGAATTGTGTATTGGTGTTGCTGTGTGCACACTAATCGTTTTTAAAACGTTAATCTGATGATCCGCTGATACGGTCTAATGTAAACATGGCCACAGTTCGAGTGAAAAGTCCGAAAACTCGTTAAGGTGACCTAATTAGCGGTTCGTTAGCAAAACTGAGACAATACGATGACCAAGTTTTGTGCAGAAGGTCTAGTTCTTTAAAAAAAAAAAAACAATCAGAACTGAAATCCATTTCGATGAGTGGGAGGAGATCCGATTTCACTCAGTGCGTTTACATGCACATCCAAATCGAGCTACTGTCGGTAATCGAGCTAAGGGTCCCAGCAGGGGTGCCAGAGAAATCCAATCCTACATGCACACAAGGAAATCGAGCTATTGTGTGAGGTATATTGTGCACCCGAGCCACAGGTGGCGCTACACGCCCCATCATGTTGGTACGCTTCCGGTTGTCGTCATGAAGAGCTATTCAAGAGTATAAACAAAGTTGTCCTTGTTCCTCCTGACCTCTTCTGCTGCTCGCTACTACTACTGTTGTCATGCCGACCGAGGCTGTTGTGTTTCCCGCTTGTGGTCTCGTCACTCCCGGAAGGGGCAGTGCTGAAGTGAGTAGCTCGATAGGCTTTACATGCACTAAGTAGCTCGGCTACAATCGCATAATCTAGGTCGCGTAGCTTGATTACGAGAAATCCAGTTCGGTTCGATTTCAGCCGAGCTAAGGTGTTTCCATGGCATTTAGAACTTCGATTTCAGTCAAGCTACGGCAGAAATTCGATTTTCTCTATGTGCATGTAAACGCACTGACTGAAAATAAACAAATTGTTTACAACAGGAAAATCAGGGGCGTCGTGGCTCAGGTGGATAAGGCGCCATACCATAAATCCGGGGACCCAGGTTCGATTCCGGCCCGAGGTCATTTCCCGATCCCTCCCCGTCTCTCTCTCCCGCTCATTTCCTGTCTCTACACTGTCCTATCCAATAATAAAGGTGAAAAAAAGCCCAAAAAAATATCTTTACAACAGGAAAATCAACAAACAAACAAGCAAGTTTTGTTCCTCAAGAGAAGATCTACGCAAAACATCGAGCAGAACTGGAATCGGATGAGCAATGAGATACAAATCGAGTGAGAGGCCTGGAAAATTCGTTAATGTGGCCTATTTGACCAAGTTTTGTGTGGAGTGAGGAGTTCTTTCAAGCAAAACAATTGGAACGGGAATCCGTGAAGAACTGACGGAGGAGATACGATTTAGCTGGATTGTGGACGACGGATGCTACGCCATGGCAACAGCTCATCGGCTTTATGGCCTCATGAGCTAACGTGTGGGGTTTTTTTTAAGTAAACAATTACTCCGTTAACTTCAGCATATGAAAATATGAAAAAAAAGAGCCATGTTAATTAAACACAATCCAGTTTTCATCAAAGCAACAAGGCCAAACGGAAACCACAGTAAAGCAGCACATCCACACGGAGCATTCTGGAGAGCTCCGTCGTCTTTGAGCTGCCCGGATGGAGTAAATCAAAATGGTGGACATCAGGAGGCTCACCAGAAGCAGCAGCTTCTCCCTCAGGCTCTTGATGTCGTCCTGCAGCTTCTGTTCCTTCATCCTCCACTCGGCCTTGTGCACCTCACGGCTCAAGTCGCGGTCCATGCTGGGCGAGTGGCGCGGCGAGTCCAGCAGCAAGACGCGCAGCTCGTTCAGACTCCTGATACAAACACACGCAAATATACACACAATTCAGGGCAGTAAAAAAATGAACTGTAATCAAAATAAGATCCTCAGGACATACGCTCTTCCTTTTTTTTTTTTTGTTCCACAGCCAGAAATCTGATAGATTTATTTTAGGGCATAATTTAACTACTGAACTATGAGACATTAAGCAAACATGCATCATCGTATTCAGTCACTGGAGCTATGAGCTTTGTACTCCTGAACTTTTCGCTCAAAGGGCCTTCAGAACTTTTTCTTTATGTACGCCTGCTGAAGTTTTCAAGTCGGGATTACGCTCGCTAAAATAATGTGACAATCGGTTGGAAGTTGCAACTATTTACCAGTTATTCCATGAAATCGAGTCGTGCATGAGCTGACAGCCGACGAGGCGCGTAGCACCGAGCTATGTACGACGAGATTGAGTGGAATAACTGTTTTATTCTATCCACATTCACCGGATTTGGAGAAATGGAGCATTTTTATTTTTTGCAAATTCGATAAATAAAAACGTTATACAAAACGTCCGACAAAATCATTTCCGCTTCGAATGTAAACAAACCGGCGAAACGACAGGAGCAATTTGTGGAAAACGCGTTAATAATAAGAATTCTTGAAAAAAAAATGCTCTTACCATCAAATACTTTCATCCCATATTTTGTTGCTTTTTTTTTTGTATTTTTTGGAGTTTTCTTCTTCTTTAGGTTTTTTTTTCACGGTTGGCAAACCAACCTAAAGGTGCATTACCGCCACCAACTGGGCTGGAGTGTGAAACAGGCGATATTGGGGGGGGGGAACCCCTATATTCTTTTAGCCATTTCTGTTTGTTTTTTTTAAATACCTGATGATAATTTTTGGGTGTTTGTTTTCGAGTAGTTTTTATTTCGTCCTCGGTTGGTTCAGCAGCATGCTCCGCCATTTTGTTTTTCTCTACTCACGGTCTATGAGCTGATATCCTAGTAGTAGAGCAGCCGATCAGAGCGCGCGACTGCTCATTAGGGTGCATCAGTTGCCCTCACTTTCATAAAATCTGATGCATTTTTGTTCGGGTGTTCTTTTTCACCAATAAAGACATCCTGTAAAATATTTTGACCATATTCAAAAGTCTAATGGTGGCACCATGAGGTTCATTTTCTGCCAAAAAACGCTTATTTTATGTTTTCGCGTAAGGTTTGAATCACAATGTTGGACTCCATTTATTGATTTCTTGTGACCCAGAGATCATGTTAAGAACCTTTGCAAGGGATCGAGAAGCATTAATGTGATTCATAATACATTTGTATTGTTTAAAAGTAGTTGAACAATGATTCAATGAACAGCTAAAACTCAAACTGTGCTTGATGATATATTTAGAATATGGACTAAAAATGTGGATCTAAGATATTTGGTATAGACCCTTTTCACGTGACGTCACGACAAACGCGGCCGCCATTTTGGACATGAACTACCAGTAGTCTACCACAGCCAACAACGAGGAACGACGGCGAAGCATCGAAAGGAATATAGCCATCAAAGAAAGTTTTTACTTTCAGCAAGACTTCCATCATGCCATTATATTGTTGTGCACCTGGATGTAGTAACCATCAACACACAAGGCAAGATTTATCATTTTATCGGATCCCGACAGATGCTGACCGACGGAGAAGATGGATGGTCTCTAAAATATTGGCAAAATGATGTTTATTGACACAGCAATCGTGTGTAACGGGAAGCATTTGCATATCCGAAGTGTTGTGTTTACATCAAAGATAAAATAAACCGATATGACGACGACTGCTGCTGCCAGGTTGGGGACACAAGCTAGTAGAAAGGAAGTGTGCCAACAGTGCCAACAGACTTCCTTAGTGGTCGATTCTGCTTTAAGGTAAGATGCATTTAATTATTCGTCTGCTGCGGGTTTGGAATCGGTAGCCTGAGCGATTCGTTCATGTTTGTGGTGCCATTTGTTTGTTGACGCGTGTTGAAATGGAAGATTGGTTGTTGACATGATTTCCAGTGATGCTTTGGTGCTGCTGTGGATCAGATGTGTTGAGTAGCCTGACTGTTTTTTTTTTTCTTGCGTGTGGTATCATTGTTGACGCGAGGTTGTTTTTTGAACATGCCGATGCGGACACGATTTCCCCTGATGAGTTATGACTTCAGACGCGATGCGTGTGTGGAGTCCGCGTGATATGTGCGTAAGATAGGCTTCTCATGTGTTTGGAGATCCGCGCTCTGAGACAAGCGCAAGCACCCCCCCCCCCCCAAGGGAAAAAAAGGGACCCCCCGAAAATATCGGCATAGTTCGAACACTGGGTTGGAGAAAGTAATGGCAAATAGTGAGTGCACAAACCATAGAAGGTAAACTGTACACAGCGCCAGGGCAGTGTGATGGTATGTTTACTTTTAGATTGTGTTAGCTTATCAATGAACACACTCGTCACTCGACGAGTTTCACGTCTTTACGACGGATACTTAAATGTGTGTTAGGTATTATTGTTGCAGTCTAAGCAGTCATTGTAGCAGCTAGATGAGCGAGAACCGAAAGGGTCTGTGCCATAAACCGTTATTTCTTCATGTCCAAAATGGCGGTCGCGTTTACGAAGGTCACGTGAGTGAAAAGGGTCTATACTCTATAACAGGGGTGGGCAATTATTTTCTCCATGGGGCCACATGAGAAACAGAAAATTTTGTGGCGGGCCGGACCAAAAGGCTGAACTAAAAATTCTGCGTAATATTAATTGTATTTCTTTATATAAAGCAGTAAATAACATTGTTTTTACAAGCTGCTAAGACTGGTAAGAGTATGGAAAAAACGAGGTTGCCTTACAAAAAAAAAAGGTCATTTATTCAATCAAATTTCCCAAAACAATGGTTAACAAAATGTGAACGTTTGTACCATTTTTTTTCAGTCACATTCACCCCAAAACACAATAAAGACATCACAATGTTGTCTTTCTACTCCAAATATCAAGCAAGATACATCATATTATAATAATGATGCCGTGTCGATTCGGTGTAGGGATCAGATCTACAGATCGTCTCGGGCTCCAGCGCTTGCTGGTGACGTCACACTATGTGATTGGCTGGACCGTTTGAAGGATGACGTACAAGTTTGTGGTTGGTCTGGACAAATTACGGAAGTAGTTATCGCGGGATTAGGTTTCGTGGGATTTCATGTCGCGCGCATTGCGTTTTTGTTGAACACAACTTCAAAATAAAAGCAATGCACATTCAGTCCATGCATGAGGTAAAATTAGAAAATACGTTTATTTTGTAATTTCTAATTAACCTTACGCGGGCCGGTCAGAATGAACCAAAGGGCCGGATGCGGCCCGTGGGCCGTAAAATGCCCAGGTCTGGTCTATACTCTATAAGGTGCCATAATGTTTCATGAAAAGTGATCGAAATTTTGTCATAAAAGTCATAAAATAGCAGCTTTTTCCATAACTTTGAGCTCCTGGTGCCACCGTTAAACTTTTGAATTTTGTCAAAATATTTCACCCAGTGTGTTTTCTTACCAAAAGGAACATAAAAACAAAAATGCACCATGATCGGAGGAACTTTTCATTTTTAGGGGGCAACTGATGCATCCTACTGCTCATATCCAGTGAATGTGGATAGAATAAATACATATATATATATTAGTGCTGTCAAAAATGTCGCGTTATTAATGCGTTAACTTGACTCAATTTTAACGGCGATAATTTTTTTATCGCGAGATTAACACTCTGTGGCATGATGTAGGTTTTTCATAAGCTTTTGAAACTGCCAGGAACTTGGAACAGAGACTTTGCTTAGAAAACCGATAGCAGCTAGACTGTAATGCCACGCCCCGCACAGCCAGAGTCCTCTGCCCTCCCCCAAAGAACCAGCGCAGGCAGGGCGCGCTAGTAGAGATGGGATTTATGGCTCTTTGATGGGATCCGCATCTTTGTGATCCGTTCTTTGAAAAGAGCCGTTCAAAAGACTGGCTCATTTGGCTCTTTTTAAATATTTATTCAGTTTTAAGAAGACAGCGTCTAAAGAAGGCAGATCCCTCTGAACTGTAAACTCAATGCTATCCCAGAAATCCTTCCTGTAATATGCAAATTTGGCCGCCTCTGATTGGACAGCGCGACGCATCAACAGGCAGAAAGTGTAAAAGTACAAAATGTGTTAAGTGAGCTGAAACAGTAAAGCTCAGATTCAATGCAATATTTATCAACGAACAACTTAAACTTAATATAATAGTGTACTTTATATAATAATCAAGCATGTCAAGCCTACCGTCACTGTGTAACCTGTCTCTCTGATTAGAGTTGTAGACTAACTCAAGCAGTAGATCACTTCACTCATGGTTCTTTTGCTAGCCCCGGTGTTCGGCTTAGGTTTCACTTTGCAGTGGCTGTGTCAAGACGTGTTATGCTTTGCAATACAAAGCAAGCCCATTCACGTTTTTATGCTGATAAGAGAATTACAATGGTTTTTCATGTGACAAAAATGTGCGATTAAATTGCGATTAATCGCGAGTTAACTATGACAGTCGCGACATTAATCGCGACTAAATATTTTAATCACTTGACAGCACTATATATATACATATATATATATATATATATATATACATATATATATATATATATATATATATATATATATATATACACACCCTCAAGCGGTGACGTATGGGGTCTAAGCACCGAGCATATACCCAAATAAAATTTAAAAAAAACAACACTCGTTGATGAAAACACAAACAGACAGAAAGCCACCTATCTAGTCAACTTTCTCAGAAATGGAGATTATCCATGGACTATGAAACCTCCTTGATTACAATATGTTCACGCAATATCAATGATGTATTGTATACCTGATTACACTTTTAATTACACTTATAACTGATTTGCATTTTTATTCATTTGTAACTATTGATCTTTTTCACTTATTAGGTCTGTACATCTTCCTAAGCCTCTTTCTGAACGTAAATGAGCACTAAAAGCACAGGTGGCATTCTGAGTCAGGACAGGGCATCGATCCAAAAAGGCTGAATAATGTTTAAGGAGGAGTTTTAATTAGACAGATTGTCCTCATTAACCTAAATGGTTCTTAAGTGGATTAGACGGTGAAATGAGAACAATTCATGAGTGCACTCTGGGAAAGGGGAGTGACAGCCAGCAGATTTCAGTGAAAAATGATAAAGCGAGAAGGTGGAACAGCTATTTAGGGAGGATACAGGTGTGCGTGGGTGTGTAGAGAGAGACGGACAGAGTGAGACGCTTTGTTCCAGTGCACTTCATAAAACAAGACCATAAATAAACAAGTGAAATCAACCTCCAGATGGCCCAAGCGTTTAAATCATCAAGCTCTAATACCTCTTTTACTAATCTTGCTAACATTCCTTACCTCTCTTTCTTCAGAAGTTCCTGGCTAATGATCACCAGCTGGCCTGAAGCATCGTGAGATTTCTTGGTGATGGCCTCCAGCTCCGCCTCCAGACGCGTCTTGTCTCTGAGGAGGCTGTCCGCCTTTCTCTCCCCTACACGGACTTTAGTCTCCAAGGCTACGAGCAAATAATATTGAGAATAACGTTTTAGCTGTTTCAAGGCAGTGGTTGCGTTAGACTTTTTCATCGTCCGTCATTTTGACGGACAGGGTCGTAAAAATTCCGTCATTGTCCATTATTATCTGTCATTTTATTTTAACTTTTAAATGACAACGTATATAGGCTATAAATGCTATATATTTAATAACTTGTGTTTTCATGGACTCATTTTCATTTAAAAATTAATTCACAGAACAAGCTTGTATTATTTAATCATTTATTTATGATGCAAAAAGATGAACAGAGATTCTGACGTTCGGTCGCTTGTGAACCCATTTTCCCTCCGCTAAAAACATTGCGGCTGTTGTGCCTTAACGGGCATATGAACAATGTTATTTTACAACGTAGCAAGACAATTGCAGTTAAAATATGAACAGTCCACTACAACGATTTAAGTGACAATCTAATTTGACCTGTTTGCGTGAGCTCAAACCTTCCTTCTGGCCCGCATGGATTTAAATTGGGAGCTCGCTTGTGCATAATCAAAGTCGTCAATGGAGACTGCTGCCGAGGCAATTGTCATTAAATTTTGCGTCTTTGCCTCGGACAGACGACTTCTCATTGACGTTTTAATTTTATTCTGAAGGCTGAACCCGCGCTCTGCTGCGACACTGGAGACTGGAATAACCAGCGCCACTTCAGCCAAAGTTCTGAAGTCGGGAAACATTTCTCCCAGGGAAGTGATCAGAAGCCGGCAAGAGCCTCTGAAAGTTGGATTACCCGACCCTGCTAGTACTCTCTTCATAGGGAGGAAATCCTGCAGCATGCGGTCTTTCTGCACCAGTGGTGCAGCTGCACCCCGCGGTGACCCGTAGTGGGCTGACACGGAAGGTCTTAAATAAAACAAAGTTATGTTTAAATGTTAGTTTGTCTACCCGTGCTCTCATTAAAATGATAGTTTAGCAGATATTCGAGCAGTGATGTTCCTAAGCTTCCTAAGCTTGCTGGGGAAGAATACAATAAATCGGCATTTGTTTCATTTTAAAAACAAGAAAACAACTAGCCTAAATGAGCGCTATTGCATTAAGACGTACAGGCAGGGAAACGACACAAACAACCCAATGCATCTCTTTTTTTAATAGCAAAAATGACGTGTCTTCTGCAGAGAAGGGAAACATTAATACATCTCACTGTGCTAGTGGTTAGAAAAGTCAGAGCGCAGTCAGGAGCGCGATGGGGGGGGAACAGCCTTGCGCAGTGGCTACAGTGTATACATGAGCAGCCTATGCACTGAACATCAAGACTGCCGCAACGTCGGCTCAGATTGAAAGTGACGGCAGTGAAGACTATGTATACTGTATGTAAGAAAACTCTGCCACAACTTGCCAATCATTTCAATTGTGTGTTTCATTATGTTTTATTATTGTTATTATTAGGCTATTATTGGTAATGGTAACGGTAAACATCCGTCAAAATGACCGACGGCCTTCAGATTTTTCCGTCATAGCTAAAAAAAAAATCCGTCAATGACGGACAATTGTCGGTTAACGTGACCTACGTTTCAAGGTGCACTGGTCAATACTGTTCTATTCCTTTTCCTGATCGTCACAACTAACGTGGAAACATCAGAGAAACACTGTTGAACATTTTGCAGCCTAAACAATCCAACCTTTCGTGCTCAGAAACATAGTGGAATGCCATAATGGCTGGAATAAACAGATACAAAGGCTGAGGAGAAATAAACACGATCCTCTCCAAAAAAAAAAAAAGAACAATAAGTAAAGCTAGACTGCCTTTCAGATTTTCCAAGTGTAGGTTGTAAAAAGAATTTCCCCCGACACTCAATTATTTTTGTTTAGTGGACTGAAAGCTACTGAATCCGAATCACAGACTTCCGATATTATTATTATTATTTAAATAGAACAATTTATCTCCACGTGGCCCGAAATTCTCCGCTGTTTTTTCCTGCTTCACCATGACCCAATACAAGATACTACGTCATGAATCACGTAGTGGGCTTTCCCCGTTCGCGCAAGGCATCGCGGGATACAAATTTGAAACAGGAGAGGGCGCGAATGAAACGTGAAAGACCGACTATAGTAACGGGACGCGAGAAGAAAAGACGTTATCTTGCGAAGGAAAGGAAACGCAGGACCAAACTAATAAATATCGGCGCTCAGCGAGCACCTCGGTGTGATCAGCCGTTCGTTTAGCGACAGGATGATGGAACTGTTAGTGCACGCTCAAAGGGAAACCATGGTGGATGGTGGTAATGCGACACTGGGTGCCAGCTGCCGTAAAACCCAAAAGAAGAAGAAAAAGAAGCGTATGAAGGCGAACCAAATGAAATAACTTCCCAGCCACAGAACGGCCTGGTTTTTTTTTTTTTAGTTTTTTTTTTAAATGAACTTGAAAGGCCATCTAGGCCACACCAATTCAGTTAGGTGGTTCTCGGAATCGCCGCTTGAAGAAAATGCAAAATGAAAAAAAAAAATCGAAATCAAACTCCCGCCAACAGTAAAGGTCATGTGACGTGAGGTCATGTGACGTCGAAACCCAATCAAATCGCCCCTTTCACTTTCGATAAAGACTTGTGGAAGAAACATGCCTGTGGAGGGGAGTCCTGCAAAGCCTGTGTTTGTGATTGTTAGGATATTCGGCGAACAGAAGCGTAAAATCTTTGACCGGTGTGTTGAAATTCTGTTTACTGGTTTGCCTGCATTGTTTGGTCGATTTCCACCGCTAATTTTACCATCAGAGCATTTTTTAAATTTTATTTTTATTTCGCCCGCTCGCTTCATATTTTTCCTCAAAAATTCCGAGAACCAACTAATTAAATTGGTGTGGCCCTGGCTTTAAAGAAAAAGAAAAAAAAAAAAACTTTTAACCATCCAAGATGGAGAAACCTGCAGATCTCCTGAAGGTAGCAGTGGTGTTGTAGTTAAGACCACCTAAACCAAGACCAAGTCACGACCAAGACCAAAGTGTATCGAGAACGAGACTGACTGGTTGAGACCAAGGCAGTGCGAGACCGAGTCAAGACCAGGACCAGACATCAGACCAGTGTATGAAGGGGGTGGGGGAGGGGTGATGGCCGTTAACAGTAATGAAAATTTCCAATTGGCAATGAGTCACATTATTGGTTGCATTTAAAGCAGGAAGTTTTATATCCAATCACAGTAACAATGTTAACAAATCAATCAATCAATCAATCAATCAATCAATCAATCAATCAATCAATCAATCAATGCGTGGCCAATTTAGTGAAATCCCCAAAGTTGTGGTCTTGACTAGTCTTGAAATAAAAGACCCCAGTCCTTTACGTCCAAGACGAAACCTTCAAAAAGTGGTCTTGAGACCAGTCTCGAGTACGACAACACTAGGTAGTAGTCATGTCTGTTCCTTGCACCAACACACACTCCATTTCCCAGAATCCCTAGCTAAACAATGAACTACACACCCAATCATATGATCCGTCACATAATCCGCTGCCTCTTTCACGGTCCCTGGACTTTTAATCAAAATCACCTCTTCCCAATTATCACACGTCCCATAAACAACCCAGACTTTCATTGAACCTTTGCAAAGTCTTGCTCCTTGCATTCCACAAAAGAAAGTGAGCTCGCTAGCTGCCAAATGAGGCAACGGGACCCAAGGAGTAAACAAATTCACATGGCTTTCTGTCTATCTTGAAAACCTTCGAGCCGTCTACAACCCCGATTCCAAAAAAGTTGGGACAAAGTACAAATTGTAAATAAAAACGGAATGCAATAATTTACAAATCTCAAAAACTGATATTGTATTCACAATAGAACATAGACAACAGATCAAATGTCAAAAGTGAGACATTTTGAAATTTCATGCCAAATATTGGCTCATTTGAAATTTCATGACAGCAACACATCTCAAAAAAGTTGGGACAGGGGCAATAAGAGGCTGGAAAAGTTAAAGGTACAAAAAAGGAACAGCTGGAGGACCAAATTGCAACTCATTAGGTCAATTGGCAATAGGTCATTAACATGACTGGGTATAAAAAGAGCATCTTGGAGTGGCAGCGGCTCTCAGAAGTAAAGATGGGAAGAGGATCACCAATCCCCCTAATTCTGCGCTGACAAATAGTGGAGCAATATCAGAAAGGAGTTCGACAGTGTAAAACTGCAAAGAGTTTGAACATATCATCATCTACAGTGCATAATATCATCAAAAGATTCAGAGACTCTGGAAGAATCTCTGTGCGTAAGGGTCAAGGCCGGAAAACCATACTGGGCGCCCGTGATCTTCGGGCCCTTAGACGGCACTGCATCACATACAGGCATGCTTCTGTATTGGAAATCACAAAATGGGCTCAGGAATATTTCCAGAGAACATTATCTGTGAACACAATTCACCGTGCCATCCGCCGTTGCCAGCTAAAACTCTATAGTTCAAAGAAGAAGCCGTATCTAAACATGATCCAGAAGCGCAGACGTCTTCTCTGGGCCAAGGCTCATTTAAAATGGACTGTGGCAAAGTGGAAAACTGTTCTGTGGTCAGACGAATCAAAATTTGAAGTTCTTTATGGAAATCAGGGACGCTGTGTCATTCGGACTAAAGAGGAGAAGGACGACCCAAGTTGTTATCGGCGCTCAGTTCAGAAGCCTGCATCTCTGATGGTATGGGGTCGCATTAGTGCGTGTGGCATGGGCAGCTTACACATCTGGAAAGACACCATCAATGCTGAAAGGTATATCCAGGTTCTAGAGCAACATATGCTCCCATCCAGACGACGTCTCTTTCAGGGAAGACCTTGCATTTTCCAACATGACAATGCCAAACCACATACTGCATCAATTACAGCATCATGGCTGCGTAGAAGAAGGGTCCGGGTACTGAACTGGCCAGCCTGCAGTCCAGATCTTTCACCCATAGAAAACATTTGGCGCATCATAAAATGGAAGATATGACAAAAAAGACCTAAGACAGTTGAGCAACTAGAATCCTACATTAGACAAGAATGGGTTAACATTCCTATCCCTAAACTTGAGCAACTTGTCTCCTCAGTCCCCAGACGTTTACAGACTGTTGTAAAGAGAAAAGGGGATGTCTCACAGTGGTAAACATGGCCTTGTCCCAACTTTTTTGAGATGTGTTGTTGTCATGAAATTTAAAATCACCTAATTTTTCTCTTTAAATGATACATTTTCTCAGTTTAAACATTTGATATGTCATCTATGTTCTATTCTGAATAAACTATGGAATTTTGAAACTTCCACATCATTGCATTCCGTTTTTATTTACAATTTGTACTTCGTCCCAACTTTTTTGGAATCGGGGTTGTACCAAATTTTAAGAAGTTTTTTTTTGGTCCCCCACCCCGCACCATTTCCCAATAGTGTAATCCAGCCGAGAGTTCACTGTAGCAAATGAATCTACATGCAGAGTATATTCATTACCTGTTATCTGTGTTTTGAGGTCATCTACTTGTGTAGTAAGAGTCGAAACTTCTTTTTCCCTTTTTGCCAGTTTCTCCAAAGTTTCTGTGGAAATATGAAAGCATAAAAGTTAGAAAAAAAAACATCTTGAAAATAAATGACGTTCATTTAAAAAGTCGAGAAACAAATAGGCCACTAGTCATCATCACTCAGAACTGTTGTGCGACGCAGAATAATTAATTACGAAAGTGACAGCGGGGAGAAATGCGATTATCATAATGAAAAAAGGATTGATTTACAGACCTTCCATATTTTGCTTTAACTTAATCTTCTCTTCAGAGCTGTCATTATTTTCTATCATCTGAGGAAAAACAAAAGCATTGCACGCATCATCAAAAGATAAGAAAAACGCATCCAAACGCAATAAACGTTCAATTTACAGGCTAATAACTCACGTTGACGTCCTGGCCGATATGATCAGCCTCGACAGCCTGTAGTCGGTTCTCGCTAACCCTCAGCTTCTCTTGCAGATCTCGGATCTCGGCACGGCTTTGCGCTTCAGCGTTCTGCAGAGCCTCGTAGTCAGCAATCTTCTTCTCAGCCAACTCTAGCCGTTCCCTCAATCCGGCGACCTTCAGCTCGGCCTCCTGAAGCTTCTCCAGGGACTCGTTGAGCTCCTGGTTGCTCCTGGCATTCTCCTCGCTCTCCTCTAGCTTATCTTGCAGTTCTTGGACCTTGGCTCGAAGCTCCTCACGTTCCTTAGCTAGCACGGCCACTTCAATCTCATGCTTGGCCTTGAGGTTCTCCACTTCCAGCTGTTGCTCCATCCTCATGCTCTCCACAGTGGCCCTCATTTCAGGTGTGGGACCATCTCCATCTCCTCCACTGGTCTCGGAAGCTTTGGAATCATTGATCAGTGAGGATTTGAGCTCCTCCAGGGCACGTTGGTGGTCTCCAACCAAGGCGTCCAGCTTGGCCTTCCAGCTATCCATCATCTCCATGTTCTCGCGTGTGGCCTGCTGGAGCCGTTGGCGCAGTTTTGTGATCTCCGAGGCCTGCCGCTCCGTGGTAGCCTTGAGGCGTTCGGTTTCTTGGCGGCTGGCGCTCAGCATGGCCTCGTAGCGTTCGCGTAGTTGGCTGCTCTCCTCGCGGCGTGCAGATTCGAAGCGTTCTCGGAGAGCCTCCGAGCTTGAAATCACATCTCTGCCTTCCACTACGGAAGACGAGGCTCTCTGCAGGCGTGCCTGGAGTTCGTCCACCTCAGCTTTGCGCAGGGTTAATTCCTCCTCCAGCTGCATCACACGGCTCTTCTCCTCAACCGTGGTTTGCTGGTGGACAAGAAAATAGAGGGTTTTATGCTCTGGTCCTCTTGTGAATGTGGTCAAGCCTTCAGTTCTTGCTTTTCATGGGTTGAATTCAAGAGCAGAACATTTTAATGTTGAGAAATGTCCAAACCCACAGCCATTATGAAAAGGTAAAATGTTGGTATGAAGCCAAACCAACAGAATCAGAAATCATAAGATTACGTAGTTTGTACTGGCTCGTTTTGAAAATGTTCTGCCAAATCACCCGCAAAAACAGAACTTTCGGCGTTCTCTAATGCATCGTCAGCGTCGCTTTGCACGTGCACATCTCAGTCGACCGCTGACGTTTTTCAGCCAAGTGAGAGTCTGATTCAGAAGCATCTTTTCACAAACACCTTGTTTAAAAGCATAGAAAAGGCAACCTACGAGGGGAAAGGACACATACCCAAGCAAGCCATTCTTTGCACTGTGTTCCTAGAAGCAGCCAAGCAAATGTGAGATGACGCATTCAAGACACACACATGTACACACGTCTAACCAGCTGTTAAAGAAGAACCAGTTGAAGTATCCTGGATTTTGAAAGAGGAGACCTAGTGTTAGTGTTGACAGAGATTTACAGGGATCGTTCCCTTGCATTTCTCAGCAAATCACTGAAGGTATATGCTGCCATCAGACAGCACCAGAAAACATTCAGAGATGCAACCCCAAAAGAAAGAAGAGGGAAGAAAAAAAAAAAAAGAGAGAGTGAGAGAAAGATCACACCACTCCTCTTAGTGTTCACTGCTGATTTAGGAAGACGTTTAGAAAGTTGAGACTACACATGGGATTAGCAGTTGTATTTCACCTTGATACTCTTACCCAACCTCATGGGTGTTGCCTGATGGCGCCTTCTGCCCTGTTAATAAATAGCAAAGCTTAAATTGGGATTTTGGGTCAGTGCACGTAACACTGCCCCAGCTTTACGACCACAAAACGACATGTTTCATTAAAATTACAAAAAAAGTGTGCCATCACGGCTTTAGCTGTAATGAAAATTCCATTGGATGTGTGCAATGTGACTCTTTTTATGATTTTATACAGATGAGTGACCAAAAAAAAAAACATGGCTTAGTAAGGTTTTTGGCCACCACAACAACCTTGCATTGATTATACACGTCTCTGGAACTGGACTGAGGGATGAACACCGTTCTGCCAAAAGATCTTCCTATATGTTTGGTGCATCGATGATGATGATGACGGCGGCGATGGCTGTCGAACACGTCGCTCCGAAATCTCAAAAGTACTTGAGATGTGTTGTTTGGGAAGGCCGTTATGGAATCAATTTTGTGCCAAAATGTTCATCCAATACTTATGAAATATCAAACAAAAAAAGTCAATTTTTTTTAGACTGGCAAACAAATTATTCATGTAATCGTGCAAAATATCAGTCTATTACTCTTCAGAAGCCTTTTACTTTTGTTCCGCGTCTTTCTCGGTTTTGTTTGACGTAATTTATTTTGGTTGCGATTCCAGCTTTCTCGTTTGCGCTCCCTGACTTTTTGCTTGCAGTTTTGGCACAAACTTGACGTGTGGGTGGGCTGTCCAGGAATGCATTCCCATTGGCTAACTTGTGTTTGACTGACAGCTCCGCTCAGCCATTCCCTACTCGGACTCTGGCGGACTGTTTGACGAGTGACCGATCCATTGACGGTAAACAAGGATCGAGTGGACTTCAGTGGCGACTATGATACTGAATTAATTCAACAAAGTGTAAATTCAATATCATAGTCGCCACTGAAGTCCACTCGATCCTTGTTTACCGTCAATGGATCGGTCACTCGTCAAACAGTCCGCCAGAATCCGAGTAGGGAATGGCTGAGCGTAGCTGTCAATCAAACACAAGTTAGCCAATGGGAATGCGTTCCTGGACAGCCCACCCACACGTGAAGTTTGTGCCAAAACTGCAAGCAAAAAGTCAGGGAGCGCAAACGAGAAAGCTGGAATCGCAACCAAAATCAATTACGTCAAACAAAACCGAGAAAGACGCGGAACAAAAATAAAAGGTTTCTGAAGAGTAATAGACTGATATTTTGCACGATTACACGAATAATTTGTTTGCCAGTCTAAAAAAAAAAAATGACTTTTTTTTTTACATTTTGATTTGTCGTTTTTGTTTGATATTTCAAAAGTATTGTATGAACATTTTGGCACAAAATTGATTCCATAGGCCATCGCATATGATTTACAGTACATCATTCAAACTATTCAGTGAGCCCACTGGCCCTGTAGATGAGGGCGGAGTCATATTGAAAGAGACCACTCCTATCAAGAAAGAAATCTCTCATCAGAGGATAAAAGGTTATCAGTTTGAAGAACTTTGTATTCTTCGTTTGCACGCGACATCATAGCTAATTATTCATGAGGCTTTGAACCGGAAGTCGGCCATGTTGGAGGATATACACAAACTCACGTGGTGCACGTTTACTATAGAAAATATGCTTGAGAGGTTGTTATGCTCAAGAATTCCTTTCATTTCTGCACTATGCCGACTCTTTGTGCTGTAACTGGATGCGAGCACAACTCTGTTCGAGACAAGAGGACTTATAAGTTCTTTAGAATTCCAGCAATTATAAATAATCAAGGAGAGAAAAAAAAAAAAGAGAGTTGTCCACGGAGCGGAGACGTCAATGGCTGTCCAACATAAACCAGGCTGATCTAAGTGACGAGAAAGCAGAAACCGCACGAGTCTGCACTGAACATTTGATCAATGGAACTAGGTACTAATGAAAGATCGCAATACATATGAAATACTGGGTCGTTTAATCACCTGGTCGTGTATAAACTCGCTGTGATCATCGAGTGCGTGAGCCGACAATCAAAGGCTTCTACGATTTTAAAAAGAGCTGTATATAATTTCTTTCCATCAGGGTAACCAGCTGATCTCTACAATTTCACGGATCCAGACTGGGCTCCAACACAAAATATGAGCTACAGCAAAATCAAAGATGGTAGCTACTACAGCAGTAGATTGAAATGCTCGGCTTACAGAGCGCAGAAAGAAACGCAAAATTATTGAAGAATCTTCCAAATGATCACAGGGTCAGTCAAACAAGATTCATGTCAATCCACTAGCTCAAACACTAAAGCCTTTTAGAACTAAATATGTTATATAGTGGGGCGGCACGGTGGTGTAGTGGTTAGCACTGTCGCCTCACAGCAAGGAGGTTCTGGGTTCCAGCCCAGTGGCCGGCGAGGGCCTTTCTGTGTGGAGTTTGCATGTTCTCCCCGTGTCCGCGTGGGTTTCCTCCGGGTGCTCCGGTTTCCCCCACAGTCCAAAGACATGCAGGTTAGGTTAACTGGTGACTCTAAATTGACCGTAGGTGTGAATGTGAGTGTGAATGGTTGTCTGTGTCTATGTGTCAGCCCTGTGATGACCTGGCGACTTGTCCAGGGTGTACCCCGCCTTTCACCCGTAGTCAGCTGGGATAGGCTCCAGCTCGCCTGCGACCCTGTAGAACAGGATAAAGCGGCTACAGATAATGAGATGAGACTATAAGCTTCTAAATGTAACTCCTCTTTACCTTCCAGTCTGTACTCTTACCACTGTGTATATACACTACCGTTCAAAAGTTTGGGGTCACCCAGACAATTTTGTGTTTTCCATGAAAAGTCACACTTTTATTTCCCACCATAAGTTGTAAAATGAATAGAAAATATAGTCGAGACATTTTTCTGGCCATTTTGAGCATTTAATCGACCCCACAAATTAATGTGATGCTCCAGAAACTCAATCTGCTCAAAGGAAGGTCAGTTTTATAGCTTCTCTAAAGAGCTCAACTGTTTTCAGCTGTGCTAACATGATTGTACAAGGGTTTTCTAATCATCCATTAGCCTTCTGAGGCAATGAGCAAACACATTGTACCATTAGAACACTGGAGTGAGAGTTGCTGGAAATGGGCCTCTATACACCTATGGAGATATTGCACCAAAAACCAGACATTTGCAGCTAGAATAGTCATTTACCACATTAGCAATGTATAGAGTGGATTTCTGATTAGTTTAAAGTGATCTTCATTGAAAAGAACAGTGCTTTTCTTTCAAAAATAAGGACATTTCAAAGTGACCCCAAACTTTTGAATGGTAGTGTATGTATATTGTATCCTCCAACATGGCGGCGGTCAATGACGCAAGCAGTTTTGGTCATGTGGTTTCAAACGAAGTATTGATTTACACTGATGCTTCACTCTAAGGTGACAAGTGGAGCCAAACCATGTCAGCAAGCAAATAAATAAATAAAAATGCCACCCACAGTATAACAGCGCCAGCGTTTTTCCCTTTATCATCCATCTACGGTATGTATATATTGCATAATGTCATGGAGAACAAAGCAATCAGCATTTCAGTTATGAAAATAAGTTATGAAAGCTGCTTGGTGTAGGCAGATTTTTTTTTTTTTGACATATTCTGACTGACTTTCATAAGACACTATAAGAATAAAAGGCTCCAAAGGATCCTTTGACATGTCTCTATTCAAACTTTTTCCCAATGGGGCTCACTTCCTGGTTTTTGAGCGCTTCTTTTTTTCTCAACATTCTTCATTTTTTATGACAGAAAGTCTCGGTGTAATTTTCAAGTGGGAAAACGGAGTCAAAACAAGGGCACGAGTCAAAACGTTGTGATGCTGCGATGCGTCGGTTAATATCAGAAAGTTCAAAACGTATTCACCCCTCACCCAAGGCCCAACTCCCCCACCCTTACAATGCCCCACGGTTTGAATACCTGGGGTCTGGAAAAACATTTTAAGGTTCTGGGTAGAACTTCACAACAAAGCCTTTTTCTTTCCAGAGAAGTTTCTAACTAGAAGAATCCTGAAGTCTGTTCTACAGCTTCTATACTAGAAATTCAAGCGTTCTGCTTGTAAGCCTGTATAATGGTATATCGGTTTGTCCCTCTATGAGAACACTATGGGTTTTTTTTCTTATAAGAGAACGTTCCACCTTCTGTAGAAACTCTCCGAGGAACCCCCATATTCATGCAGCTATTCTTCATCGATCATGTTCACGGTCACTCAGGTGATTAATGGGATTATGGTTCAACCACGCTCCAAACCTATCTATCTTGGAGCCCTTCTGAAATGGAAAGGGTTAAAATATACAAAGGATAGAAAGGTACTGAAGACAGACTGTGTTGTTCTGAAAGACGTCGAATGTCAGTGATGGAACTGCACTGCATGGACGGCCAGGTATCAAACGGCCTCCAACATGAATGTTCTTGTTACTGTGATACTACTGGAAAATTCGGCAGCAAGATCTAATTAGGTCTAATCCAATAATGCAACGTGGGATGAAGGGAGAGCTTTTAATCGAGGAAGGGAACCCAGACAGGCCAGTTTATTAGGTTCACATACCATATAAAGTGGTGCTTGAAAGTTTGTGAACCCTTTAGAATTTTCTATATTTCTACATAAATATGACCTAAAACATCATCAGATTTTCACACAAGTCCTAAACATAGATAAAGAGAACCCAGTTAAACAAATGAGACAAAAATATTATGCTTGGTCATTTATTTATCGAGGAAAATGATCCAATATTACATATCTGTGAGTGGCAAAAGAATGTGAACCTTTGCTTTCAGTATCTGGTGTGACCCCCTTGTGCAGCAATAACTGCAACTAAACGTTTCCGGTAACTGTTGATCAGTCCTGCACACCGGCTTGGAGGAATTTTAGCCCGTTCCTCCGTACAGAATAGCTTCAACTCTGGGATGTTGGTGGGTTTCCTCACATGAACTGCTCGCTTCAGGTCCTTCCACAACATTTCCATTGGATCAAGGTCAGGACTTTGACTTGGTCATTCCAAAACATTAACTTTATTCTTCTTTAATCATTCTTTGGTAGAACGACTTGTGTGCTTAGGGTCGTTGTCTTGCTGCATGACCCACCTTCTCTTGAGATTCAGTTCATGGACAGATGTCCTGACATTTTCCTTTAGAATTCGCTGGTATAATTCAGAATTCATTGTTCCATCAATGATGGCAAGCCGTCCTGGCCCAGATGCAGCAAAACAGGCCCAAACCATGATACTACCACCACCATGTTTCACAGATGGGATAAGGTCCTTATGCTGGAATGCAGTGTTTTCCTTTCTCCAAACATAACGCTTCTCATTTAAACCAAAAAGTTCTATTTTGGTCTCATCCAGCCACAAAACATTTTTCCAATAGCCTTCTGGCTTGTTCATGTGATCTTTAGCAAACTGAAGACAAGCAGCAATGTTCTTTTTGGAGAGCAGCGGCTTTCTCCTTGCAACCCTGCCATGCACACCATTGTTGTTCAGCGTTCTCCTGATGGTGGACTCATGAACATTAGCCAATGTGAGAGAGGCCTTCAGTTGCTTAGAAGTTACCCTGGGGTCCTTTGTGACCTCGCCAACTATTACATGCCTTGCTCTTGGAGTGATCTTTGTTGGTTGACCACTCCTGGGGAGGGTAACAATGGTCTTGAATTTCCTCCATTTGTACACAATCTGTCGGACTGTGGATTGGTGGAGTCCAAACTCTTTAGAGATGGTTTTGTAACCTTTTCCAGCCTGATGAGCATCAACAATGCTTTTTCTGAGATCCTCAGAAATCTGCTTTGTTCGTGCCATGACACACTTCCACAAACATGTGCTGTGAAGATCAGACTTTGACAGATCCCTGTTCTTTAAATAAAACAGGGTGCTCACTCACACCTGATTGTCATCCCATTGATTGAAAACACCTGACTCTGATTTCACCTTCAAATTAACTGCTAATCCTTGAGGTTCACATACTTTTGCCACTCACAGATATGTAATATTGGATCATTTTCCTCAATAAACAAATGACCAAGTATAATATTTTTTGCCTCATTTGTTTAACTGGGTTCTCTTTATCTACTTTTAAGGTTTGTGTGAAAATCTGATGATGTTTTAAGTCATAGTTATGCAGAAATACAGAAAATTTTAAAGGGTTCACAAACTTTCAAGCACCACTGTAGGTCACTTCGCTCATCTGTTGCTATGTGGAATAGCAACCGTCTATCAGTGTAAGTAGAGTAACATAGGCAGGAATGGACAAATCAATAGCACAGGACGGATCCTGTGTCCGGGCTTTAAGTTTTTAACACAGTTATCATACGGGGCGGCACGGTGGTGTAATGGTTAGCACTGTTGCCTCAGAGGAAGAAGGTTCCGGGTTCGAGCCCAGTGGCCGACGGGGGCCTTTCTGTGTGGAGTTTGCATGTTCTCCCCGTGTCTGCATGGGTTTCCTCCGGGTGCTCCGGTGTCCCCCACAGTCCGAAGACATGTTAGGCTAACTGGTGGCTCTAAACTGACCGTAGGTGTGAATGTGAGTCTGTCTCTATGTGTCAGCCCTGTGATGATCTGGCGACTTGTCCAGTGTGTGCCCCGCCTCTCGCCCATAGTCAGCTGGGATAGGCTCCAGCTTGCCCGTGACCCTGTATAGGATAAGCGGCTACAGATAATGGATGGATATCAAGAAACTCCAATAACATCTGATCGGACACCACAGCTTAAAGCTTGCTACATGATCCTATACTCATCTTTGTATATCAATACCTAACTAACTAGCTCTGCGTATGTTATCGTGTCAAGTTAGCGATCAATATTTAAGTCAGGTTTTTCCGGCTATCAAAACTGAGGACTGGGCAACACATTGGCGCTTTCACTTTGCCAATGGGCTAGCCAATGGGCTAGCCAATAAATTAGTGAATTGTCAACTCCTGATAGGACAACTGCCGATTATATTTAAGTGCTGGACCATTCAGGACACCATAGTGACGGAAGTGATGAAGCTACCATACAAGTGCACCAGATGGAACGTTCTAGCTGCAAGCAAAATGATGGAGACCTTGATGTGCTCAATGTGAGCAAAAGCTCAGGCGAGGCTGGAACATCACAGAAAGGCAGAACCAAAAGCAAAAAAAAAAAAAAAATGTGGGGATGACGATGGCTTCAGGCAAGTGCGACATCTACTCTCGCTGCACGTTTACCATTTTTTCCTCTAACTCTTTCTGAAGCTTCTCTGCTTTGGACTTTTCCAAACGCAGATTCCGCTCAAGCTGCCGAATACGGGCATGCTCCAGTTTGGTCTGAGTCTATGGAGAGATAAAAGGAACAAGAGAAGGAAAGAGACCCTGGTGAAAATCTTTCAAGGATCTTCAAGGATCCATAAAGTTCTTTGTGGGGGTCTTTGAGGATCCTGTTGAGGATCTCAACATAGATCCTCAAAAGATCTTCAAGGATCTTTAAAATTCTTGGCAAGATCTTCAAGGATCTACAAAGATCTTTTCACATCTTGCCAAGATCTTCAAAGTTCTTTCCAAGATCGTCAAGGATCTTCAAAGTTTTTTTCAAGATCTTCAAGAATCTTTAGAATTCTTGTCAAGATCGTCAATGATCTTTAATATTCTTGCCAAGATCTTCAAAGTTCTTTTCACATCTTCACGGACCTACAAAAGAAGTTCTTTTAACTTATTGCGAAGATCTTCAATTTTCTTGCCAAGATCATCAAGGATCTACAAGGGTCTTCACAGTTCTTTTCAAATTCTAAAGATCCTTGAAGATCTTGAAAAAAAAAACTGTGAAGATCCTTGAAGATCTCATAAAGAACTTTGACTATCCTTGAAGATCTTGAAAAGAACTTTGAAAATCCCTGAAGATCTTGGCAAGACATTAAATCAAAGACCTTTGTAGATCCTTGAAGATCTTGGCAAGAAAATTGAAGATCCTTGAAGATCTTGGCAAGAAGTTAAAGGATCTTCGTAGAACCTTGAAGATCTTTCCAAGAATTTTAAAGGTCCTTGAAGATCTTGGCAAGAAGCTAAAAGATCTTTGTAGAACCTTGAAGATCTTGGCAAGAATTTTAAAGATCCTTGAAAATCTTTTGAGGATCCTTGTTGAGATCCTCAACAGGATCCTCAAAGACCCTCAACAAAGGACTTTATGGATCCTTGAAGATCTTCGAAAGATTTTCACCAGGCGAGAGGAAAAAAGAGAAAGGAGAAAATCGCAAACAAGATATAGTACAAAGAACAAAAGTTTAACTTTATGAAAAGATTTTCTTTCACAAAGCTTAAAGAGAGGAAACTGAGATGGAGGAAAGCAGGAGGACATAGAGAACAAATGTCAAGTGGCTTGCATAAGTATTCACACCCTTGAATCTGTTATCACGCTACAAAGCGTGAAAAATCTGAATTCTTATGCAAAACACTCATCTATAACAACTGTGAATTTTTTTTCTCATTTTTTAAGGCAATTTTGTCCATAGATATATTTTTCACTGAGCAAATGCAGCTTTCAGGAAGTGAACTAATTCTGTGTATGTGGTTTTCCTTCATTTTATGACAAATCACGTTATATTAGTAGATTTAGTTTGCGTTAGTATAGTGTACTGTTTATTTAGTGGATACGTCACTATGCATCTGCGTGATTTGGGATTTTTTTTTTTTTTTAATTTATATTACTTATGCAGTGCAATACCTCTAGATCCCCTTTGGTGATGGATTCCTCCTCCACCCTGAACTGAAGGTCCTCCACTTTCCTGTTTTAACACAGAACAACCGCTAGGAGTCAGAAAAGCATCTCATTTGGAGGAGAAAGCATCACACACATGAGCTGGAGCACATTGGAGCTTGGGGTTGTACCTTTTCTCTTCCTCAAGCTGATTGGCCAGTTCCATTTTGTCTCTCTGCGCACTGGCCAACAGGGTACGCACTTGCTGCAGGTTGCTCTCCGATTCTGTTGCATACTGAAGAAAGGACAGACGAGAAGGACTAGAAAAAACACTCGACTGGAAATTCTGGGCCTCTAATAATCATAGAAGTCAGGACGGTTTTCCAATACGGCAACAATAAGTGACAAACTTATTAATAGTCTTATGAGGTGAAGACAAACCTGCAGGTGCTGGGCTTTGAGTGTGTTTAGTTCTTTCTCCACTTCACAGATGTGGCTGGTGGCCTTGGCTACTTCGGCTCGTTCCAGGTCGCGCTCGGCCAGGAGCTGTTCGATGTGCTGCTGCTTTTCTTTGAGCGCCTCCTGCAGTGCGGTGGTGCCCGAGATCTTGCGCGCGTAACGGGACGACGTCTCCGTCAACTGTGCGTCGGATACGTATAGTTTGTCACATGACCCGAACAGTGATGAGAAACGGTTCACAAGTTTAATGGAATATAATAGAGCGGCGGCTACAATTATCGACACCTTAACGATCTTTTGGCCGTTGCGAAAGTAGAAAAGACTTTCAATACGTAAATTGTGCATGAATGATGACTCAAACTTCCACTGTAAAAAAAAAAAAAAAAAGAGTTGTTTCCCGACTACTTAGCATATCGCATCACCTGACACCGTTCCACAATTATCGACATCCAAGATGATACCACAAAATAATCAGTATGTGGTATTAAATTAACAAAACAAAGTTTTTATTTAAAATTTGTTTTACATCGACTTGTATCTAGTGCAAAATAGCTTTTATATGAATATATCGATGTGGGTGCTTACATAAATGAGGAAGTAATTCTAATGTTTGTAAACGAATGAACTGGGCCCTGTACTACGAACGGAGGTTAACCTACCCAGAAGTAACCCAGGGTTCCCCCGCTAAACCGGGGTTGACAAAACCTGGTTATCTTGTTTGGGGTTAAACGGTACTACGACGCCAGTTATGAAGTTGATTTGTTGAACCCGTGTTAACCTAATCAGGGTTAATGCGCGTTCACGTGAAAGGGGAGGTTATCAGCGCAAATCACCACTGTTCACAATGGCACGGTCGCCGTACTTCACGGAGGAAGAATGCGCTGTCATAATGCGAAGCTACGAGGAGTTCAAAACAACATTAAGAGCAAAATCTAACACAGCGGCTGCCAATAAGGAGCGGCAAGCATGTTGGCAACGAATTGCCGATCGGGTAAATGCGCAAGTACATTCTCCCTTCTACATGTTCCAGAACAGAAGTATAGGATGAGAGAAAGCTTCATGATCAATCACAAGTCACAGAAAATGGTCCTTCAACGTGGCCCCAGTCATATGTAGCTTGTTTAATGTAGAGCCCTGCACTCCCGCGGGAGTCCCGCGGGACCCGCCGCAAAGCAGTGCAGCGCGGGACAAATTTTGAAAGCTCATTGCGGGCGCGGGCGGGACCGGAAGTGCACATATGCGCGCGCGGGCGGGAGCGGGAGTGCACATATGCGGCGCGGGTGGGAGCGGTGAAAAGCTGCAGTCCCGCTAACTAAAAATGTGCTTGAAATAAAATGTATAAATTATTAATTTATGTCTATCATATGTAATTTATGCTGGATATTTTATTTGGCATTAATAAAAACATTTTAAGATGCCTAAATTTGCAGAGAAAGTCAGATTGAGTGAGAAATGGCATTTTAAACTTGCCATTGATCACTCTAATGACTCGCAGTTCACACCCAGCTAGCAAGATAACCATGAGTGAATTGATTTACTTGTTGCGTTAGTCTACAACTTTAATCAGAGAGACAGGTTACACAGTGACGGTAGGCTTGACTCAATGCTATCCCAGAAATCCTTCCTGTAATATGCAAATTTGGCCGCCTCTGATTGGACAGCCAAATTTGCATATTACAGGAAGGATTTCTGGGATAGCATTGAGTCAAGCCTACCGTCACTGTGTAACCTGTCTCTCTGATTAGAGTTGTAGACTAACGCAAGCAGGAAATCAATTCACTTCTTTTACTAGCTCTGCTTTGCAATAAAAAAAATAAAAAAATAAAAAAAACACCATTGGTACAAAGCAAGCCCATTCACTTTTTTTATGCTGATCAGAGAATTACAATGGTTTCTCATGTGATAAAAATGTGCGATTTGCGATTAAATATTTTAATAATTTGACAGCACTAGTTATTATTATTAGAAATACTACATGCTGAATTCAGAAACAAGGTAAACAATAACAAACGTGAGCTGTAGATATTTATGCTCAAATCCACTCAAAGTAGGGGGCGGGGCACCATCACGCTGTGTCAAGACAAGAACTTTCCTGAGAAATAACGCGAACGTCTGCATCATGCGGGATTTGCGGACGGGAGCGGGACAAAATATGGCAGGGGCAGGCGGGAGCGGGACTGAAAATCATAATTTTTTTGTGGGCGCGGGCGGGAGTGGGACTGAAAATCATAATTCTTTGCGGGCGCGGGCGGGACTGCACAATGCGGGCACGGGAGGGAGCGGGACTGAAAAATCCGACCCGCGCAGACCTCTAGTTTAATGTCCGAAAAATCCTGAATAAAATTTGGTATGGTAAATTCATGGAGTAGCCTACTTAAGCTGATATGTGCACAGAGTCACATGAATTAGGATGACTGACTGTTCAGTCCCTTTGACTAAGTTGGTGTATGTCCTGTGAACATTTCAGAGGCAACAGCAGTGCCAAACGCACCTGGCAACAGGTGAAAATGAAATATAAAAACATCATTCATAATGGTGTGTGTGTGCGCGCGCGTGCAAGCAAGCATTCATTTGCCTTTTATTTATTCAAGTTTTATCTGTTTGCCTAATAGTTCAAATTGTTTTGTATATAGTTTATAATGTTGTTGTGTGATATTAATGATAATATTGTGGGAAAACTACTTTGCACGGATGTTCATTTAATTTATTCTATCGTCATTTTGTTTGTTCTATTTTTGTGTATTTTATTTATTTATCTGTTTGTCTAGTTGTATCCATTTTTCTAATAATAATATATTTTTTGCATTAATAGTTTGTTTTTTCCTATTAAAATAATCTTGTGTTCTTGTTATGACTTTATCTATTTATCTGACTGTTTAGTTGTATCTATTTTTGTTACAATTTCAATATTTTTAATATAGAAAGTTTGTTTTTTTCTATTAAAATGTTCTTGTGTGATAACTAGTTCTTGTGTTATATTTATTGTAGTTGTATCTATTTTGTATCTCAGACTTAAATATTTTCGTAAAACAAGTGTTTTTCTATAAAATATTCTTGCGTTCTTGATAACTATGTTCTTGAATGGGTTCTTTTTTTTTTACAGAAAAGCCGTTCTGCATGGACATGCATTGAAGCCCTCATTGTTTTTTAATGGTTATTTATGAGCGTTTAGGGGTTACAATAATGTAAGTCTAGGTTGCTTTATATAAAAGGTATGTCCAGAAATATTGATGTCACTGTCTAAGCAGAGGGATCTGGCTTCTTTAGACGCTGGCTTCTGAAAACTGAATAAATATTTAAAAAGAGCCAAATGAGCCAGTCTTTTGAACGGCTCTTTTCAAAGAACGGATCCCATCAAAAAGCCATAAATCCCATCTCTAATCTGCGCTCCGATATCGCACGGGTCATCCAGGTACGCTGGCATTGTCTCTAGAGGAAACGTCGGTGGAGAGGTGGTGTTTAAAAAGGGTGTGGTTAATCGGAAACCTCGGGTTAACCAAGAACATAACCTGAGACGAGCAGGTTTGAGATGCAGCGTAAGTTGCCATGGCAGCATACCTCGGTTTGAACATAGCCAACTTTCGTAGTATGGGTTAATCGGGAAGTTACTCTCGAAGTTACCCTGGTAAGCCAGAAAACCCGCTTCGTAGTACAGGGCCCAGATCATGTTGAACCTGTGTCCGAAAATCTTTTTGTTCCACTTTAAGTATTTTCGCAGATCACGTTTCGTTAAACATTTGTTGTTGTTTGTATTAATTTCTAGTTTTGTAGTTTACCAATAAATGTCAACGGGCAAATGAGATTGTAACCACATGAAAATCCAGGTCAAATGTCGCATGCCATTCCTCAAACCAAAATATAAAATGTCGACTGATATTGTAATATGTGGTTGATATTTACAACAAACTGCAAAAAAAAAAAAATTCTGAATGGAATAGAAAAATCTGAATATTTCAAGCATGTAATTTCTTAAAAATATGCTAGGAATTTAATTCTGGTCTAATTCTATTTATTGCAATAGGATTCCAAATACTCTATAAAGATTCCATTCTGTTATGGATCAGAAAAAAAAAACATATTATAAATCACAGCAATTTTATTTTATTTTTTTTAAAAACTACTTCATCTACGTCAACAATGTTACACAAAGATCGACCCATAACAGTTGTAAATGTCGCTTAGACCCCGGGTGTCCACACGTAGCCGGGTATCTGCTAAATCGAAGATATTTTTCTACGTTTTAGCCTGTCATCCACATGAAAACACATCAAAAACTAATATTAAAAAAAAAAACTCCGGGCAAAGTGAAGATTTTTGAAAACTCCGTGTATGCCTTTTCGTGTAGACCGAGATAACCAGAGTTTTGCGTTTTAGAACGTCGCAATCTGCGCCAAAAAAATGACGACAAATCTGCCCTGACGTCAAACGTGCGACCTTTGTTTACTGCAGAAGCCAGATTAAGCATGGACAAAGAGTAATGGATCGGAGTAGTGCCTTGAAAGCGTTAATTATTGTGCAGGTGCTATTTACATGTTTAATTTTAGAAGCCCAACTACTGACAAGATTCCCAATCAACGTTTTCTTGTGTCTTTTGAAGTTTATACTCCAAAACTGTGTTTAGAAGCAATTCTGTCTCCGAGTCTGTCCAGACGAACGAGCTTGGCGCCATGTTTTATGTTTAGGCGGAAGTGACGCCAACAGAGGGCTATGGAGCACTTGCATGTGACGTCACAGCCGATCCAGATTGTGACAGACGCCATCTTGTAGGTCAAACGCCATATTCCGCCTTCTACTTCTACCTTTTCTTCTGGAAAACCCTACTATATACAATTCTACTACAACGGCTGCGGCTACAAGCTCTCCCTACCTGTGCACGTTTTTTATGTTTTTTGTGTGTATTTTTGCGTGTTGTTCGTCTGTACCGGACTTCAATATCCACTACAACCGTATGGACTTACTGGACATTGGTTTCCAGCAGAAAATGACGGTTTGTAGCGATTTCCATCGCATGCACAACATTCCGGACGAGATAGCGAGACCAGCGGGGTCTCCGTGGATTGTTATCGGAAGCAAAGCGAAGGAGGCGGCGTCGGGAGCGGAAGCAAAAGCGAGGCTGCAGAGCCGGCCTGTTGACTAAGCTCAGAAAACAGCTACTCAAATCTCCACTGCCAAGCCTCTACCTCTCCAACGCCAGATCCATGTAAACAAGACGGACGATTTGGAATTACAGATGGAATTACCTTATTCTATTCTATAATCGGCTGGTCAGTGCTATACTCAATACTTAAGTGACTTACAAAAAAAAAAAACTTAAGTGACTTACCCATCCAATGAGGATTCTTGTTTACAAGATGCCACATCTGAGTCGCTGACAAATCCTGAATTTCTGTAAAGATAACTGTCCAGAGATTTATAAGCACGCAGTGCTTCACCACTGAACAGCGAGGGAAAGTTAATGAGGTAATTATACACGTCCGGGTATTCCGCTGGCAGTTCAAAATCCGGTCGTGAAAACTCCGTCCGGTAAGCCATAAGGGTCACAAATCTGTAGATCGTTTATTTTAGACATATATCTAGTTATCTGTTCATTAGAAAAATGAGCCGTGTAGTCCGTCGGTTGAAATTGATCCATTCTGTACACGAGTGCAGCAGTATTCAGCGGTGTTTTTGACCGACAAGATGGCGGTTGTGTACTTTCCGGTCACGTGACTGCAAGATCTCTATTCTGATGTGATTAGGGGGTAGGATTTGGGGAAATAATACCATCTTACAGGTTTGGAATGCTTATGAATGTGATTGAAAACGCAGATGTTCGGTTATGTGTGGAAGGGATTTTTTTCGAAGACGAGGTGGTGTGGATAAAACATTTTTATAAACGAAGGGGGGGAAAATGTTCGGTTTTAAAAATACCCGGCTACGTGTGTACATGGCCTTAATTCCACAGGGTGTCGATAATGGTGGACGCCGGTGAAAGTGATCAACATTATCGACACCTCACGTGACTTCTCAAACGCGCGTTTAGAGACAAAACGGCGACTGTCGAATGAAAGAGTAAGAAACAAAGTAGGTTTCGACGAGGAGATCGTGAAATATCGGTGAATTTGATCAGTAAAAACACGTCCACGATCTTTCCACCATGCTTACCTGCGATGATGATGATAACGTCCGGGTTTTCCTCAAATTGCTGATCGTGCTAAAAAAATTTCCATCTCGGGTAACGAGCTGCGTCATCAGACGACAAGATCAAAGAGTGAGGCGGGTCTTCCGGTTGATTGATTAACCAATAATAACTGTTGGAACTGAAACTCACCTTTGTAAAATAGTTTTTTTTTATTGGTAAATCTGACAAGATGTCGATAATTATGGACCGTCGATAATTGCAGCCGCCGCTCTAGCTGAGGTCTCGTCGCTATTATTTTTTATACAAATGCCATCTCTATATTTGTAACATTTTCCCCAAAGGATTTTATAGCTGAAATATCACTTCATTTCAAACCTCCTCCAACAAACCAGCCCCCTTTCTCCCTCACCAGGCCAGTGCGGCTGGGCCTGCCGCCGACGCTGGAGGCCACGGAGCTGACAGAGCTGATGGATGAGCTGCTGGGGCTGTGCGCCAGTGATGACACTCCCATGGCCACACGTTTGCTTTTCTTGGCCTTGGCTGGACTTGTGGATGGGAAGCCGATGCGGATCACCTTGTGGATGGGGGCAAACAGGCCGAATTTGGGTGGGCACTGGAAGTACCTGAACAGGGTTGGAACAAGAAGGTCAAAGAAACTGACAAAGTACACTACCGTTCAAAAGTTTGGGGTCACTTTGAAATGTCGTTATTTTTGAAAGAAAAGCACTGTTCTTTTCAATGAAGATCACTTTAAACTAATCAGAAATCCACTCTATACATTGCTAATGTGGTAAATGACTATTCTAGCTGCAAATGTCTGGTTTTTGGTGCAATATCTCCATAGGTGTATAGAGGCCCATTTCCAGCAACTCTCACTCCAGTGTTCTAATGGTACAATGTGTTTGCTCATTGCCTCAGAAGGCTAATGGATGATTAGAAAACCCTTGTACAATCATGTTAGCGCAGCTGAAAACAGTTTAGCTCTTTAGAGAAGCTATGGGTCAGTCCATGAAATGATGTTACTTTTCATTGGTCCGGGTTTACATAATCATTTCATCTTTAATTTCCATGATTTAAAGAAATATTTAGCAGATTATCCATAAATATTGTTTGAAGAAATAAAATAAATTAAAAAAATGAAGTTTGCTTTTGAAATAAAGAAATGTGAAACATTTTCTTCCCCTGTGACTGGACACGGATGACACGTTTTTTGTGACATGGAATATCTGCTGACTTTGAGCTTAAATAAACCTTCATTACTTTCTGAGAATTTCAATAAAATGAGTTTCATGGTACTTGCAATTTAGTTTTACACTCGCATAATAAAGTTAAGAAGGTTCTATAAACTATTTAGCTTCGAATTCATCCACTAAAAATGGGTTGTGAACGTAACATTGTGGTGTCCTACCGTGTTACGTTAGAAACCAGGCTTATAAAAAATGATAAAACGAGTTGAAATCGTGATTGATGTTTTTAATATAAGGAAGAATATACCGTATTTTCTGGACTATAAGCCGCTACTTTTTTCCTAGGTTTTGAACCATGCGGCTTATACAAAGGTGCGGCTATTCTGTGGATTTTTCTTCCACTGCTAGGGGCGCTCTAACCGGAAGTAGAATCAAAAATAAGATAGACGAAAAATCAATGCAAAGAAGAATTAGCAGATCTTTAGCAGATAGAACACGCACGACAAATTACTAACTGGTAATTATTTTCAAATCCAGCGAAGACGATTAAAGTGACTTGTGGTTTCAAACACAGGAGAAACGAAGGTAAATAAATACCGGTTATTTTCTCTTGGTTCTGTTCCGTTTTAATCAGCAAAGTTGCTGCCGTGTTAAAAGGCACTGTTCGGAAAGAATCTGTTCAGGTACATACATGTACATTTACAGTACAAAATCGTTCTGTACATGCAGTAAATATCTAATTTTTCAGCATAGATATCTGCGGCTTATAGCCCGGTGCGGCTTGTATATCTTTTTTTTATTTTTTATTTTTAAATAGAGCGGATGCGGCTTATATACAGGTGCGCTCTATAGTCCAGAAAATACGGTACTATACAACGATGTAGGTAGAAAGAAATTTAAACAAACGGCAATAAAAGAAATTATCGATGTTTTTTCTCGCATCCTAACTTAGCGTCCACTCACTTCCTGGTTCGTTCACAACCTGCGAGACCTATTTACTCAATCTAGGTCAGCTGAACTGACGCGAGAGAACTTCTCGCGGGATCTCACACACCACAACACGTGCTCGAGAGAAGTGCAGATATAAGTGTGACTAAGTAAAGTAATGAATTCAATAATCTCATTTACCCCATATAGGATGAAACTGTTTCCTGTTAATGACTGTTGTTATTGTTCAAATCTTAGAGATTTTATGAAGTTTGTGAAATGCTGGTATTTCATATTTTCAGTGTTTATGATGTTGAACTAATATTTCTAATGAATTCTTATTCAGTGTTAATGTTTAAAGTAAGCAAATAAAAGCAAAAAATTGATTTTATCAATATTTTTCCTTTATTTTTAAAAGCTTGTTCGTGTCCTTGTTACATTAGCAACCGGGTAAATATTTATGGATTTTATCATACATTGTAGAGCAGGAGTTATCTTAACAACTATGTTATATTTTCTTATATGGTCAATGCTTCATGGAAATAAAAGTTGTTTTCAGTTGTAAATTGTTTTATGTCACATTTTGGTAACCCCATTTCATGGACTGACCCCTATAAAACTGACCTTCCTTTGAGCAGATTGAGTTTCTGGAGCATCACATTAATTTGTGGGGTCGATTAAATGCTCAAAATGGCCAGAAAAATGTCTCGACTATATTTTCTATTCATTTTACAACTTATGGCGGTAAATAAAAGTGTGACTTTTCATGGAAAACACAAAATTGTCTGGGTGACCCCAAACTTTTGAACGGTAGTGTATACCAGAGCACTCTTGAATTCTGGATTGTTCCTGATCAGAAGGGTGTTGATTAATTTTCTACATGAGCAGCGTTTCTGTCGAAGGTTAGTTAGAGTAGACAGAGCACAAGGAAAATTCGAACATTAAATATTCTAGGTCTACTCCAAGATCAAACTGCATTAACTAATTTGTGCATAAATGTAATCGCAAGAACGCCAGAAGCACACACTGATGTTATTCAATTATTTATTTAGCTTCTTTGAAGCTGCTGAGTCATGGAGACGTGATTACGGACATCGCCCATAATTTCCTATCAACATGAGCGATCGCGGCCATTTTTGCGACTCGGTTTCTCATATAGAGTCGTAGCCTATATGTACGTGTACACGCTGCCAGTCAAAGGTTTCTTATGTTTTAAATCACTATTATTTTTACCAAACAAAATCTAAATTGTTCCAATATCCCTGAAATGGTTGAAATGGATAAAACCTCTGACTGGCAGGTAGTGTGTGGAATGTAATGTAATGGATCAATCTATTTCTTTTTCTGCCTAAAATTTCTTCGGCTTTGGAGCAGTGTATTATTATGTGGGCAGAGAAGGATTCTTGCAGCAGACCTGGTCCCGGCCACGGCTCCATCGTTCTTCCCGAGAGGCTCGTCCAGCTCCACACCGCACCACTCGCCCTTGGCAAAGTCTGTCTCGCCTACATAACGTACCACGCCGGTCTTAGTACCGCCCACCTGAGCAGAGAATAAAGGAGGATGGCAAGTCAGGGATGGTGCGATCTTCTAAACATGAACAACAACAAGAATTTATCTCCTGCTTATTACTTCTGCATTATTATTGGACCTTTTTTTTTTTTTTTTTTACTTGTATACAGTGGTGCTTGAAAGTTTGTGAACCCTTTAGAATTTTCTATATTTCTGCATAAATATGACCTAAAACATCATCAGATTTTCACACAAGTCCTAAAAGTAGATAAAGAGAACCCAGTTAAACAAATGAGACAAAAATATTATACTTGGTCATTTATTTATTGAGGAAAATGATCCAATATTACATATCTGTGAATGGCAAAAGTATGTGAACCTTTGCTTTCAGTATCTGGTGTGACCCTCTTGTGCAGCAATAACTGCAACTAAACGTTTGCGGTAACTGTTGATCAGTCCTGCACACCGGCTTGGAGGAATTTTAGCCCGTTCCTCCGTACAGAACAGCTTCAACTCTGGGATGTTGGTGGGTTTCCTCACATGAACTGCTCACTTTAGGTCCTTCCACAACATTTCCATTGGATTAAGGTCAGGACTTTGACTTGGCCATTCCAAAACATTAACTTTATTCTTCTTTAACCATTCTTTGGTAGAATGACTTGTGTGCTTAGGGTCGTTGTCTTGCTGCATGACCCACCTTCTCTTGAGATTCAGTTCATGGACAGATGCCTGTTCCATCAATGATGGCAACCCGTCCTGGCCCAGATGCAGCAAAACAGGCCCAAACCATGATACTACCACCACCATGTTTCACAGATGGGATAAGGTTCTTATGCTGGAATGCAGTGTTTTCTTTTCTTCAAACATAACGCTTCTCATTTAAACCAAAAAGTTCTATTTTGGTCTCATCCGTCCACAAAACATTTTTCCAATAGCCTTCTGGCTTGTCCATGTGATCTTTAGCAAACTGCAGATGAGCAGCAATGTTTTTTTTGGAGAGCAGTGGCTTTCTCCTTGTAACCCTGCCATGCACACCATTGTTGTTCAGTGTTCTCCTGATGATGGATTCATGAATATTAACATTAGCCAATGTGAGAGAGGCCTTCAGCTGTTTAGAAGTTACCCTGGGGTCCTTTGTGACCTCACCGACTATTACACGCCTTGCTCTTGGAGTGATCTTTGTTGGTCGACCACTCCTGGGGAGGGAAACAATGGTCTTGAATTTCCTCCATTTGTACACAATCTGTCTGACTGTGGACTGGTGGAGTCCAAACTCTTTCGAGATGGTTTTGTAACCTTTTCCAGCCTGATGAGCATCAACAGTGCTTTTTCTGAGGTCCTCAGAAATCTCCTTTGTTCGTGCCATGACACACTTCCACAAACATGTGTTGTGAAGATCAGACTTTGATAGATCCCTGTTCTTTAAATAAAACAGGGTGCCCACTCACACCTGATTGTCATCCCATTGATTGAAAACACCTGACTCTAATTTCACCTTCAAATTAACTGCTAATCCTAGAGGTTCACATACTTTTGCCACTCACAGATATGTAATATTGGATCATTTTCCTCAATAAATAAATGACCAAGTATAATATTTTTGTCTCATTTGTTTAACTGGGTTCTCTTTATCTACTTTTAGGACTTGTGTGAAAATCTGATGATGTTTTAGGTCATGTTTATGCAGAACTATAGAAAATTCTAAAGGGTTCACAAACTTTCAAGCACCACTGTAAGTGAAAGATCATGTAATGCTGTCAAAATGACTATGATTCGTCCTTCACACTGAAGTAGGGTCACTTTTTGCCTGGCAATATATTCAGGACGTTTTTAATTATACACAAGTTAAAACAAAAAACAACCTACTATTTAGTAAAACTACTATTTAATTAGAAGTGAAGAACGTTATGACGTCACCTGAGAAATAGTGACTAACAAAAGCCATGTGATTTCGTAACAGTAATTAGGTTCAAATACTCTGGGACTACTGGATAATATTAAATGAATACAGGCCAAATTGAGACAGGACTTAACATCGAGCCTTGTGGCACTTTTTACTGAGCATAACACTGATTTTAGATGCTACTGTAAATATTAATGAAAGGAAAATCTATATATTTCAAAACAACACAAGACTTACAGTGTCTTGCAAAAGTATTCATCCCCCCTTGGTGTTTGTCCTGTTTTGTCGCATTACAAGCTGGAATTAAAATGGATTTTTGGAGGGTTAGCACCATTTGATTTACACAACATGCCTACCACTTTAATGGTGAAAATTGTTTTATTGTGACACAAGCAATAATTAAGACAAAAAAAAAACAGAAATCTGGAGTGTGCATAGGTATTCACCCCCCCCAAAAAGTGTGTCAATATTTTGTAGAACCACCTTTTGCTGCAATTACAGCTGCAAGTCTCTTGGGGTATGTCTCTATTAGCTTAGCACATCTAGCCACTGGGATTTTTGCCCATTTCTCAAGGCAAAACTGCTCCAACTCCTTACAAGTTAGATGGGTTGCGTTGGTGTACAGCAATCTTCAAGTTATGCCACAGATTCTCAATTGGATTGAGGTCTGGGCTTTGATTAGGCCATTCCAAGACATTTAAATGTTTCCCTTTAAACCACTCCAGTGCAGCTTTAGCAGTATGTGTAGGATCATTGTCCTGCTGGAACGTGAACCTTCATCCCAGTCTCAAACAGGTTTTCCTCCAGAACTGCCCTGTATTTAGTGCCATCCAGCTTTCCTTCAGTCCTGACCAGCTTTCCTGTCCCTGCAGATGAAAAATATCCCCACAGCATGATACTGCCACCACCATGTTTCACTGTAGGAATGGTGTTCTCAGGGTGTTGGGTTTGTGCCACACATGGCGTTTCCCATGATGGCCAAAAAGTTCAATTTTAGTCTCATTTGCCCAGAGAATCATCTTCCATGTGTTTGGGAAGTCTGCCACATGCTGTTGGGCAAACTCCAAATGTGTTTTCTTAAGCAATGGCTTTTTTCTGGCCACTCTTCCATAAAGCCCCACTCTGTGGAGTGTATGGCTTTAAAGTGGTCCGATGAATAGATGCTTCCATCTCCACTGTGGATCTTGGCAGCTCCTTCAGTGTTATCTTTGGTGTCTTTGTTGCATCTCTGATTAATGCCCTCCTTGCCCGGTCTGTGAGTTTTGGTGGGCGGCCTTCTCTTGTCAGGTTTGTAGTGGTGTCATATTCTTTCCATTCTGCTATAATGGATTTAATGGAGCTCCCTGGGATATTCAGAGTTTGGGATATTTTTTATAACCCAACCCTGATCTATACTTCTCCACAACTTTGTCTCTGACCTGTTTGGAGGCTCCTTGGTTTTCATGTTGCTTGCTTAGTAGTGTTGCAGAGTCAGGGTCCTTCCAGAACAGGTTGATTTATACAGACATCATGTGACAGATCATGTGACACTTTGATTGCACACAGGTGGATCTTAATCAACTAATTACGTGACTTATGAAGTGAATCGGCTGGACCAGATCTTATTTAGGGGTTTCATACGAAAGGGGGTGAATACCTATGCACACTCCAGATTTCTGTTTTGTTTTTTCATCTTAATTATTGTTTGTGTCACAATAAAACAACAGTTTTCACCATTAAAGTGGTAGGCGTGTTGTGTAAATCAAATGGTGCTAACCCTCCAAAAATCCATTTTAATTCCAGCTTGTAATGCGACAAAACAGGACAAACACCACGGGGGATGAATATTTTTGCAAGACACTGTAACACAGAGCCTTTTGAGGCACTTCTTTTAAATTTTGTCACTGATCTTAGACTGTACTGTAAATGTTGAAGAAAAAAAATGAATATTTGTCAAATTTAAACAGGAAGTAATGTAGAGCCTTGTGGCACTTTTTACCAATTGTATCACTGCCTTCGGACCTTACTGTAAAGAAACAAACAAAAAGTGTGTCAAATCAACAAAAGACTTGTTATAGAGCCTTGCTGCAATTTTACAGTTTTTGGACCTGACTGTAAATATTAAAGAAAGGAACAAATTAGTATATTTTACATCAGCACAGGACTTAACATCGAGCCCTGTGGCATTCTTACTCATTATGGACCTGTGAGCAAGTATAAAAAAAAGAAAGATTAAAATATTTCAAAATCAACACAGGACTTAACGCCGAGCCTTGTGGCACTTTTACTCATTTTGGACCCTCGTGTAAATATTAAAGAAATGAACAAATCAGTAGATTTCGAATCAAAACAGGACTTAACATAGAGCCTTGTGGCACGTTACCTATTATAGTTATATTTGTCCAGCAAGATACAAGAAAACAGGTTTGGTTCAGGAAATACAACCCCGATTCCAAAAAAGTTGGGACAAAGTACAAATTGTAAATAAAAACGGAATGCAATAACTTACAAATCTCAAAAACTGATATTGTATTCACAATAGAACATAGACAACATATCAAATGTCGAAAGTGAGACATTTTGAAATTTCATGCCAAATATTGGCTCATTTGAAATTTCATGACAGCAACACATCTCAAAAAAGTTGGAACAGGGGCAATAAGAGGCTGGAAAAGTTAAAGGTACAAAAAAGGAACAGCTGGAGGACCAAATTGCAACTCATTAGGTCAATTGGCAATAGGTCATTAACATGACTGGGTATAAAAAGAGCATCTTGGAGTGGCAGCGGCTCTCAGAAGTAAAGATGGGAAGAGGATCACCAATCCCCCTAATTCTGCGCCGACAAATAGTGGAGCAATATCAGAAAGGAGTTCGACAGTGTAAAATTGCAAAGAGTTTGAACATATCATCTACAGTGCATAATATCATCAAAAGATTCAGAGAATCTGGAAGAATCTCTGTGTGTAAGGGTCAAGGCCGGAAAACCATACTGGGTGCCCGTGATCTTCGGGCCCTTAGACGGCACTGCATCACATACAGGCATGCTTCTGTATTGGAAATCACAAAATGGGCTCAGGAATATTTCCAGAGAACATTATCTGTGAACACAATTCACCGTGCCATCCGCTGTTGCCAGCTAAAACTCTATAGTTCAAAGAAGAAGCCGTATCTAAACATGATCCAGAAGCGCAGACGTCTTCTCTGGGCCAAGGCTCATTTAAAATGGACTGTGGCAAAGTGGAAAACTGTTCTGTGGTCAGACGAATCAAAATGTGAAGTTCTTTATGGAAATCAGGGACGCCGTGTCATTCGGACTAAAGAGGAGAAGAACGACCCAAGTTGTTATCGGCGCTCAGTTCAGAAGCCTGCATCTCTGATGGTATGGGGTTGCATTAGTGCGTGTGGCATGGGCAGCTTACACATCTGGAAAGACACCATCAATGCTGAAAGGTATATCCAGGTTCTAGAGCAACATATGCTCCCATCCAGATGACGTCTCTTTCAGGGAAGACCTTGCATTTTCCAACATGACAATGCCAAACCACATACTGCATCAATTACAGCATCATGGCTGCGTAGAAGAAGGGTCCGGGTACTGAACTGGCCAGCCTGCAGTCCAGATCTTTCACCCATAGAAAACATTTGGCGCATCATAAAACGGAAGATACGACAAAAAAGACCTAAGACAGTTGAGCAACTAGAATCCTACATTAGACAAGAATGGGTTAACATTCCTATCCCTAAACTTGAGCAACTTGTCTCCTCAGTCCCCAGACGTTTACAGACTGTTGTAAAGAGAAAAGGGGATGTCTCACAGTGGTAAACATGGCCTTGTCCCAACTTTTTTGAGATGTGTTGTTGTCATGAAATTTAAAATCACCTAATTTTTCTCTTTAAATGATACATTTTCTCAGTTTAAACATTTGATATGTTATCTATGTTCTATTCTGAATAAAATATGGAATTTTGAAACTTCCACATCATTGCATTCCGTTTTTATTTACAATTTGTACTTTGTCCCAACTTTTTTGGAATCGGGGTTGTACTTGGGGCATCAAAAATACATGCTTCACCAGTGCACTGAAAGAAAATGAGATCAGAATTCACTGTATGTAATGGTGCGTAGAAAGACTAAGATCAGTCCACCCTGAAAGAACACAAGCACGGGAAGGAAATCAGGATGGCATCTGCATGCTTGCAAGTCGGTGCTCACTCCAAGACCTAATTGGGCACGAGTCCGATCTGCCCTACATGCATTCAGGGATTGTGAGTGAAAATGGGTCACACACTAGAAAAGTCCCATCCATGTGCTCAGATACGCACACACACACAAAGACCACCTTCAAGCAGTTTGACAGCAGCTCTGGTTCCATGCAGATCGCATGTATCGCTTCATTGCTAAATTATGCATCACATCAAACCCGGGAATGCGGCCTGGAGACGTAAAAGTCAGGCAGTGTGGAGTAAAGAGGAGCAATCTGAGAGCTACCATGACCTCTTCCACTACAGTATGTGCGTGCAAACTGCTGAGCATCGGCACTGAGCCACGACCTGGATATCCATTTGCACACCTTTAAAGGGAATTTCTGAACTGCATCTGGAGCATATTAGTGAACATTAAATTCCATAATTGTTTGAAACAACATCGTGTAACATCTATTACAGGGTCAGTATTTATCATACTATCCTTCAAAAAAAAAAAATCTTACGAGCGTGGAAGTTAGCCAAAACAGATTAAGTAGATTTTAAACAACAATGACAGCGATGTTGGGTTTATTTCTGGTCAGCAATGCCATGTTCTTTTGTGTGTTTGACAGGGCTTTGAACCGGTTCAAGGAACGAAAACGAAAACCGGGAACTTTTTCTATTTCACATGGAACAGAAACGAAACCAGAAACTATTATTTTTTATGTTCCGGAACAGAAACGCTTATTAAAAATAATGGTAACCGGTTAATACCGGTTTTTATTTCGTTCCCCAAAGTTTTCATAGCCTACAAATAAAAAAGTCATTCTTCTCCTGCGCAAGTTTCTATGACCCGCTGGGGTTCACTTCCTGTGTGACGGTCGCTGACTGAATGGAGAGAGTGGGAGGGTGGACTACTATCACGTCTCCACATCTTAAATAAGAGGTAAATATTGCAGTCTATCGTTATTCAAAAACGTCAATTTCAAACACGATATCAATATATTTGTCCACATTAATGAGAGGCTCGCGAACATTAAATGACGTTAACCTCTGTTAGCCTATCAATGCATAGGGCCTGACTAGCCTTTGGTAACACACTAAACGAATTATCTTTCATTTTTGGCACTTTTTCTGTTTGTGTAGATGGGAAGACGTACTGAGAATCCAAATCGCCAACATTTGAAATAATAATTGTTTTGAATTATTTCTTGTCTTATTTAATGAAGGTTGTAATAGAATTAGCCTACATTTGGCTTAAGCTGGATGAGACAGAGACATAACTTTATAGCCATTTGTTAAACAGCTGACAGGGAACGTGATTAACCGTTCCGGGAACGAAATTTTTTTGTTCTAACCGGTTCGGGAACGTCTATTTAATGGTGGAACCCAAAACCGGAAACGTTAAAATTCCGTTTCTGTTCGGAACGAACCAACAGGAAAAAAATTCTGGTTCAAAGCCCTGGCATTTGATAGTTGCTGTGTCTGATAAACTTACGAACGTGTTAGAAGTGACAGTAGAGGTAGCAACGTAACATGTTTACAGTGCAGCGGGAAACGGAGATTAACGTAGTACGATTAAAGTTTCAATCAACTCGAGGTCGTAACTCGTAATTCCCGGCATCTGACCAGGAAAACACAAAGAAAACGTCCCCTTAATTGCAATTCCTACACAGGATATGGCTGCTCCTACCTTTAAATGAGTTATACTGTGTATACACTTGTTAAATCTATAACATCAACTATAAAGTTTGCCGTTTTGAGAAACTTTTTTACATCACTCATCACAGTTCATTGGTTGGCTTATTGCTAACAAAAGGCAAACATTTTTCCCCACGCTGCAGCTCAAATGTATGGAGTTTAAAAATGACGTAATTCCGAGCACCGAATTCACACTTCTGAGGTGAATGCAGGATTAAGGGAGTAACAAACTTGACCAGGTTAAACAAGATCAACTGTAAGCTACTGCTCACTTACGTATCCCCCCCCTGCTCTCGCTCATATCAGAACGCAAGCAATCAAAGGAATAGGACGCTTATTATGAATGTTGACTTCAACAAATAATGAACCCTGAAACAAGTACGTAAAGAGCAGTGTCTCTCCCCAGGGATTTCAAGTAGCATCCTGGTAAACTGTCATTTTGAAATAGCGTCAAAATCCACCCTATATCAGGGATGAGAATGGGACATTTAAAAAAAATGAAATGTCTGCCAAGGGCAGACATAATGCACGCAAAGCATGCATGGGGGGGGTTTCAAAGGGGGGGGTGCGCCTTTATATATATATATATATATATATATATATATATATATATATATATATATATATATATACAGTCACCGGCCACTTTATTAGGTACACCTGTCCAACTGCTCGTTAACACTTAATTTCTAATCAGCCAATCACATGGCGGCAACTCAGTGCATTTAGGCATGTAGACATGGTCAAGACAATCTCCTGCAGTTCAAACCGAGCATCAGTATGGGGAAGAAAGGTGATTTGAGTGACTTTGAACGTGGCATGGTTGTTGGTGCCAGAAGGGCTGGTCTGAGTATTTCAGAAACTGCTGATCTACTGGGATTTTCACGCACAACCATCTCTAGGGTTTAGAGAGAATGGTCCGAAAAAGAAAAAATATCCAGTGAGCGGCAGTTCTGTGGGCGGAAATGCCTTGTTGATGCCAGAGGTCAGAGGAGAATGGCCAGACTGGTTCGAGCTGATAGAAAGGCAACAGTGACTCAAATAACCACCCGTTACAACCAAGGTAGGCAGAAGAGCATCTCTGAACGCACAGTACGTCGAACTTTGAGGCAGATGGGCTACAGCAGCAGAAGACCACGCCGGGTGCCACTCCTTTCAGCTAAGAACAGGAAACTGAGGCTACAATTTGCACAAGCTCATCGAAATTGGACAATAGAAGATTGGAAAAACGTTGCCTGGTCTGATGAGTCTCGATTTCTGCTGCGACATTCGAATGGTAGGGTCAGAATTTGGCGTCAACAACATGAAAGCATGGATCCATCCTGCCTTGTATCAACGGTTCAGGCTGGTGGTGGTAGTGTAATGGTGTGTGGAATATTTTCTTGGCACTCTTTGGGCCCCTTGGTACCAATTGAGCATCGTTGCAACGCCACAGCCTACCTGAGTATTGTTGCTGACCATGTCCATCCCTTTATGACCACAATGTACCCAACTTCTGATGGCTACTTTCAGCAGGATAATGCGCCATGTCATAAAGCTGGAATCATCTCAGACTGGTTTCTTGAACATGACAATGAGTTCACTGTACTCAAATGGCCTCCACAGTCACCAGATCTCAATCCAATAGAGCATCTTTGGGATGTGGTGGAACGGGAGATTCGCATCATGGATGTGCAGCCGACAAATCTGCGCCAACTGTGTGATGCCATCATGTCAATATGGACCAAACTCTCTGAGGAATGCTTCCAGCACCTTGTTGAATCTATGCCACGAAGAATTGAGGCAGTTCTGAAGGCAAAAGGGGGTCCAACCCGTTACTAGCATGGTGTACCTAATAAAGTGGCCGGTGAGTGTATATATACATACACTAAGTAACTTTAAAAACGCACATTGATAAAACTTGCTGAATTCGTGCTGAGTTTATCTCAAGAAGAAAAGAAATATATCACAATGGAAAAATAACTTCGTTCCGCCCGAATAAGTTCCAAATCTGTGCTCAAATCAGAATTTAAGGGAGTTGTACTCAATAACGTACAATATGACTCGGGTAGTCAGTGACATGGACAGGCTTTAATTTTCAAACAAATTTTGCATACACTGTACACACACAATCTTGCCTATATGATGGGAAATGATGGGAAAATTGTCATTATTGAAGATGCCACGCCTAAGCCAAAATCAACGTGAACAGGCCATCGGGACGTTGCGTGCCGGAAGTACACAGACAGAGGTCGCCCGGCACTTCGGTGTTCATCATTCGACCATTTCCCGTTTGAGTCAGCGTTACAGACAGACAGGGAGCACCAGGGATCGTCCACGCCCTGGTCAGCCTCGAGTCACGACGCCAGTTCAGGATCAGCACATCAGGCTAGCTCACCTCCGTGACAGATTCCTGACACCCTCAGTCACTGCTGCTGAGACCCCTGGACGACACAGACCCAGAATCTCCAGCGTGACGGTCCGAACATGGACCAACTGTCACTTTGAATTTTTTTATTGTGAATTAATTCTTGAGTTTGACAATAAATGTCCTTTATCGATGTTTCAAGATGTGTGTGCATTACATACAATATCAAATTTCAAATATATGCATGGATCTAAAGTGATATCGTGTTGAATTCCATTGTGCGTTTTTAAAGTTACTTAGTATATAAATATATTAGTGCTGTCAAAGTTAACGCGATAATAATGCGTTAACGCGATCTCAATTTATCGCGATTTTAAAAAAAAGTGCCGTTAACGCAAATTCTAATTTGGCCCTGCGAGTCACCCGTAGTTCCTGTTGAGGCTTGTCGCGCGCTGCTTCAATAAGAGTACGTGTGAGTGATGGAGAAAGGCATAGACATATAAACATCCTCGCCGCCATATTGGATGGGGCAAAGTGGAGATTCTTCACCCGTCTCTGGTATAGCGTCTAGACAGTAGCCGAGAATAAAGAAGCCTAATTCATGTGCTGCGTTTAACTGTACCAACAGGTTTACCGTCCAAACGAGATCACATGGGATTACCTTTCACAGGTGAGACTGGAAAAATACTTTTCAATACTGTTCCTTCAGTCTTCAGTTTCCCAGCTCATCTCCACCGGGTAGGTGTAGAGTTATAAGCAGTGAGCATTAGATAATACAGCGCCACACTATGATGAACGTTTTTGAACGTATGATGAATGTTTTTATTTTTGTTATCTATTTTTTCTTCTTTTATGGCAAATACTTCTCTTCAAAAGAAACTAATGAAGAGTAAAATAAAACTTTTTTATTTTCACAGTGATATGCACTTTATTTTTCATCCCTTGGTTTTCTCATCTAATATGGAAGTTATGGATGTCAGTGGCTGTGACAAGACGTGTTATGCTCTGCAATAAAAAAAAAAAAAACATTGGTACAAAGCAAGCCCATTCACTTTTTTATGCTGATAAGAGAATTACAATGGTTTTTCATTTGACAAAAATGTGCGATTAAATTGCGATTAATCGCGAGTTAACTATGACAGTCGCGACATTAATCGCGATTAAATATTTTAATCGCTTGACAGCACTAATGTATATACACACACACACACACACACACACACACACACACACACACACACACAGTGGTGCTTGAAAGTTTGTGAACCCTTTAGAATTTTCTATATTTCTGCATAAATATGACCTAAAACATCATCAGATTTTCACACAAGTCCTAAAAGTAGATAAAGAGAACCCAGTTAAACAAATGAGACAAAAATATTATACTTGGTCATTTATTTATCAGTCATGTCCCGCCCTCCCGCCCCAGTTGAAGACAGCTGCCACTCGGTGAAAGAAAAGTATAGACACAGGCTTTTTAGCTTACAAATTACTATTCTGTTTTTTTTTTTTTTTAATTATTATTAGAAGGCACATGGAGTTTAGTCCTGCCTTGGCCAGTGCATTCCGAAAGTATGTTTCGGTCTGTAGCCAACAATGCATGTTATTGCAGATCATATCTCTCCACACAAGCTAAAGGCGCAGATGCCGACTTTTTCACGGCTGAATCGTGCAGATCCGATTTTTTTTTTTTTTTTTTTTTTTTTTTTTTAGGGGGGGCGTTGGAGTGTCTGAATAATTTCATCAGAGTAAATTCTGTATTAAAATTACTAAATAAGCAAATGCCGTTGAAATTATTCAGACACTCCAACGCCACCCCCCCCAAAAAAAAATCGGATCTGCATGATTCAGCCGTGAAAAAGGCGGCATCCGCCAAAAGTCGCGCCATTTGCATCCCTGTTAAACTCATAGGTTAACCGACTTTAACCGGCTAATGAGGCTCGGTGGTTGGTCAAGATTTTTTTTTTAGTTTTCGCCATCCCTAGTCAGGATCAGTTTCTGCGTCTCCATTTCCACAGTTGCTTCAGATATCCACTGTCAGTGGCCGCCATGATGTTAGTTTATCAGACGACTCACGCGATCGACGTGAATATCGCGAGAGTTCGAGTTATGATGTTCTGCGCAAGATGGCTGCGCCCGTGTTTGTGCAGGGGGGCTGATAGAAGTGGCGAAACGTTTTACTTTTTATCGTTTCGTTCACATGCGTTGAAACAAAGAATTATGACAAACTAACGCCGCTTACACTAAAATATCGAGGGAAATTTGTAATAAAAACTTTACGGTTGGCAATTTCGACGTGGAAATTCTCAATCGGTCGGGTTACCGGAAACACACTTTTTTTTTTTTTTTTATTTGGCCTAACTGTTTTACCGTCCCAACTTTTTTGAAATGTGTTGCAAGAATCAAAATTGATTTCAGTGTTTATTTTGAAAAATTAAAGTCATGTATTGTTTTGAGCGCAATCAAAGGTCAAAGATTATGTACAAATCGCTGTTTTCAGTTTTAATTTCAATTTCAACATACCGTCCCAACGTTTTCTGATTTGAGATTGTATAACAAAGGAGTAAACAAATATTATAAATTGACAACGGACCTAAAATAGAGCCTTGTGGCACATTTTTGACTGAACATTCCAAAATGTTACATAAGTGATACAGTTATTCTTTTAACTATAATATTGTTTTTACGGATTCCTTGGAAGCATGACAAAATCATCCTTTTCCTACTCCTCTTCAACAAACCTCATTCCCCCAATAAATTCAAGCACGTCAATAGATAATGCTGCTTCACAGATCACTGCCACAGCTTTACCCAGGAAAACAAAGCCACCTTGTCTGTTTTGGACTGAGCAAAACACGGGCCAGTGCTGCACAGTGTTCAGGGTTGTATCTCCAGCGAAACCTCAGACAGAGGAGCTTTTGTGTGAATCTCACAGTGAACCTTCATACTGGATGTGATAAAGGAGCAATGCGAGCACGGTTTTCTTGCCTGACTGGTATTGTTAATTTTGGCATGGATTTTAGTCTTTTTATGAATGTTTCATCAGTTTTAGTTATTTTGACCACAGGTCATTTGGATGATATTGTACACTTATCAGGCTGCAGACTCAGCGGTCTCAAAAGTAGCCGGTCACCGGCGGCAAATCGCCGTCTGTGGCTTGTTATGCCGTCGGCTATTGTCAGTCGAGTCACAAAATTTAATATTTAATATTTCTGACAGCAAAAAAAGTTGTGAACGTAAATTACATCCACTATGTCATGTATGTCCGTTGCCGCGTCAACTGTGTTTACATCCTCGACATGAGTGCAGCCATTACTGCCGCCTGTGTTGCCAGATTGTGTTTACATCCTCGACATGAGTGCAGCCATTACTGCCGCCTGTGTTGCCAGATTGGGATGTTTCCTGCCCAATATGGGCGGTTTTAAGTGCATTTTGGCAGGTTTTGAACATATTTTGGGCTGTAAAACGTCAGCAGTATCTGGGAACATATTTTTTTTACTTAATACAAGAAATTAATGGATGCCAACGTTTTTACCAAAATGGTATTTTATTTTCCATTGTTTAGGCAGCTTCAGCATCATACTGTGAGATTCTGTTCAAATTGTTTTTTTTCTTCTATGAAGCCTGAGCCATTTATTTCATCTCATTATCTGTAGCCGCTTTATCCTGTTCTACAGGGTCGCAGGCAAGCTGGAGCCTATCCCAGCTGACTACGGGCGAAAGGCGGGGTACACCCTGGACAAGTCGCCAGGTCATCACAGGGCTGACACATAGACACAGACAACCATTCACACTCACATTCACACCTACGCTCAATTTAGAGTCACCAGTTAACCTAACCTGCATGTCTTTGGACTGTGGAGGAAACCGGAGCACCCGGAGGAAACCCACGCGGACACGGGGAGAACATGCAAACTCCACACAGAAAGGCCCTCGCCGGCCACGGGGCTCAAACCCAGGACCTTCTTGCTGTGAGGCGACAGCACTAACCACTACACCACCGTGCCGCCCGTCATTTATTTTATTAGTTTATAATTATTGCTTAATTTGGTCTTCAGGAGAGACTGCCTGCACACAGTACTAGTATTAATATTTTTTTTTTCTTACTTGAAAGCTGAGGCATTTACATTATATTTTAAGGTAACTTCATGTTGTGCTGTGAGGTTCTCTGCACTTTAACTTTTGAACCAACAGGAGCATTTGGATAAGTAAAGCCTATTTTTCTGCATTTTTGTAGTCCTGGTAATCTTTTATATTGGTAAAGTTGTTTATAGGACCATTTCTCAGTGTCTGTTTTTTTAATCAATAGTTTTTCAGTAATAACTTAATATTTAACATATCACTCAATTTTAAACAACCCCTGCTCCTCCCCCATAGTCTCCAAAATTTCTGTGGGAAACACTGGCGTGCGTAACAACGCTAATCAAGCTTAAGCTAGACGACCCGCCTCAAATACCCGTCCCGGGTAAATGTTATCCCAATTTTAGATGGCCTGTTCCAAACCATCCCGCCCCATGAAAAATTCGTACTTGCATATATATATATATATATATATATATATATATATATATATATATATATATATATCCCTGCACGCTTTGCGTGCATTATGTCTGCCGCTGGCAGACATTTTACCATTTTGCACCCTGCTGTAAATTATTTGTACCCTGCTATTCTCCCAAACTTTGAAGCCCCTGCAGACTGTATTTATGTTTGCATTTATCTTAGCATCATTATGTATCAGTATATATTCAACTTTCTACCATTTCACTATAATAAGAATTTCATCTACACTACAAATCAACAAATATGCGAAATCATTGGAGTCTGTTCTCAAGTACAAGGGTTCTCAAACATTTCATAGCCAGGGAACTCTTTAACTACATTATATGGCCAAAAGTATGTCGACACCTGACCATCACACCCATATGTGCCCATTCTAAAACCATGGACATCAACATGGTGTTGGTCCCCACTTCACTGTCATAACAGCCAGCACTCTTCTAAGAAGTCTTTCCACTAGATTCTGGAGCGTGGCTGTGGGGATTTGTGCTCATTCTGCCAGAAGAGCATTAGTGAGGTCAGGAACTGAGGTCAAGTACGCAGGCCTGGTGCCAATTCCAGCTCATCCCAAAGGTGTTCACCGGGGTTGAGGTCAGGGCTCTGTGCAGGCACCTCAAGTTCTTCCAGCCCAACCTTGGAAAGCAGGTCTTCAAGGACCATGCTGGAATAGGTTTGGACCTCTTAGTTCCAGGGAAGGGAAATCACAATGCTATAGATGTGCTTACAACTGCGTGCTTGCAACTTTTTTAAGTAACGGGTGATGGTCAGGTGTCCACACATTTTTGGACATATGTGCATGATCATTTTATGACCGTTATTTAAATGTGGATAATCCATGGTATATAACTTGTTAGCACAAGCTGGCCTAGTGGTTAGCGTGTCCACCTCTCGACCGGGAAATTACGAGTTCTTAAGCAGTTGGGTCATACCAAAGGCCATCGTAAAAATGGTACCCTAGTGCCATCTGGCAAGGCATGCTGCAATACAAAATGTCAGGAGGGAGTCAAACTCTCATGGTTACCAGAGAACTACCCCCGACTGCAACCCTAGCTATGTAATAGGCAGTGTTGTAGCTGAGTCACTAAACCTCGAGTCCGAGTCCAGTCTCGAGCCCCCAGTGTTCAAGTCCAAGTCATTAAAGAAAATTTTGAGTCAAGTTCAAGTCGAGTCTGAGAACAAGACTCCAACCACATAATTTGACCGCGGCTGTTGCTGCCTTTATGTGAAACCGTTTCTGCTAACTGTGTTGGACTAACATTCCTGCTCGACTGCCCCATTTTAGTTAATAGGCTACAGATAAAAAGCTTGTTCATCGCTCAGCAAGCCCCGCCCGCTATCAACAGGGCCAATAACATGAGAGAGGGTTAACACTAGATAAGTAAGCCCCGCTATCAACCGGGCAATGAACACAGTGTGTCACTTCCTTCTCTGGGTGGAGTCTTGCCAAATGACGAGTGAAGTTCGAGGTCGTCCCCGTCGTCTCCTCGATAGTTCTTCTACATATGGAACACATAGCAGTGCATTTTTCCCCACTGCACGAGAAGTCTGTATAAGCAAAGCGGACAATCCTGGGGTGTTCTCTCCGGGCATTTTAGCGCCATTAACGTTAGTTTGTTCCTGAACATGACGTATGAACAAGTGAATGTGCATTCTCTTGCACAAAATTAGTATAAAAATTAATGTAGATATTAATATCTTATGCCAAATTATTATGGCGTGTTACAAAAATAAAGAAAAAATCCGAGTCCTCGTCTCCAATTTACGAGTCCGAATGCAGTTAGTGCACGAGTCCAAGTCCGAGTCATCAGTGCTCAAGTCCAAGTCAAGTCACGAGTCCTTAAAATTAGGGCACGAGTACTACAAGCCTGGTTACCAGAGGACTAGGCCCTGACCGTAACCCTAACTATGCAATAGGCGAGAGGCCAAGGCAGGGATCCCAGCAGTAATTGAAAAAAATAGAGGAATGTAAGAAACTATCACCGGGCGGCACGGTGGTGTAGTGGTTAGCGCTGTCGCCTCACAGCAAGAAGGTCCGGGTTCGAGCCCCGTGGCCAGCAAGGGCCTTTCTGTGCGGAGTTTGCATGTTCTCCCCGTGTCCGCGTGGGTTTCCTCCGGGTGCTCCGGTTTCCCCCACAGTCCAAAGACATGCAGGTTAGGTTAACTGGTGACTCTAAATTGACCGTAGGTGTGAATGTGAGTGTGAATGGTTGTCTGTGTCTATGTGTCAGCCCTGTGATGACCTGGCGACTTGTCCAGGGTGTACCCCGCCTTTCGCCCGTAGTCAGCTGGGATAGACTCCAGCTTGCCTGCGACCCTGTAGAACAGGATAAAGCGGCTAGAGATAATGAGATGAGATGAGAAACTATCAGCAGGGGTCAAGGGGGCTGCCTGAAGCTGTTGAGATTTTAACATTTAAAGATGCTATAGAACACATTTTTTACATAGATTTAACATAGAAAAGCAACAGAATTTAACTATAATGTGTATCTATTTGATGCCATATTTTGTAATCAATGACATAAGTGGCAAAAAAAAAATTATAAAAATTAGACGAAAATGTAGCTTTGAAGAATATACTTGCCTAAATATTCCACTGATTTTGTTATAACAATAGTATCCATAGTTCATCTCATTTGTTTATTTTTTTTGTTTCAAGTTAATGTCAAAACTAGTCTAATATAAGCCACATTCATTTTTCAAAAATCATGAATATGAGCAGAAATCAATGATTCAGTAATATTAGATATATACATATGTACAGCAAATACTGGAGATATTTGATATAAACCTTTCTCTCTTTGAAAGGTTTCACTGCAAAGGAATTTAATGCTCTTTTCTGGGGTGCATTCTGTCTTTCCTCCAGTTTTCTCTGCTTTTGTTTCTCTGATCTTTCCTTCTGCTTTCCTGATGTTCCTGCAGTGCTCTGAATTAAGTTCAACGCATTAGAAACAAAAGCACGAACGGAGTTAAAACATGTTTTCTAGCAAATGGGCGCAGCCATATTGTTTTCTTGTTCTATCGCGTACAGTCTCGCGGTCAGTGTTGCCAGATACTCCTGACGTTTTCCAGCCCAAAATATGTTCAAAACCCGCCAAAATGCACTTAAAACCCCCCAACTGGGCGGAGAACCGTGCAATCTGGCAACACTACTCACGGTATTTACATCAATTTAACTTCCGAGTGTTCCCGAATGTCAACGAGAACAAACAAAGCCGACGAAAACATCGCTAAACAAGCAAACCAAATCAGAACGTATTCTGCTGGTCATTTTACTTAAACATATTTTTAATGGATATACAAGAGATTTAAAAAAAAACAACAACACTTTCGCTAGAAAATAGCAGAATTCTGCTAAACAGCGGACGTCTGGGATCCCTGCCAAGGGCTATAGAAACGGAGATCGGCACTGATCGGCCCAATGTGCCATAAGGGCCTGGCTAGTACTAGGACGGGAGTCTGCCTGGGAAGACCAGGTCCTGGCATGGGAGGGACTTTGATCTAGCTTATTCCTGAAGTCTCAACTAACAGATATAGTGTGATTTTTAAGGCACTACCAATAGCACCAAGGAACCAAATTTACTAAGCAGTTCTCACTAAAGCAATATTCAATTTCTTGCTGACAGCATTTACTATTATTATACTATTACTTAGTTTCTACTGAACCTCAGTGGAAAAGTCGTCAAGCTCTCCAGCTGTGAGTTCCGACGAGACAGGAAGCAGATGAGACAGCTTCATTCCACATGTGGCAGTAATGTAACAAAGTTGGAAGCAAATTGGAAGACAATGTGTTTTTCCATTTCTGGTCTAAATCTGTCTGGAGGTGTTGGTAATGCAGGTGGCTTATGAAGCGAACCTTTATCCTCAAACATCTGGTGGAGAGTGCATCCAGATGAACACAAGGGTGAGGTGGTCTTTAAACTGGCACTTTATAATGGAGTGCAAACTTCCAGACAATCAAACCAAATAAGAACCTTTGAAAAACATTTCAGCTGAATTTCATACGAAAAGTGAATGAAACCGAACGAATGTGTGCTGATGGAGCTCATCGATCCAGTTAATGTCCTGGACTTCACAGAATCAGTCAGAATAGCTGGTTTTATCTTTTCTTAAAATTGGTGCTACCATTAATGGTCTTTAGAAATACTGGCAAAGCCAAAATAAAGCACAATATTTGCATTGCTCATGAAATGAGACACGTTATTACGCTGCATACCACAGCACTGTTGAATTCTCAGTTCTAACTGGTCAGAAGGTGTTCATTTTCTGTTACATCTTTATTTCGCATTTTTTGAAGGACTCGAGTTTATCGGCACTGTTACAGACAGAGGTGAAGCTGTAACTTGAAGTTTTCTTGTATTTTCTTGCATTATTAATTTCTAGAATGAAAAAAAAATACAAGAGGTGAGGAAATGACTGTTTATAGCTCCGATAGCGTAAGAGTTAACAGGAACTCACTTACTTTGAGAACGTTCCACAATGTTAAATGCAACTACAAATGGAAGAGTGCTCTGAGAGCACAATATCACCCGCTACAATATACTGCAAATGAAATTGCAATATGTGTATTACTGTCCTATAACAAAGCCTTCTGCCAAGTTTTGTGAAATTCCTCCAAAAATTGTGAGAGGAGTTGATTTCAGAAGGTGAGTACCCTTTCCTGGGACGGACGGACCGACAGATGGACGGACATCACCATGACATAATCCCTCTTCGGGCTTTTTGGCCAATGGGGGATAACAAGTTTCGTGAAATTCCTCGAAAAATTGTGAAAGGAGTTGATTTCAGAAGGTGAGTACCCTTTCCTGGGACGGACGGACATTGCCATGACATAATCCCCCTTTGGGCCTTTCAGCCAGTAAGGGGTAACAAGTTTTGTGAAATTCCTTCAAAAATTTGTATGTAGTGAAAGTTCATTATGTCTACCTATTGAAACTATTCTTTAAATTCGTTTCTTAAGACAAGGATTTTTTAAGATGTTACCTTGACAGTTTCGGCGATAAACTTCCGCCTTCTTCAAAACAGTCACCAGATGTCGAGTGGTGACATGCCTTATCAGCTGATGTTACTCTAAGGAGGCGTGAACGTCCCGCCCAATTTGACAGGTAGTTCACGCCTCCTGCTGTCAGGTCGCTCCTCCAGGACGGCCAGTTGTATTTTAAATACAACTGGACAATAAATGCAACGTCAGATATGAAATCCCTTGCCGTTCATGTAATAAAGTTTATATTGGCGAAACGGGCAGATGCTTCCATACTCGCAAAAAAAAACACCAAATAGAATGTGAAAAAGAAACAACAAAAAGACTCACAAGATCCGAAAAAGAAAAAGCACACCAAGGAAACTTAAAATCAGCCATTTCAGACCACTGTAAACGGCAAAATCATATAATGAATTGGGAAGAGGCCAGAGTCATTCGCGCTGAAGAAAATAGATTCCAGCGTTGGATTTTAGAGGCAGTGGAGATACGAAAGCGTGCGCAGAGAACGATGAACCGGGATGAGGGAGCGTACGCGCTGTCACACACCTGGAGCGCCGTCCTGGAGGAGCGACCTGACAGCAGGAGGCGTGAACTACCTGTCAAATTGGGCGGGACGTTCACGCCTCCTTAGAGTAACATCAGCTGATAAGGCACGTCACCACTCGACATCTGGTGACTGTTTTGAAGAAGGCGGAAGTTTATCGCCGAAACTGTCAAGGTAACATCTTAAAAAATCCTTGTCTTAAGAAACGAATTTAAAGAATAGAAGAATCCTTCAAAAATTGTGTGAGGAGTTGATTTCAGAAGGTGACTACCCTTTCCTGGGACGGACGGACCAACAGATGGACGGACATCGCCACGACATAATCCCCCTTCGGGCTTTTTGGGCAATGGGGGATAGCAAGTTTCGTGAAATTCCTTGAAAAATTGTGAGAGGAGTTGATTTCAGAAGGTGAGTACCCTTTCCTGGGATGGACGGACATCACCATGACATAATCCCCCTTTGGGCCTTTCGGCTAGTAAGGGGTAACAAGTTTTGTGAAATTCCTTCAAAAATTGTGAGAGGAGTTGATTTCAGAAGGTGAGTACCCTTTCCTGGGACGGACGGACCAACAGATGGACGGACATCGCCACGACATAATCCCCCTTCGGGCTTTTTGGCCAACGGAGGATAGCAAGTTTCGTGAAATTCCTTCAAAAATTGTGAGAGGAGTTGATTTCAGAAGGTGAGTACCCTTTCCTGGGACGGACGGACAGACATTTCCATGACATAATCCTCCTTTGGGCCTTACGGCCAGTAAGGGGTAACAAGTTTTGTGAAATTCCTTCAAAAATTGTGAGAGGAGTTGATTTCAGAAGGTGAGTACCCTTTCCTGGGACGGATGGACAGACAGATGGATGGACATTGCCATGACATAATCCCCGTTTGGGCCTTTCGGCCAGCGAGGGATAAGTTTCTTGAAATTCCTCCAAAAATTGTGAGAGGAGTTGATTTCAGAAGGTGAGTACCCTTTCCTGGGACGGACGGACAGACATTTCCATGACATAATCCTCCTTTGGGCCTTACGGCCAGTAAGGGGTAACAAGTTTTGTGAAATTCCTTCAAAAATTGTGAGAGGAGTTGATTTCAGAAGGTGAGTACCCTTTCCTGGGACGGATGGACAGACAGATGGATGGACATTGCCATGACATAATCCCCGTTCGGGCCTTTCGGCCAGCGAGGGATAAGTTTCTTGAAATTCCTCCAAAAATTGTGAGAGGAGTTGATTTCAGAAGGTGAGTACCCTTTCTTGGGACGGACGGACATCGCCACGACATAATCCCCCTTCGGGCCTTTTGGTCAGTGTGGGATAAAAAGGTAGGAAATGCCGTTCTTTAATAAATAAATCATCATTAGTGTTGGCAAATGTCTGCGGTATAAAAGGAATAAAACACGTCCACATGTGCGGTTACTGAAAATGAATCAACTTCAGGGTGGTAACAGTAACTCCACTTCCTGTCGTTGATTATTTTCCGATAACAGCATACCCGTAAGTGTAGCATTCTATCCGAATCTTACCTTGCGATGCCATATTTCAACAGGGCGTCAGATTTCACCCCACCACTGTTTGAGATGTGGCATCCTTTCGGCGTGCAGAGCCCAGGTGTCTAAATGACATCCTTGGTGTTTACTTAAAAGTGGATGATTATCACGCAGGAAGTGTTTGACTGGCTCCAAAAATCAAAGCAAGAATGAGTCAGTTACCCCCTTTCCATCAACACGAACCAGGTTCTAGTCCTGGGCTGGTGCTAGAGCCGGTTCAACGTGTGAACCAACCTTCTAAGAACTGGTTTGCTTTTCCATGGACGAGAGAGCCACCACAGAGCAACATCACATCACTGTTTACGTCTCTGCTTTCCCAGCTGCACCATGTACATTAACAACAATGGCGGACTACATCGTCTCTTTTTCTTCTTCTTTGGATTGGTCAGACGAGACGCTACACGAGTTATAATCTTTTTTTTTTTTTTTTTAAGAAACGGTCATCATAAAGTTTTAGTTGGTCTTGTCAGTCACGACATTCCCGCCGCTAGCCCCTAACGTAAGTGGTTCTTGGTTCTAGACTGAGTTGGTGCCACTTTGGAACCAGTTTTCCTGGCCGAAAGCCAGTTCTTTGGCCTTCACAACGCGAAGAACTGGTTCGAGATAAGGCTCCGAACCGGCCCTGGAACTGCCTTGGTGGTAAGTGAGACAGAAAAGCCAAGTCAAATTCTGGTCAGTACTAAAATTGTACTTTGGATACAAAAGACAGGACCAACTTAATCTTTCTCTCTCTCTTTCCCAGACATCAGCTTATGGATTCATTCTCAACACTGTAATAGTGAGATCAGGCAAAACATCTGCACGAACCTCCACTTGGCAGTCAAACAGTCCACCTTCCTGTTTCTCAAACAGGCGACATGAAATGAACAGCTTCTGCATTCTGCAAGACAACATGGCGACTAACCACCAGCAGCCAACCCTCTAAAACGTTCTTAGGATCTCAATCGCTCTTATGGCAATTAATGAAAAATACAAATTTTTACTGCCAGCTTGTAAAATCTAGCTTTCTACCACTTCCAACAGTGTGTACAACACGAATCCCTTGGGTTCCTTAGCTTGAGAGCTTCCATAAAGAACCAACATAGGGTTTAAACAGTTGCTGATTCATAATCTCTTTGTCTTCTGAGAATCAGTAGGCATTAAAAGTTCAATATAGTATGTTATCATTTAAGTTCAAGATAGTTTCTCAATTGTATTGCCAATGTTAATTGTAAACAAATTAACCAATCATATATATATATATATATATATATATATATATATATATATATATATATGATTTTTTTTTCCCCCTCTCTACCATTTATGCCCATGTGAGAAGCTCTGGTTCCGGTTGTTCAAAACATGGTTATCTTTTAACCAATGGTTAAATCACTATTTAACATTATGTTAAATATAACATACCGTTAAACTGTGGTTCAAAACTCCGTTAAAGTTAACAAAGTGGTTATGTAAACATCAAAACGGCGTTCATCTTACAGGCGAACGCTGCTGACATTGTTAATGCACGCCGTCCAAAACAATTCAGATGAAGACCAAACGAGTTACTTCGATACAATGACACAGAGCTTTGACATCGGTACCGATTTGGTAGAGAATCTCTGTTATACTAGTGCATCTCAAAAAATTAGAATATTGTGAAAAAGTTCAATATTTTCCATCAGTTATTTAAGAAAGTGAAAATGTTATATATTCTAGACTCATTACACATAAACTAAAATGTTTCAAGCATTTTTCTATTTTAATTTTAATCAGTATGGCATACAGTACAAAAACATAAAAAAAAAACCCATCTCAAAATATTAGAATATTTCATTTCGAGTTTGAGTAAAACAGTATGAACAGAGTGTATCTCTCGGTCTAGTTCAGTGTACACAACCACAATCATGGGGAAGACTGCTGACTTGACTGTTGTCCAGAAGATGATCACTGATGCCCTCCACAAGGAGGGTAAGCCACAAAAGGTCATTGCTGAAAAGGGTGGCTGGAAAAGGTGCACAAGCAACAGGGATGGCCGCAGTCTTGAGAGGATTGTCAAGAAAAGTTGATTCAAGAACTTGGGAGAGCTTCACAAGGAGTGGACTGAGGCTGGTGTCAGTGTACCAAGACCCATCACGAACAGACATCTTCAAGAAAGGGGATACAACTTTCGCATTCCTAATATCAAGCTACTCCTGAGCCAGAGACAATGTCAGAAGTGTCTTATCTGGGCTAAGGAGAGAAAGAAATGGACTGTTGCTCAGTGGTCCAAAGTCCTCTTTTCAGATGAAAGTACATTTTGCATTTAATTTGGAAATCACGGTTCTAGAGTCTGGAGGAAGAGTGGAGAGGCACAGAATCCAAGGTGTTTGAAGCCCAGTGTGAAGTTTCCACAGTCTGTGATGATTTGGGGTGCCGTGTCATCTGCTGGTGTTGGTCCACTGTATTTTATCAAGTCCAAAGTCAACACAGCCATCTACCAGGAGATTTTAGAGCACTCCATGCTTCCATCTGCTGACGAGCTTTTTGGAGATGCTGATTTCCTTTTCCAGCAGGACTTGGCACCTACCCACAGTGCCAAAACTACTACCAAATGGTTTGCCGACCATGATATTACTGTTTGATTGGCCAGCCAACTTGCCTGACCTGAACCCCATAGAGAATCTATGGGGTATTGTCAAGAGGAAGATGAGAAACACCCGACCCAAAAATACAGATACGCTGAAGGCCACTATCAAAGCAACCTGGGCTTCAATAACACCTCAGCAGTGCCACAGACTGATCACCTCCATGCCACACCGCACTGATACAGTAATTCATGGTAAAGGAGCCCCAACCAAGTATTGAGTGTATAAATGAATATACTTTTCAGAAGCTGGACATTTCTGTATTGTAAATCTTTTTTTTTTATTGAACTTAGGGAAGTGACATTCCATGTCCCAACAGCTAGCCGCTGTGTCCGGGGATCAGGTCGTCAAGGCCCCTGCCTTCGACTGCTGCCCAATCCACACTGCACCAGCCCCCTTCTGCTACCTCTGTGGATCACTTTACTGGTCCGTCGTGGTGAAGAAGGAGCTGAGCCAAAAGGCGAAGCTCTCAATTTACCGGTCGATCTACGTTCCGACTCTCACCTATGGTCATGAGCTTTGGGTAATGACTGAAAGAACAAGATCGCGGATACAAGCGGCCGAAATGAGTTTCCTTCGCAGGGTGGCTGGGCGCTCCCTTAGAGATAGGGTGAGAAGCACAGTCACTCAGGAGGAGCTCGGAGTAGAGCCGCTGCTCCTCCACATCGAGAGGAATCAGCTGAGGTGGCTTGGGCATCTTTTTCGGATGTCTCCTGGACGCCTCCCTGGGGAGGTGTTCCAGGCATGTCCCCCCGGGAGGAGGCCCCGGGGAAGACCCAGGACACGCTGGAGGGACTATGTCTCTCGGCTGGCCTGGGAACACCTCGGTGTTCTTCCCGAGGAGCTGGCCGCGGTGTCTGGGGAAAGGGAAGTTTGGGCTTCCATGCTCAGACTGCTGCCTCCGCGACCCGGCCCCGGATAAAGTGGAAGAAGACAAGACCTTAGGGAATATTCTAATAATTTGAGATACTGGATTTCTGACTTTCATGAGCTATAAGCCATAATCATGAAAATTAAAACAAAAAAAGGCTTTAAATATTTCACTTTACATGTAATGAATATAGAATATATGAAAGTTTACCTTTTTGAATTAAATTATGAAAAGAAAGGAACTTTTTCATGGTATTCATGGTATTTCATGGTATATTTTTGAGATGCACTAGTATATTTGATTTGTTGCAAGAAGATTTGGGACGCCCAATGTGAAGAAGCCATGCATTGTCTGTTGAGGAGTAGATGCTCATTGCCCTTAGATTTTATGCAAGCAGCAGTTTTTTTCCAAGTCATCGGCGATACAATGGGCGTCGAGAAAGGAACTGTTAGTAGAGTGGTTAAAGTAGTGACAAATGCCCTTGTGACGACATACAGGTGCGATGAATTAAGGAAGGGTTTTGATTTTGACACGGTGTGACGTCATAACCAACTGGATAGGGCTAAACCAATTGGTTTGCTAACGGTATGGTTAAAATTAGCTTCAAGAAATGATTTTTTAACAGCTAATTAACTAACGGCAGGTTAAAATTTTAACGGATGGTTACAGGTTAACCTGCCGTTAAAATAACCATGTTTTGAACAACCAGACCCTGAGCATATTGACAAAAATCTTTGCTTTATTGAGTGACACGAAATTGAGGAGTCCTTCACGTGCTATGATGCAGTCGTGGTAATATGAGACGCCTCTCTGGGAGCAAACATCAGGGAATACAGCTGAGAAAAGTCTGCTTCCAGACAGCCGTGAAACAAAAAAATTTGATTTACTTTCAATTTACGACACAAAATGTATATAAACGTTGACAGTGGTGCTTGACAGTTTGTGAACCCTTTAGAATTTTCTATATTTCTGCATAAATATATGACCTAAAACATCATCAGATTTTCACACAAGTCCTAAAAGTAGATAAAGAGAACCCAGTTAAACAAATGAGACAAAAATATTATACTTGGTCATTTATTTATTGAGGAAAATGATCCAATATTACATATCTGTGAGTGGCAAAAGTATGTGAACCTTTGCTTTCAGTATCTGGTGTGACCCCCTTGTGCAGCAATAACTGCAACTAAACGTTTCCAGTAACTGTTGATCAGTCCTGCACACCGGCTTGGAGGAATTTTAGCCCATTCCTCCGTACAGAACAGCTTCAACTCTGGGATGTTGGTGGGTTTCCTCACATGAACTGCTCGCTTCAGGTCCTTCCACAACATTTCCATTGGATTAAGGTCAGGACTTTGACTTGGCCATTCCAAAACATTAACTTTATTCTTCTTTAACCATTCTTTGGTAGAACGACTTGTGTGCTTAGGGTCGTTGTCTTGCTGCATGACCCACCTTCTCCATTTTCCTTTAAAATTCATTGTTCCATCAATGATGGCAAGCCGTCCTGGCCCAGATGCAGCAAAACAAGCCCAAACCATGATACTACCACCACCATGTTTCACAGATGGGATAAGGTTCTTATGCTGGAATGCAGTGTTTTCCTTTCTCCAAACATAACGCTTCTCATTTAAACCAAAAAGTTCTATTTTGGTCTCATCCGTCCACAAAACATTTTTCCAATAGCCTTCTGGCTTGTCCACGTGATCTTTAGCAAACTGCAGATGAGCAGCAACATTCTTTTTGGAGAGCAGTGGCGTTCTCCTTGCAACCCTGCCATGCACACCATTGTTGTTCAGTGTTCTCCTGAGGGTGGACTCATGAACATTAGCCAATGTGAGAGAGGCCTTCAGCTGCTTAGAAGTTACCCTGGGGTCCTTTGTGACCTCGCCGACTATTACACGCCTTGCTCTTGGAGTGATCTTTGTTGGTCGACCACTCCCAGGGAGGGTAACAATGGTCTTGAATTTCCTCCATTTGTACGCAATCTCCCTGACTGTGGATTGGTGGAGTCCAAACTCTTTCGAGATGGTTTTGTAACCTTTTCCAGCCTGATGAGCATCAACAACGCTTTTTCTGAGGTCCTCAGAAATCTCCTTTGTTTGTACCATGATACACTTCCACAAACATGTGTTGTGAAGATCAGACTTTGATAGATCCCTGTTCTTTAAATAAAACAGGGTGCCCACTCACACCTGATTGTCATCCCATTGATTGAAAACACCTGACTCTAATTTCACCTTCAAATTAACTGCTAATCCTAGAGGTTCACATACTTTTGCCACTCACAGATATGTAATATTGGATCATTTTCCTCAATAAATAAATGACCGAGTATAATATTTTTGTCTCATTTGTTTAACTGGGTTCTCTTTATCTACTTTTAGGACTTGTGTGAAAGTCTGATGACGTTTTAAGGTAATATTTATGCAGAAATATAGAAAATTCTAAAGGGTTCACAAACTTTCAAACACCACTGTACCTGCTTGTCGACGTTTGGAAAAGGAAAAGAACACAATCACTCTCTTTTCCTGTTACGTTGACAGTATTAACAGACATTTCTTCTTGCTATGGTGACGCATACTAGCTACACATCGTCATATGTACAGAAACGTGGTGGGCGTTATATGTGAAGTACAGCTTATCAAGATTTATGGGACTTTCCATGTAAACTCTGTATGCCATTAAACTAAATCACTATATATACACTGTAACCGAGAGCAAAAGTTTGCACATCCTTCCCCAACGGCCAGATTTTGAATTCGGAGAAACCACATTCCGAAAGGTGGATACAAATCTTGTTGATTTTGTTCATTTGTTCCATCTTTGTTTGGAATAACTAAGAAACATCTTTCATGTCTTCCAGGAGAATTCAAACATCCTCTTTATTTTGTTCTAAAGCTAGGCATTCAAGTTTTGACTCAACTATTGAACCCCATACAAAGAAGGGGAAAGAATAGCGTCTCCCTGAATGGTGTCTCATTTCAAACAGCCAGGAGCTACCTGAAGACTGGGTGAAAAGAGACTGAAAACACAAAAGGGAAACTCTGATCAACACACTGATGCAATTCAGCTGCAAGAGAGAAGTTTTCGAAAAAGCACCAATAAACTAAATGACATACTGGTATCAGCGAATGTTTAAAATAGTCACGTTTTCCAAAATGAATCGAAAAGAAGAACGCTTCATTCTCCGAAATCATTCGCAATCCCCACTGCTTAATAAATTAGAAGTAAATAAGCTAGAAACGGAGCGTATTATGTAATAAAAACTAGGGATGGCGAAAACTAAAAAAAAAAATCTTGACCAACCACCGAGCCTCATTAGCCGGTTAAAGTCGGTTAACCTATGAGTTTAACAGGGATGCAAATGGTGCGCCTTTTGGCGGATGCCGCCTTTTTCACGGCTGAATCGTGCAAATCCGATTTTTTTTTTAGGGGGGGCGTTGGAGTGTCTGAATAATTTCAACGGCATTTGCTTATTTAGTAATTTTAATACAGAATTTACTCTGATGAAATTATTCAGACACTCCAACGCCCCCCCTAAAAAAAAAAAAAAAAATCGGATCTGCACGATTCAGCCGTGAAAAAGTCGGCATCTGCGCCTTTAGTTTGTGTGGAGAGATATGATCTGCAATAACATGCATTGTTGGCTACAGACCGAAACATACTTTCAGAATGCACTGACCAAGGCAGGACTAAACTCCATGTGCCTTCTAATAATAATTAAAAAAAAAAACAGAATAGTAATTTGTAAGCTAAAAAGCCTGTGTCTACATTTTTCTCTCGCCGAGTGGTAGCTGTTTTCAACTGGGGCGGGAGGGCGGGACATGACTGAATGGGTGTTTCTGATTTGTCAGCTGTCTTCAACTGGGGCGCAAGGGCGGGACATGACTGAATGGGTGTTTCTGATTTGTCAGCTGTCGTCCTTACACTGCATGGCATGCCCCAAGCGTTTACAACACAGAATTCCAGGTTCTCCGCTCCAAAATCGGCAGCTTCAAAGCGATTGATTTTTTTTTTAACCGACAACCAAAAAAAAATTAACCGGTTGATTCGGTCAACCACCGGTCAAACGGTCATCGGTTAATATCCCTAATAAAAACGTTGCTCAAGTTACTATTGGGGGGGAAAAAATTCTGGAAATTAACTTCGACATAGTAACCTTGTCATTGATTTAAACAATTACCGTTGTGGCACGTCCACAAAACAAGTTAGCACTTGCGTTACAGCAGCTATGCACCGTCGTGTCTTCATCAGCCTGTTTTAATAAAGCAAATCAAAGCAGCAGGTCACGTTGCAGAGAAAGGACAATGTCCAGAAGAAGAAACGTCCAGCTTTACGTCTGAGCACTGACACTGGAGACTCCTTCCAAAAAAAAAAAATGTTCACAAGCGCCGGCGACTGGCAGTTTTCTCCCCCTACACAGACGGTCAGCGCCAGCTACTCGATCCCAGATAAAATAAAAACTTGCTTTCACTGTTCAAGCGATTTATATCGTCTCTGCTGTGCATAATTTGCTGTAAATCCAATTATTTCACTCCGAAATTGTCTTCACTCCGAAATTCGGGTCATGACCGGAAGCGATGCCATATTTGTTGATCAATTCTCGCGCTCTGATTGGCTGAGCCGGACCACATAACTACAAACGCTACGGCGTTGTCATGTTACAGAGCCAGGCAGTGTACTACAGAAAGTCAAGCGCATCGGGAAGGAAATTTCATACATATTTTGCAAGTATTTTAGAAGGAAAGGGTTTGTAATTTAGTAGCTAAGAATGCACCTGAAGGCATGTCAATTTCAAAATTTTCTGGAGGCGGCATGCCCCCAGACCTCCCTAGCATTAGCCACCTACTACTTTTTTTTTTTTTTTAGCCGGGTACTTCAGATTTTCTGGAGAACCCTGAAGGTAAATAAAGGTCTCCTCACAGAAAATCAACACCATCACCATATCAATAATTATTATACGTACAGGACATTTTTTTCCCATGGAATAAAAACATGTACGGTACTGTATTCCCTTCTAGCGGGTTTATTGATAGCATGCAACAGGCTTTCATCTAAACGGGGGAACAGGGGCGCTGCGCCCTCTTACCGACTCCGTGAAAACATCCCAGCAACACCACGTGACAATGTGTCTGATCATCAAATACGTTATAATTGCTCCAAAAATATTCCAATCATAGTAGATACACCGCCAGACGGTGCAAAAACAATCCGAATTGGCGTTTTCCAGACTGAGGCGCCATGTTGTTTAGTTGTTTACTTGTCGCGGCTGCTCTCGCGAGATTTGACATGGGTTGCATACAAGGTCAGCTGACTTGTAGCGCGAGATTTCTCGAGACTGAATGACCTTTCACCCACCGGCGCGGGAGCTTTTGACAGAAGTAGTTCACGAGTTGTTTTTGTTGACACTTGGGCATTTAAAGATGTCATCCCGCGGCACGAAGCGGAAGAAAGCCAAAGACTGTCCGGGGCAGAAGAAGATTACTTCTTTTTTTTTCAATGTTGATAGACAATTTGTTACAATTTCCCTCTCAGATACTCAGAATGTCCCATTGGAGCATTTTTCAAAGGCTTTGCACGGCAGGGGGGGGACAACCGGCACCATCTCCCCCCGCTTCGCTCCCTCGCCATGGTGAGCGCCCTCATACTAAATTTTTCTAGAAAAAACCCTGATGCAATATTGTTGTCATATCGCTTATCCTCCAGGTATTACGCCACTCTCCCTAATGGAGAACGAGTGTGCAGTATTGTTATTATATTGCACGTTGTCAAGACAACATAACGTCACACACTGCAGCTCATGCAAAGATCCAATGACAATGCGCACAATCATTTCTTTATTGGCCGGGAAAGAGAGAATACGAGGCTAATCCAGTGCTAGGTTTAAGCACTAAATAAATAAACTGAAACCAAAGATGCGCTGAACACCCGAAAGGCTACCAAAACTTCATTATACATTCTTCATGCATATTTACAAGAGAAAAACATACCAATGGACTAGGGATGTTAACTGATGACCGTTTGACCAGTGGTTGACCGAATCAATGTCAACCGGTTAATTTTTTTTTTTTGGTTGTCGGTGAAAAAAAAAAAAAGAAATCAATCATTTTGAAGCTGCCGATTTTGGAGCGGAGAACCTGGAATTCTGTGTTGTAAACGCTTGGGGCATGCCATGCGGTGTAAGGACGACAGCTGACAAATCAGAAACACCCATTCAGTCATGTCCCGCCCTCCCGCCCCAGTTAAAGACAGCTGACAAATCAGAAACACCCATTCAGTCATGTCCCGCCCTCCTGCCCCAGTTAAAGACAGCTGACAAATCAGAAACACCTATTCAGTCATGTCCCGCCCCAGTTGAACACAGCTGCCACTCGGCAAAAGAAAAAAAGTGTAGACACAGGCTTTTTAGCTTACAAATTACTATTCTGTTTTTTTTTTTTTTTTAATTATCATTAGAAGGCACATGGAGTTTAGTCCTGCCTTGGCCAGTGCATTCTGAAAGTATGTTTCGGTCTGTAGCCAACAATGCATGTTATTGCAGATCATATCTCTCCACACAAACTAAAGGCGCAGATGCCGACTTTTTCACGGCTTTTTCATGGACTGTAACGGCATTTGCTTATGTAGTAATTTTAATACAGAAATTATTCAGACACTCCAACGCGCCCCCCCCCCAAAAAAAAATCGGATCTGCACGAGCCGTGAAAAATGCGCGCCGTTTGCATCCCTGTTTAAACTCATAGGTTAACCGGCTTTAACCGGCTAATGAGGCTCGGTGGTCGGTCAAGATTTTTTTTTAGTTTTCGCCATCCCTACAACGGACATCGAAAAACTGGAAGAGAGACACGTCGGAGATGTAAAACTTCTGTGCTAGCAAGTGACTGACAATTTGTAAACAAACATGGCTGCGAGGTTTGCGTCGTTAAAAGTGGAAGATTGCGAGAGAATTTTGGCTGCCAGGTCGCTCCAAATAATAATATTTGGCTTGACTGCGCTAGCATTGGCCTTCACTAACACTGCACCGGCTGGAAGGTAACTGGACTGCCGCGCTAACAGCACCGAGTCGTGGGTAAGCTAGCGTTGGCCTTTGAGAATGCCGATATGAAGAGAGTATGTATAATAATAATAAAAAAATTTTTGTGGTCTATCAGATATATTCCATTCATCTACTCGTCTTCAACTCATTCAATATCATGCTAGCTGATATACCACTCAACGCCAGCCAATATTAATTAATGATACACCGTTTTTCTCTACATCTATATGCGACATCTGGTGTACAAGTCCCTGTGTTACTTACTACCAGGGCTGTAGTAAGTCCTGACTCGAGTCCGTCTCGAGACGTTTTTTTGATGGACTTGGACTTGACTCGGACTCGCTTGTAATTGGACTTGGACTTGTCTCGGACTCCCCTAGTGGTCTCGCTAAATATAGCTGCAGGACTCGTCAAGTCCACCAAGGAATCCGCCAACCAATGGTAGAGTCTCACACTTGAACTTGTTACTTTAAGATTCTAAATATGTGTTTTATTATCTTCCCGCGCGACCTTCATTGTTTTCTCTCACACATAGCCTATACAGCGAAGATGTCGGCTAATTCGGGGGTAATTAAATTCGCCTACACAAATCACCATGAGTTTTCAACAACAGATCAGAAAAAGAAACACCGGGCAGACTGCAGATTCTGCAAAAAAACAATTTCAGACACGCTTGGGACGACGTCCAATTTTAACAGACACCTGCAGAGGAACCACCCAGCAAGGTAAGTGACAGTTAGAAAGTGCTTAGCTTTATCTTGTGCTAACAGTAGCGAACACTGGCCAATGGAAGATATGGATACGACGCTACAATTCCTTACGTTAGTATTTTTTTCATCAGGTAAAACGTTAGATGCTAAATGAGAATTAAGTTACAATATTAACTACGTGCAGCGCAGTTTCAGGTGACGTTTGTGGTTGTGCCTGTGTGTGTGTGAGAGAGAGAGAGAGAGAGAGAGAGAGAGAGAGAGAGAGAGAGAGAGAGAGTGTGTGTGTGAGTGAGTGAGACTGTTGATTAATGTTGACAAATGATTCTATGGGGGGGTTTGTTACAGTTAATGCTCAAATAAAAATTACTTATTTCATTACACTCACGGCATGTACAGTTTTTTTTTTTTTTTTTTTCAGGCAAGGCATACTCTAACCACAGGTACACACTTACAGTATAATACTGGTAATAATTTTTCACACTTACTGTATGAGTGAAGCTATATTGAACAAGCTATTGTTTGTATATATACACAAACCATAAGTACTGTGACACTGTGTTAGTAATAACCCAAAGTTATTATCTTGATGCTCCAAGTATATGACTTGTATTTGCTGTCCTGGACTCGGACTTGACTCGGACTCGAACCTCTTTGTACTCGGACTTGACTCAGACTCGAACCTCTTTGGACTCGGACTTGACTCGGACTCGAACCTCTTTGGACTCGGACTTGACTTGGACTCAACTAAGGTGGACTTGACTACAGCCCTGCTTACTACTAGAGAAACAATAATGCATTAGGCAGACCGTATTAATATAGACCTGTGATTTGCCTTGAAGCCGGAACTACTGTCAGAGCTGCTGTTAGAGAAGGTTAACCAACACCTTCTGACCAATCAGATTCAAGAATTTAACATCACTGTGGTGTAAACACATGCTCCAACCAGTGAGAACACTGAAAACTAAGACCAGATCTACAAAACTCACACCTACACTTTCTGATCTACTCCGTAGCTCCACACCACCTACACCATATTGTACGATGTAACTTGAACCACTGAAACAGACACTGAGCTGATGCTGACCGGTGTGTAAAGCCTCCACAACGCCCTTACTGATGGAGAAACGAAACAATGAAAAAACACGCAGTCTGACAGTCAGAGCTGCCGATCGATAGCTGATCATTGGTGGAGGCTCCTCTGCGGTAATCCCGTTTGATTAACGCTATTGACTGCTTCGAAAGCTTTTAGCCAGAGCTGTGCTAAATGGAAGGCAATCTGACCCAAAGCCAATCAAGAGAAGACGGCCGCGTACGGTAAGAAAGCTGTTGCATGCTTTCTGTTGTCTAAGAGGGAGGGAGCGGACACGTGGCCTTTCCATCTAGACAGATGGATCAAGTGGATCCGTGGCAAGCTGTGGACAAAGTCAACCAGAGGAGGGAGGGAGGGAGGGAGAAAGGGAGAAAGGGATGGATGTTGGCAGGTGTGCTTGGGGGAACTCGACCAATAGAGTTAGAAAACGCCAAGGTGTTGCATCTAAAATCAAATACAAAGCAGACTCACCAGTACGCGGTCTCCCACTCGCAGATCCTTCTCTCCTCCTTTCTTCACCGAGCCACTGTCGGACATGTTGGAGCCGGACTCGTTGCCCGTCTTCGTTGCACTGTTCAGTATTCCCTCTCGCAGTGGCACGACCACACGCTGGGCTCCTGTACCCGACTGGCAGTTCGGTCCAGCGAGTGGGTCTGCAGGGTGGGCATCGCTACTTTCAGCTGCCAGCTGTCGCGTGAGCTTGGAGGGCCGTGTGAAGATACCCTGGAGAGGCAAGCACTCGAAGTAGCGCACACCGCCCACTGAGCCATCATTCTTGCCCACAGGTTCATCAAGAACAACGCCGGCCCACTGACCCGGGGCGAACTGGGTCTCGCCGAGATAAGCCACACGGCCCGGCTTCACACCGTTCACCCATACACGCTCGCCCAATGCAAAATCGCTCGGCACTTCGTCGCCCACCTCTGAAGCTTTCGAGCTTGACTTGTCTGATGCGCTGCTGCTCTGGGCCGGCAGGGGCTGTTTGTGAGGAACATCTGGAAAGAGATGTTTAATGAATGAAAGTCAATCAATATAAATATATAGAATCATCAGTATCAAGCATTTTATCTATTATATGAATAGCAAGTCTGGCAAACACATGCAAAATTGCACAAAACAAATGGCTCCCATGGCGAGGGAGCGAAGCAACCGGGGGGGGGTCCGTCCCCCCCTCCGCTGTGCGAAGCCTTTGAAAAACTGAGGCTACAATGGGACATTCTGAGGCTATCTGAGAGGGAAATTGTAGCAAATTGTTTGTCAACATTGAAAAAGAAAGAAGTAATCTTCTTCTGCCCCGGACAGTCTTTGGCTTTCTTCCGTTTCGTGCCGCGGGATGACATCTTTAAATGCCCAAGTATCAACAAAAACAACTCGTGAACTACTTCTGTCAAAAACTCCCGCGCCGGTGGGTGAAAGGTCATTCAGTCTCGAGAAATCTCGCTCTACAAGTCAGCTGACCTTGTATGTAACCCATGTCAAATCTCGCGAGAGCAGCCGCGACAAGTAAACAACATGGCACCTCAGTCTGGAAAACGCCAAATCGGATTGTTTTTGCACCATCTGGCGGTGTATCTACTATGATTGGAATATTTTTGGAGTAATTATAACGTATTTGATGATCAGACACATTGTCACGTGGTGTTGCTGGGATGTTTTCACGGAGAAAAGATCGTTTTGAGAACGATTGCATGTTGTGCAGTAGCATACAAGTGCATGGCCTAATGCCGCTTTTCCACTAACAACGCGGCTGAGTTGGGCTGAGCCGTGCCGTGCTGAGTTGGGCTGAGTCGGGCTAAGCGGGGCTGTTGGAGTTGCATTTCGACTACAATCGCGCTGAACCGTGCTGGCTGGAAGTGGGTGGACACATTGGGTGGAGTTAGCGAAAGTGGGTGGACGTCACGTGATGTCGTTAGGCGGCGCAAACAGTGACATCAGTGACCTTTTAAGCGGTAGTCTCACGACCCGGAGAGTAAACAATAAACATGGAGGACATGGAGTCGTTAGTGTTGCTGGTCTTGGTGCTGTGGCTTGTTGTCACCGACAACGCCAACAGATACTGGCAAGAGTGTATAGATGAGGCGAGGCACATAAGGCTTCATAATTATTCTTCTTCCGGGTTTACGGTGTTTACAGATCCCAGCGTGCTCGCGGGGCGTGTGTGGGCATGTGAGGACATTCCTCCTCACCAATCAGTGCACAGGGGAGTGTCTCCTCACGCCCCTAGCCCCACTCGGCTCGGTTTGGCTCGCTTCAGCCCCACTCCAAAACCGTGCGAGTTTTGAGTGCTGAGCAGGGCTGAAGTGAGCCGAGTCGTGCTGCAATGAGGTAGTCGAAACGCGAGCCGTATCGGGCTGAAGTGAGCTGAAAAAGCGTAGTGGAAAAGGGCCATATGTGTGACTTGTGGTTCAATCGGCATTTCGGTAAGAGGGCGCAGTGCCCCTGTTCCCCGGTTTAGACGAAAGCTTGATGTGGGTGGAAATCCGGTCCCCCAAGAGATTCAGATTTTTTTCCCCTAATTACCCGATGGATGAAATGAGCTGTGACTACAAAAGCTGCTAATATTATTTTCCCTACAAAGCTCTCAACTTTTCCCTGCTCAGCTCTCTAAACTTTAAATTCTTCATCCAAGCTGTATTTCTGAACATGGTTCATAGATTTCTTGCTAGAATGGCACATCATGGGAGCTGTAGCTTTTTGCTAGATCCTAAATCCCATCCCCACACTACACACATTAACTGAGGACAACTTCTGGCTGTAGGTAAGAACTATTTTATTTGTCAGATCACATGAAACCCCACTCCAAATTTTCCTAACTTGAACTGGTTGCCAGGGAAATACAGAAAAATCGCAGAAATCCCAAAACGTCAAAAGGCACAACTCCTCGAGTCACTTAACATAGCTGTCAGGTTATAGAGTTATGCTCCAGAAACTAAAATGTTTACAGACGGACAGAGTGATAGCTATATCCGCCCGCACTACATGCCGGGGGGGGGGATAATAATATATGCAATTCACTGGCTTCTTGTGCATTTTAGTTACGTTTCATTTCTAGTAAAGCTAGCTATTCATCCTATATTTCTTGCTAGCTTACAAGAGATCCTTAGTCTTAAGGTATATAACGTCAAGAAAATAAATTAAGATTACTTTGCCAAGCTTGACATTTGGCTTAAATTACTGTACACTGAATAACATTTCCTGACTTGGTTACTTTTGCCAGCTAGCTAGATACCATTGTTAACGGGCATTCCATGCTAGCTTGCGAGATAAAAGTCATCGTACTCATTTCCGTCAATCTCAGGACAATATTTAACTTTTTTTTTTTTTTAATTTTGCACCAACTTGCTTGGTCTACAATTTAGCTAAATTTCATTAGCTACCATTTCACACAAAGTTAGATAACAACGTTAGCTTATTTTTCTTGGAGATCACGTGACGATGGCTGGCTAGAAGACGTGTTTGCACAGAGCTCCCGCTCCCATTCATCTTTAATCATATTTAACATAAGTTATCATCATCATCATCAGGGCTCATTATACTGATTAAGTGGAGTAAGAATCTGCGGCGAGAAGAAAAGGTGCCCTTCCGATAACAAGTGATGGCGAAACAGATGAAAATTAACTCACGGAGAATGACGACTGCTAATACTTCGCCCTCAACACGTGAGGCCTCGCCGGAGGGGGATACCATGGCTCTGATTCACGAGATGACTCAAAACTTTAGCGACATAATGGAAGGGAAGCTCTCCAAGTTCGCGGAGACTTTGGAAAAAATTATGCACGACACTGGAAAGCCAGTCGAAACGCACTACCGAGGTAGAGCAGAGAGTCTCGGATGTGGAGGACATGGTGACCGGTCTGGAGGGGAGACTTGCCGAAGCAGAGAAGGAAATAAAGGTAATGGCTGCTAACATAGATGATTTGGAGAACCGGAGCAGGCGGGATAACATCCGTGTTCTCAATCTGAAAGAAGGCATGGAAGGAAAACGCCCTGTCCATTTCTTTGAGACTTGGCTGCCCAGTGTGCTTGGCCTAGAAGCGAGCACCGGTGTTAAAAACCGTATTAAAATCGACCGGGCTCACCGGAGCTTGGGGCCACGTTCCCGTCCAGTGATTATCAAACTTCACAACTCCAAAGATAAACCGAGGATAATGCAGCAATGAGGGCGATGCCTAATCTGGAATATGAAGGACAGCGGATCTTCATACCTCAGGACTTCTCTGCTTCGGTTCGAGAGAGACGGTGGGCTTTCAATGGTGTGTGTCAGGCTCTGATTAAAAAGGGCATCCGCTTTAACATTGGGCGGCATTTATTGGTGTGGTGGTTCGCACTGTCGCCTCACAGCAAGAAGGTTCTGGGTTCGAGCCCAGTGTCTGCGTGGGTTTCCTCCAGGTGCTCCGGTTTCCCCCACAGTCCAAAGACATGCGGTTAGGTTAACATGGGGTGGCCTTGGGCTGAAGTGCCCTTGAGCAAGGTACCTAACCCCCAACTGCTCCCCGGGCGCTGTAGTATGGCTGCCCACTGCTCTGGGTATGTGCGCGTGTGCACTGCTTCAGATGGGTTAAATGCAGAGGTTGAATTTCACTGTCTGCTTGAGCGTGCATGTGACAAATAAAGGCTTCTTCTAAAAAAACCATGCGCTTCCCAGCTACACTGACTGTGAACCACAACGGCACTGAGCACAAGTTCGAAATGCAAAGAGATGCAGAAAATTCTCTCAACACACTGGACAGGAGACACTTTCAAACAACGATTTTTGTCTTGTTTGATTGGGGGTCTGCACGCACACAGCTTATTAAGGACTGCGTAAGCTTGTTTTTGTTATCTTCTCATCATGCTCACTCTGATATGTCAAAAGTTAACGAGGGGCATCTTGCGTGGTTGATGATATACATGTTATTTACCAGCTGGGAGGTCCGTATCGTGAAATACCGTGACCGAGGTCTTGAAAGTACTGAGCGAGGCCCTCTGGGCCGAGGTCACGGTATTTCACCATACGGACCGACCTTAAGCTGGTAAATAATATCTTTTTTTTTTTTTTTTACCAAATTCTAACAGAAAACGAGAGCGCCCGAAAGGGAAAACCAAGCCAAGGCGAGCCGCCATTTTGAATCCTCATTCACGGCTTTAATGCAAATTGCTCCCTCCTCGGTATACAAGTGCACTTCCATGGCAGAAAAAAAAAATCCTACATTTTGCCGCCTATGTAGTCCACTATTTATACAAAATTGAGTCAGTCAGGATTCAGCCATGTTTTTGCTCGGCGTTAGCAACAGTTACAGGTTTTTAGCTTTCTCCTGAAATGTTTTCTTTTATTTCTTCTTCCTCAGGGTAGTAAAACTCGCTTTCGCTGTGAACACTGTCGTTATCGCTATCCATGCTGTAAAATTAATGCTATTCTCCTGAGAAATGTGAAAATAAAATGTTGACAAAAATTGCTACTATGTTTGTTGTTGTTGTGAACGAGCGACTCGCCAGAGGTTCGTAACCGGGGTCTGTATCGTAGGATACGGACCCGCTCGCCAGCCAATCAGAGCGCAGGATTTGATGGAAACCGGACCGCGAAAAAAATAATAAATTAGCTTATTTTTCTTGCTAGCTAGCAGGATACCCTTGGCCTTAAGATATGCAGCTTCAGTTAAAAAAAATAGTTTACATCACATTATTTAGCTTAACATCAGGGTTAAATTATGTCGACTAACATTTTCTGGCTTAGCTAGATAGATACCTTTGTTGACGGATAAGGGTCAGTCCATGAAATGGGGTTACCAAAATGTGACATAGAGGGAGTCACTTAAAACAATTTACAACTGAAAACAACTTTTATTTCCATGAAGCATTGACCATATAAGAAAATATAACATAGTTGTTAAGATAACTCCTGCTCTACAATGTATGATAAAATCCATAAATATTTACCCGGTTGCTAATGTAACAAGGACACGAACAAGCTTTTAAAAATAAAGGAAAAATATTGATAAAATCAATTTTTTGCTTTTATTTGCTTACTTTAAACATTAACACTGAATAAGAATTCATTAGAAATATTAGTTCAACATCATAAACACTGAAAATATGAAATACCAGCATTTCACAAACTTCATAAAATCTCTAAGATTTGAACAATAACGACAGTTATTAACAGGAAACAGTTTCATCCTATATGGGGTAAATGAGATTATTGAATTCATTACTTTACTTAGTCACACTTATATCTGCACTTCTCTCGAGCACGTGTTGTGGTGTGTGAGATCCCGCGAGAAGTTCTCTCACGTCAGTTCAGCTGACCTAGATTGAGTAAATAGGTCTCGCTGGTTGTGAACAAACCAGGAAGTGAGTGGACGCTAAGTTAGGATGTGAGAAAAAACATCGATAATTTCTTTTATTGCCGTTTGTTTAAATTTCTTTCTACCTACATCGTTTTATAGTATATTCTTCTTTATATTAAAAACATCAATCATGATTTCAACTCGTTTTATCATTTTTTATAAGCCTGGTTTCTAACGTAACACGGTAGGACACCACAATGTTACGCTCACAACCTATTTTTAGTGGATGAATTCGAAGCTAAATAGTTTATAGAACCTTCTTAACTTTATGTGAGTGTAAAACTAAATTGCAAGTACCATGAAACTAATTTTATTGAAATTCTCAGAAAGTAATGAAGGTTTATTTAAGCTCAAAGTCAGCAAATATTCCATGTCACAAAAAACGTGTCATCCGTGTCCAGTCACAGGGGAAGAAAATGTTTCACATTTCTTTATTTCAAAAGAAAACTTCATTTTTTTATTTATTTTATTTCTTCAAACAACATTTATGGATAATCTGCTAAATATTTCTTTAAATCATGGAAATTAAAGATGAAATGATTATGTAAACCCGGACCAATGAAAAGTAACATCATTTCATGGACTGACCCGTATTCCTTACCAGTTCACCTCGGTCACCTTCATGTTTTTGTTTAGTATGAAAGCCACTGCTACTTTTATTTTATTGGTCTCAAGTGCGTTGAAGAACATGACCCAATTTTTTCACCAGTGACTTCAGAAATAAGCTTATGTCAAAGCTTTTTAAACACCAGAAGCTTATCAACGCTGTAATTCCGACTTCACTTTGCACAATAGCCAATAAAGTTAGCCTGGGCCCGCCCATCCTAAGCGTGACGCAACACGAGGGCCTGTTGCGAGCTTAGTCAGGCCAGGCAAGCTATCTCCAGCTCTTCCAAGCTCCCGAAAAATCGGGAGCCAATCAACTTTGAGCATCTCCAACGGCCCTGGGTAGAGGCGTGTTCTAGGCACTGACGTAGTAGAACTGCGACCGGAAGCCATAGATTGTTTACAGAATCATGCTGTATTGAAAGCATTCAACGGGAAGTTCTCATTGAAAACGGAGCAAAGAGCAGCCCTGGAGGTATTTATTGAAAGGAAGGACGTTTTCGCCTTGCTCCCGACCGGCTTCGGTAAGAGTTTAATCTACCAGTTATGGCCCTTTTCCACTACCCTTTTTCAGCTCGCTTCAGCTCGCTTCAGCTCACTTCAGCCCGACACGGCTCGCGTTTCGACTACCAAAAACCAGCACGACTCAGCTCGTTTCAGCCCTGCTTAGCCCCTAAAACTCGCACCGTTTTGGAGTGGGGCTGAAGCGAGCCAAACCGTGCCGACTGAGGTTGGGGGCGTGAGCAGACACTCCCCTGTGCACTGATTGGTGAGGAGGCGTGTCCTCACATGCCCACACACGCCCCGCGAGCACGCTGGGATCTGTAAACACCGCAAACCCGGAAGGAGAATAATTATGAATTACGAGAATTTCTGAAGCCTTATGCGCCTCGCCTCATCTATACGCTCTTGCCAGTATCTGTCTGCGTTGTCGGTGACAACAAGCCACAGCACCAAGACCAGCAACACTAACGACTCCATGTCCTCCATGTTTATTGTTTACTATTCGGGTCGTGAGACTACCGCTTAAAAGCTCACTGAATCAGTGACATACAGAGCATCGTGGACGAGTTCGCGGAGCGCAAGGCTCGCCGTATGCCCTTCAAATAATGCGCGCAGTAGGCTATTGATGTTTTATTATGAGCCATGTACAGTATGTCGCCTAATGTTTTTTTGTTTCTGAGTTACATGTTCGTTTGAAGGACTTAATGTACAAAATAACATAGTTGCACCCCGTAGTGTTGAAATTGGTAAACACAGTGCATTCAGTGAGGTTTGCACCGCCCTCCTTTTATTTCTGACTCTTCCTGTCACCACTCTGAGCGCTCATTCGTATGCCCTTCAAATAATGTGCGCAGTATAGGCTATTGATGTTTTATTATGAGCCATGTACAGTATCCTAATGTTTTTTGTTTCTGAGTTACATGTTCGTTTGAAGGACTTGATGTACTAAATAACATAGTTGCACCCGGTAGTGTTGAAATTGGTAAACACCGCAGTTGCGGACATTTTGTAGCCTAAAATGATGTTATGATAAGCTTTAATAAAGGGCCCGGTCATTTGCCCCGCCCCCGGCCCGGCTCTGACTTGTTCCGCCACTGTCACTGATGTCACTGTTTGCGCTGCTTAACGGCATCACATGACGTCCACCCACTTTCGCTAACTCCACCCAATGTGTCCACCCACTTCCAGCCAGCACGGTTCAGCGCGGTTGTAGTCGAAATGCAACTCCAACAGCCCCGCTCAGCTCGACTCAGCTCGACTCGGCACGGCACGGCTCAGCCGCGTTTGTAGTGGAAAAGCGGCATTAGCCCCGCTAGTAGCCAAATCAATGGGGCTCAGCGAGAATCCTATCGTCGCGTCACATACTTCAGAGGAAAGAGTGATGTGATTGGTTTAAGCTTCGTCACAGCCTTTTCTGGCTTCGACCAATAGCAAACTGAGGCATTTCAGGGAGGCGGGTCAACCACGGGCTCTGGGAAACGGTTGGGCTGAATATCTTGGCCAGACCAATAGCTCGGAGAGCTTTGAAGTCGCGTTAGCCAGACTACAATAAAGTGGGACTCGGGTTCTAGATTTTATTAGATTGCATAATACTTTTCTCTAAACGCAAAACTTTCAGCCAGCATGTAAAACTATCACATCGTATTATTACACATACAGCTGATTTCCACACTAAAGCCTAGGTCACAACCGGACGTACGATTTTTTGGCCGTGCGATTTTTGGCGTTTCCCAAATCGCTGCGGTTTTTTTTTGTTCGTGGAGAAAGACGCACGTTGGCCGTAAGTTTGTCTTGCAACCTGAAAAAAAAAAAACGTAAGCGCCCGTAGAGTTTGTTTGACATGACAAAGAACCTCTGCGGCCGGTCTGCGGCCAGTCTACGGCTCGAAAATCAGCACGTCACACGCGCGCCCTCCGTGCGTTTCACGCGCGCCCTCTGTGCGTTTCTTGCACGTAGACCGCACGGGTGCAGACAGAGGGTGGGACGGGTGGGATTTGTCCCACCCAGATTTAAATTCACCTCGTTCGGTCCCCCCCACTTATAGGGAGGAAAAAAACGTCTATGCTGTCTTTCTTTGCATAAGGCAAACCTCACGGAAAAATCAAAAGACTAATTACCATTCGGTTTATTGAGGTGCACAGCAGTACATACATAGTTGCAACAACTCACATAAAACAAAACAAAGACTGATATTCGGTTGGTTGAGCTGTGCAGACTGCACAGGTTGCGAGCTCGAGCTTGGTTGCTATGGTTACCCACAACAAGTTTGACAGGCATATCGGGGTTGGGGTTGGTTTGCTGGCAGCTTTGTCCCCCCCAGTTTTTTGTCCCCCCCAGTTCAAAAAACGTATCTGCGCCCCTGGTAGACCGGCCGTAGGAGCACGTACGGCCGGTTGTGACCGAGGCTTAAGGCATTTTTAATAGGAGAATCTACTCCAATATTTTGTGACAATGGTTTATTCAGTCACAAGATCGTTCCAGTATTTACACTGAACCAGCTGCCAACCACATGCCCCACACACCTCGTTCACTGCACTGCATTAAAGCATTGGCTCGTATCTTCTCCTCCTGGTCACAGCAGTCTTCATGCTGCACTCAGTACTACGCTGCTTTCCCCGAATCAGTAGGATTTTGCCGTAATACACAGATTATCGACCTCAGCCTCTGACACAAACAGCTGGTTCTGGAGCTTGTGGTTTTGTAGATCTCAGTTAAGGGGGAAGGGGGGTAAATAGCTGCGCCAATTGCTCCCATATGTTCAACTGGCAAATGCAGTCATGCATGGAGTCAAGATATAAGCAAAATTAGTGCTAGCATCTGAGATAGTGTGTTTCATGCTAAATGGTGGGAAGCAGTAATGTGGTCAGCTTTCCCTCCTCATCAGCTGGCAGACAGGTCATTTGGACTGCGTGAATCTGAGCAGCCAAACTCCTACCAACCAAAAAGACACCAAGGGGGAGGAAAAAAAAAAACAGATAGAGAAGATCATGACTGCTTATTCAGCAAAATGTTACTCAAGCTGCAGGATGAATCAAACACTGACCTGAGCCAAATATTACAAAGGAAGAAAAACACCATTGGTGTCTTTTTTTCCCCCACAACCAACATTTCGGATGAAAAATAACCCATATGGCCCGTCTGCATTTGAATTTTACAGAAATTATTTAGCATCCGAATGCTTTCGAAAATTAATGATTCTCTAAATGTTGCACTGTGTGTTCGTGTCACATAAAAGTAAAGAGTATTATTCTATCCGCAGTCACTGGATATGAGCAACCGCGCGCTCTGATTGGCTACTCTACTACTAGGATATCAGCTCATATACAGTGAGTAGAGAAAAACAAAACAAAATGGCGGAGTGTGTTGCTGAACCAACCGAGGACGAGATAAAGACTACTCGAAAACAAAACTCCAAAAAAATGCAAAAAAAGCAACAAAATATGAAATTAAAAAAAAAGTATTTGATGGTAAGAACAGATCTTTTTTTAAATTATTTTTCAAGAATTATTATCATCACGTTTTTCACAAATGGCTACTGTCATAGCATTCCATGTCCCAACAGCCAGCCGCTGTGTCCGGGGATGAGGTCGTCGAGGCCCCTGCCTTCGACTGCCACCCAATCCACACTGCACCAGTCCCCTACTGCTATCTCTGTGGGTGGTGAACCCACAGGAGGTCGGGCCCACGTCACCTCTTCGGGCTGAGCCCGGCCGGGCCCCATGGGCAAAGGCCCGGCCACCAAGCGCTCGCATATGAGCCCCAACCCCGGGCCTGGCTCCAGGGTGGGGCCCCGGCTGCGTCATACCGGGCGACGTCACGGTCCTCGGTTTTTTCTCCATAGGGGTTTTGGTGAACTGCTCTTGGTCTGGCCTGTCACCTAGGACCTGTCTGCCTTGGGAAACCCTGACAGGGGCATAATGCCCCCGACAACATAGCTCCTAGGATCATTCAAGCACACAAACCCCTCCACCACAATAAGGTGGCAGTTCTAGGAGGGGTCAATCTCAATCTCGTCATATGTGGCTTATAGCCGCTATCAGCTCATGTACGACTCGATTTCGTGGAATAACTTAAATATTTTGCTTTTACCATAAACAAAAATATTTCAGCCTAATTTTTTACTTTTACGACTGGAGAACAAAGTAATGTTCTCTGGTCACTGATAGTTAGTCTTCGTTACAAGCTTTTATGACCGGCGAGTGGCTCAGTGGTTAGCGTGTCCGCCTCTCAATCGGGAGATTTATTCACGGTCGTGTCATACCAAAGACCATCCTAAAAATGGTACCTACTGCCATCTGGCAAGGCACGCTGAAATACAGATGTGAGTAGGGAGTCAAACTCTCGCGGTTACCAGAGGATACGCCCCCCCCACCGTAACCCTAGCTATGTAATAGGCGAGAGGCCGAGGGCTACGGAAATGGAGATCAGCGCCGCCACATGGCGTAGGAAGGACTTTGATTTCTTTTTTTTTTTTTGGACAAGCTTTTATGAAAGCGTCAACAAATAATGCGGACCAAACTGCTGCTTTGGTGCAGGAGTCCGTAATGCTCATTAGTCTCGCAAGCCAGACTGCGAGCATTTATTAGAGAATAAATGTGGCCAAGAACTATGGAATCAATTTTGTGCCAAAATGTTCATACAATACTTTTGAAATATCAAACAAAAACGATAAATCAAAATTCAAAAAGTCTTTTTTTTTTAGATTGGCAAACAAATTATTCGTGTAATCGTGCAAAATATCAGTCTATTACTCTTCAGAAACCTTTTATTTTTGTTCTGCGGCTTTCTCAGTTTTGTTTGATGTAATTGATTTTGGTTGCGATTCCAGCTTTGTCGTTTGCGCTCCCTGACTTTTTGCTTGGAGTTTTGGCACAAACTTCACGTGTGGGTGGGCTGTCCAGGAATGCATTCCCATTGGCTAACTTGTGTTTGACTGACAGCTCCGCTCAGCCATTCCCTACTCGGATTCTGGCGGACTGCTTGACGAGTGACCGATCCATTGACGGTAAACAAGGATCGAGTGGACTTCAGTGGCGACTATGATATTGAATTAATTCAACAAAGTGTAAGTGCGGGACAAATGTGTTGTATGTGTTGCAGTAGTACACATTATGCAGGCATGTTTAACGTTAGCAAGACAGCTATTATATTGGGGTAGTGGAGCCAAGTCTAACATTTGACTTGCCACGAAACACCTGCATAATGTGTACTACTGCAACACATACAACACATTTGTCCCGCACTTACACTTTGTTGAATTAATTCAATATCATAGTCACCACTGAAGTCCACTCGATCCTTGTTTACCGTCAATGGATCGGTCACTCGTCAAACAGTCCGCCAGAATCCGAGTAGTGAATGGCTGAGCGTAGCTGTCAGTCAAACACAAGTTAGCCAATGGGAATGCATTCCTGGACAGCCCACCCACACGTGAAGTTTGTGCCAAAACTGCAAGCAAAAAGTCAGGGAGCGCAAACGACAAAGCTGGAATCGCAACCAAAATAAATTACGTCAAACAAAACCGAGAAAGACGCGGAACAAAAATAAAAGGTTTCTGAAGAGTAATAGAGATCTTGCAGTCACGTGACCGGAAAGTACACAGCCGCCATCTTGTCGGTAAAAAACACAGCTGAATACTGCTGCACTCGTGTACAGAATGGATCAATTTCAACCGACGGACTACACGGCTCATTTTTCTAATGAACAGATAACTAGATATATGTCTAAAATAAACGATCTACAGATTAGTGACCCTTATGGCTTACCGGACGGAGTTTTCACGACCGTGTCAGTGGATGTTGAACTGCCAGCGGAATACCCAGATGTGTATAATTACCTCATTAACTTTCCCTCGCTGTTCAGTGGTGAAGCACTGCGTGCTTATAAATCTCTGGACAGTTATCTTTACAGAAATTCAGGATTTGTCAGCCGCAGCATCTTGTAAACAAGAAAATAATCCTCATTGGATGGGTAAGTCACTTAAGTATTGAGTATAGCACTGACCAGCCGATTATAGAATAGAATAAGGTAATTCCAGCTGTAATTCCAAATCGTCCGTCTTGTTTACCATGGATCTGGCGTTGGAGAGGTAGAGGCTTAGCAGTGGAGATTTAAGTGGCTGTTTTCTGAGCTTAGTCAACAGGCCGGCTCTGCCTGCAGCCTCGCTTTTGCTTCCTCTCCCGACGCCGCCTCCTTCGCTTTGCTTCCGATAACAATCCACGGAGACCCCGCTGGTCTCGCTATCTCGTCCGGAATGTTGTGCATGCGATGGAAATCGCTACAAACCGTCATTTTCTGCTGGAAACCAATGTCCAGTAAGTCCATACGGTTGTAGTGGATACTGAAGTCTGGTACAGACGAACAACACGCAAAAATACACACAAAAAACATAAACATGCACAGGTAGGGAGAGCTTGTAGTCGCAGCCGTTGTAGTAGAATTGTATATAGTAGGGTTTTCCAGAAGAAAAGGTAGAACCAGAAGTAGAAGGCGGAAAATGGCGTTTGACCGACAAGATGGTGTCTGTCACAATCTGGATCGGCTGTGACGTCACATGCAAGTGCTCCATAATAGACTGATATTTTGCACGATTACACGAATAATTTGTTTGCCAGTCTAAAAAAAAAATTGACTTTTTTTTTTTTGAATTTTGATTTATCGTTTTTGTCTGATATTTCAAAAGTATTGTATGAACATTTTGGCACAAAATTGATTCCATAAAGAACCACCTACTTTAAGAGAGAAATGCAATTTCACCGACGACATGACAGAAGACCAAGTGCAGACCTTTTCCCACAGTCTGTTTACAAAAATGCAAAAGATAATTTTTTTCATACAAAACTATAATCACTTTTTAAGATAGGATTACGTGAGCTTTTTTTCACATTCAGATGTTTGTTTTCCTGGTGTACAGAAATGCGTGCAGACAGAACCGTGAAGATCCTGAAGCTTGCGGCCAGAAAAGTGTACAAAAGATATCGCATTCTATCGATCTCATGGAGCAAGCGTCTAATTATTATGCCCTTTCTGACTTTTTAGTTCAGAATAACTTAAAATGTTCTAAATACCGTGGACGAGTTTTCTTTTTTGCATACCACTGAATATATGCGACAAATCAGTCACCAAGTACTTGTTTGAATGGAATAAGAACAGTTATAAGGACATGCGCTATATCGGATTTGACCTTATTAAGGGTTAGAACTTTACAGCCGACTATCCAAATGAACCTTAAAATTTCTCAGATCTAGATTTGTGTTCATGAGTCACTCGAGGTTTAAAGCCCCGTCTACACGATCATACATTTGTCCAAAACATTATCATACAAATGTATGATGATGTTCAAGTTTGTATGATCATGTTGTGGATTTCTGTCCACACGATCATACATTCGTGGACATTTGTATGATGACATTTGTATTGTTTGAATTGAATTTTATACTGATCGATTAAAGAAAATCAGTTTACCTGTAGTATTTAGAGTGGTAGCAATATATTGGAGGGCACCCGATCTCTTATTCTTATCCTTGTAGTCTTTAATCTTCGTATTCCAGAGGCATGGCTCATCCTCATACAGCTCAATTAAATAATTAACCTCTTGAAAGGTCCATACCTTCTCTTCCTTGGGGGCTGCCATTTTGTATGTCACATGACCCGAATTAACAATCTGATTGGTGGATGACCCAAAATGTTGTAAGATGTTGTGAACATTTGTTGGAAAGTAGAAACACGATTCTAAAAATTTTTTTTTTAAAGATATTTTTTGGGCTTGTTTTCACCTTTATTATTGGATAGGACAGTGTAGAGACAGGAAATGAGCAGGAGAGAGAGACGGGGAGGGATCGGGAAATGACCTCGGGCCGGAATCGAACCCGGGTCGCCCGGATTTATGGTATGGCGCCTTATCCACCTGAGTCATGACGCCCCCCGATTCTAAAAATTTGAACATCATCATACAACGTCATACAAGTATGACGTTGTTCAAGTTTGTTGGGAAAACCGTCCACACGATTATACATTTGTCCATGAACATCATCATACATTTGTATGACGATGTCCATGGACAAATGTATGATCGTGTAGACGGGGCTTAATATTACCTAGCCAACCTGATAAAAATCACGATTGAAATATACTGAATATAAAAATATTTAACAAAAAACAAAATGATACACAGATAGCTTTCTTGATGATGGGCAGAAATGAAAATATTGGGTTTTGAAGCCAGAAATCAGTCACACTGGAAAAATCATACGGGTGTGCGACAGAAATGGAAAATGCAGGTGCACCAAGACTCATAAAGCATCAGTTAATAAATAAATGTATCGTGGCCCCCTGAAAGAAACCGAATCGAATAAGCCATATTTCAAAATCAAGGAATTAGAAACTTGTCTATTAAAGACAGCAACAGCTTTAAAATCCTTTACGCTGTTAAGTCAAGAAAACAACCCTGCAGGTGGATACAGGTTTGTTTGAGGGCGTAGTCAGATCTTGAGCCTCGCACGTGACCTGCATCCGTCATTCTGTCACTCGTCGTGTGGCATTAAAGCTGGTCATTAAGAGCAGAACTCACTCCGGAAGTCATGGGTTGGGTTGGAGAGAGAGCTGAAGGCCCACTGCATCGTTTGCCCAAGTGGCTAAGTTGCTGGGGTAACAGGGGATCGGGGAGGACACACACACACATGTTCAAGGCAAAAGGAAGAGAAAAGCACTATTGTGGCCCAGTCACCTCCTCCCGCTGACTGAATCCCACCATTCAGCATGAACCATCATGATGACCTCAGCTCAGCCTCTCACCCCAACACACACACACACGAGGGTCTCAGAGCAGCCCAGCCCTCATGGTTGCTTCTCCAGACACTTGGATATTCATCCTGATGTTTGTATCACAGAATATAATCAGTTTCCTTTCTGCAGTCTCATCCGCTTTATTTACAATGTGCCTAACTGGAAGAGTTGAGTCAAAGAAACATCTGTAACATCTGCTGGAAAAACCCAAGCTCTCAGAAATGAGTATGGGATGCTCATTCACAACCAAAAGCTGCTTGGCTCATGGAAAACATACACTTCGATGTTTTCAACCATTTGAGTCCACCGACTCAAACACAATCCGTCCTACCCTTCTTTTGTGCACTGTGTCTATTTTTTTTTCCACGATCAAGCATAAATATCATGAAGACAACAAATATATTGACACAATAACAATATCAGAGCTCTGAGTGTCTGCTGATTCCCATAACGAATCAAATACTAACGTGTTAGTAACCCAGTGGCTTGAATTCTGGATTCTGATTGGTCAGAATGTATTGATTATCCTTAGGACAGTTTCACAATCATGGTTGTCTTTTTGAAAAACACCAACTAAGGGTGTTTTCACACTTGGTCCCTTTCAGCCATCTAACCGAACTCAGATCGATGACTCAGCATTTTTTGCGCATACTGTATGTGAACACTCCAACCGTACCCAGACCCCTTTAAAGCGAACCGAACTGAGACCACCTCAGGAGGTGGTCTCAGTACGGTTCGCTAAAAATCAACGGTACGGTTCGCCTAATCTGCGCATTGTGAACAAAAAGTGCACCGGGTTCACTTCGCCTTTTTCACTGGAGTTTAACCTTCTTCGTTTGCCGTAGTTGGTCACGTGACTGTAGCAGGGAAACTCAACTTCCGTTTGGAACTTACCACAGCTGCTTTACAGTTCTCTGAACTTACTGACTGATGAGTTGGCCACAATAATATAACTATATTATAAATACATAATATAATATAAATATAAATTTTATATATATATATATATATATATATATATATATATATATATATATATTAGTGCTGTCAAGCGATTAAAATATTTAATTGCGATTAATGTCGCGACAGTCATAGTTAACTCGCGATTAATCGCAATTTAATCGCACATTTTTGTCACATAAAAACCATTATAATTCTCTTATCAGCATAAAAAAGTGAATGGGCTTGCTTTGCACCAATGTTTTTTTTTTTTTTTTATTGCAAAGCATAACACGTCTTGACACAGCCACTGCAAAGTGAAACCTAAGCCGAGCACCGGCGCGGGGCTAGCAAGAGAACCATGAGTGAAATGATCTACTGTTTGAGTTAGTCTACAACTTTTAATCAGAGAGACAGGTTACACAGTGACGGTAGGCTTGACATGCTTGATTATTATATAAAGTACACTATTATATTAAGTTTAAGTTGTTCGTTGATAAATATCGCATTGAATCTGATCTTTACTGTTTCAGCTCACTTAACACATTTTGTACTTTTACACTTTCTGCCTGTTGATGCGTCGCGCTGTCCAATCAGAGGCGGCCAAATTTGCATATTACAGGAAGGATTTCTGGGATAGCATTGAGTTTACAGTTCAGAGGGATCTGGCTTCTTTAGACGCTGTCTTCTTAAAACTGAATAAATATTTAAAAAGAGCCAAATGAGCCAGTCTTTTGAACGGCTCTTTTCAAAGAACGGATCACAAAGATGCGGATCCCATCAAAGAGCCATAAATCCCATCTCGACTAGCGCGCAGAGGACTCTGGCTGTGCGGGGCGTGGCATCACAGTCTAGCTGCTATCGGTTTTCTAACCAAAGTCTCTGTTCCAAGTTCCTGGCAGTTTCAAAAGCTTATGAAAAACCTACATCATGTCACAGAGCGTTAATCTCGCGATAAAAAAATTATCGCCGTTAAAATTGAGTCAAGTTAACGCGTTAATAACGCGACATTTTTGACAGCACTTATATATATAAAAAGTATAATAAATTTATTTTCCTTAATCCGCACTATTTTGATCAAAGAATACAGCAGGGCAAGCATGGCAGCAGACATTTTGATTCAAGAGAAAATTACCCAGAATTCCGTGCACTGGGGGTCTGAGGGCTCTAGAGGACCTGGTGTGAACAGAAAGAGGACTGAGGCCCCATCAAAGCTTAACTGGACCAGAAAGAGAACCCAGTCCTCTTTGTAATAAATTCACAGTGTGAACACAAAAAGAACTGAGTTCTTTTTCTGTTGGTCCACTTTTTGGTCCACTTAAAGAGGACTGAGTCTGGTTCCTTTAAAGGGGACCAGGTGTGAAAACACCCTAACTCCTGCAACTAGGTCCAGGATACTGTATATGCGCTGGAGTTTCTTCTACCTTATTTTACAGGGACACACCAGCCCTACTTACAGCACCAATGTCTCTTATGAGTTCTTATAAATGCATTTTTAAGAGTCAAATACGGGCTCAGTTTTGACCTTGTGGTCATTTCCTTCTACTTTAATTATTACACTTCGATTTTACTGGTTAAATTCAGAACTGCATTTTTAGCACTAACTAGGTTTTACTTTGGGACGTATACGGTGCTTTCATTCACAACAGAAGGATACTTAAGTGGAAGTTACACTGTTTTGGAAACTAAGTGCCTCTGACAGACTCCTTTAAAAGCCGTCAAAAATGTCCTCTCCAGAAATCACTGACCATATGATGCGGTTGTAAATGATTTTTGAAGAAAATATTTGTCTCTTTTGAAGACACTGTTGTTGCATAGTAAAAAAAAAAAAAAGGACTTGAAACAGATGTGAGACACATTTGCAGGAGAGCTTCACATGTGGTTGAAATGCGAGTCCGTCAAAAAGTGTCCTCTTAGGAAAACCACAAGGATCGTCACCACTTCAGTTGTTACTTACTACAGTTACCACCGTGTCCAAACATCGCTGCACAGGACTTGAAAATTTGTACTTAACATACGAGGTGTGTCAGAAAAGTAACAGGACTTGGTGTGCTGTGTGAGTTATGAGTGGGGTAGGGATTAGCAGGTTGCGTCACTGTGCGAAGTAATATCCGGGGAGTATATAACTGCGATCTCGGCTCTCTGCAGCCATTGTATGTTTTTTCACGTGCTTCTGTTAACAGCTCCTCAATTTTAGGCTGCCAAGCGATGGGCACAGAGCAACGAACCAACCTGAAGTTTCTGGTCTGGCTGGGGAAAACTCCATCAGAAACACACTGCAGCAAGTGTACGGAGATGAGACGATGTCACGCTCACGGGTTTTCAAGTGGCACAAGAGGTTCAAAGAGGGACGCAAGGACATGGAAGACGACCCCAGGAGCGGAAGGCCTTCAACAAGCAGGACTGAGGCCAACGTTGAGCGCGTGAGGCAGGTGGTGCGAGGCGATCGTCGGCTGACTGTTCAACTGATCGCAAGTGAGCTGGGCATGAACTGCAACAACGTCTGGAAGATTATCACCGAAGATTTGGGCATGCGGAAGATCTGCGTGAAGATGGTGCCGAAGCTGCTGAACGATGACCAGAAGGAGCGGCGTATGTAGGTGTGCCAAGACATCCTCGAGCGTCTTGAAACCGAACCAGACTTGCTTGGGAGAGTCATCACAGGTGAGGAGTCATGGATCTCTGAGTACGACCCAGAGACCAAGCGCCAAAGCCTTCAGTGGAAGAGTCCAGAGTCACCGAGGCCAAAGAAAGCCAGACCATCGAAGTCCAAAGTCAAACTCATGTTGATCGCGTTCAATACATAGAGTTCTTGCCACAGGGCCAGATGATCAACCAGCACGTCTACAAAGAGATCCTGTGGCGTTCGCTTCATTCAGTGCGCGAGAAGAGACGAGAGTTGTGGCAAGACAACTTGTGGCTGCTTCACCACGACAACGTGCCAGCTCACAACGTCCTGAGCATCCAGCAGTTCCTTGCCAAGAAGAACATTGCCGTGCTGCAGCAACCTCCCTACTCACCCGACCTGGCTCCGTGTGATTTTTTCCTTTTCCCCAAGCTCAAGAGGGTCATCAAGGGGACCCGTTTTCCTGATGCGGAAGCCATCAAGAGGGCCGTGACAACGGAGCTGCAGGGAATCCTGAGAGAATCCTCCCAGGAGTGCATGGAGGCGTGGTGGAGAAGGATGGGAAAGTGCGTTAGACTCGAGGGGGATTATTTCGAAGGGGAAAACTTTTAGTTTGTAGTTGACATAAATTTGTGACTCCAGTCCTGTTTCTTTTCTGACACACCTCGTACGTCACAGACATTTCAACAGTTTTTCCACTTTGTATACCTTACTCTTATGGACTATAAGAAAGGTGGTCAATTTTAGAAATACACTATATGCTGATGTCTTCTCAACACAAGTAACACGCCCAGTATATGACCTGTACAGTGGTGCTTGAAAGTTTGTGAACCCTTTAGAATTTTCTATATTTCTGCATAAATATGACCTAAAACATCATCAGATTTTCACACGAGTCCTAAAAGTAGATAAAGAGAACCCAGTTAAACAAATGAGACAAAAATATTATACTTGGTCATTTATTTATTGAGGAAAATGATCCAATATTACATATCTGTGAGTGGCAAAAGTATGTGAACCTTTGCTTTCAGTGTCTGGTGTGACCCCCTTGTGCAGCAATAACTGCAACTCAACGTTCCCGGTAATTGTTGATCAGTCCTGCACACCGGCTTGGAGGAATTTTAGCCCATTCCTCTGTACAGAACAGCTTCAACTCTGGGATGTTGGTGGGTTTCCTCACATGAACTGCTCACTTCAGGTCCTTCCACAACATTTCAATTGGATTAAGGTCAGGACTTTGACTTGGCCATTCCAAAACATTAACATTATTCTTCTTTAATCATTCTTTGGTAGAATGACTTGTGTGCTTAGGGTCGTTGTCTTGCTGCATGACTCATCTTCTCTTGAGATTCAGTTCATGGACAGATGTCCTGACATTTTCCTTTAGAATTCACTGGTATAATTCAGAATTCATTGTTACATCAATGATGGCAAGCCGTCCTGGCCCAGATGCAGCAAAACAGGCCCAAACCATGATACTACCATCACCATGTTTCACAGATGGGATAAGGTTCTTATGCTGGAATGCAGTGTTTTCCTTTCTCCAAATATAATGCTTCTCGTTTAAACCAAACAGTTCTATTTTGGTCTCATCCATCCACAAAACATTTTTCCAATAGCCTTCTGGCTTGTCCACATGATCTTTAGCAAACTGCAGACAAGCAGCAATGTTCGTTTTGGAGAGCAGTGGCTTTCTCCTTGCAACCCTGCCATGCATACCATTGTTGTTCAGTGTTCTCCTGATGATGGACTCATGAACATTAACATTAGCTAATGTGAGAGAGGCCTTCAGTTGCTTAGAAGTTACTCTGGGGTCCTTTGTGACCTCGCTGACTATTACACACCTTGCTCTTGGAGTGATCTTTGTTGGTTGACCACTCCTGGGGAGGGTAAGAGTGGTCTTTAATCTCCTCCATTTGTACACAATCTGTCTGACTGTGGATTGGTGGAGTCCAAACTCTTTAGAGATGGTTTTGTAACCTTTTCCAGCCTGATGAGCATCAACAACGCTTTTTCTGAGGTCCTCAGAAATCTCCTTTGTTCATGCCATGATACACTTCCACAAACATGTGTTGTGAAGATCAGACTTTGATAGATCCCTGTTCTTTAAATAAAACAGGGTGCCCACTCACACCTGATTATCATCCCATTGATTGAAAACACCTGACTCTAATTTCACCTTCAAATGAACTGCAAATCCTAGAGGTTCACATACTTTTGCCACTCACAGATATGTAATATTGGATCATTTTCCTCAATAAATAAATGACCAAGTATAATATTTTTGTCTCATTTGTTTAACTGGGTTCTCTTTATCTACTTTTAGGACTTGTGTGAAAATCTGATGATGTTTTGGGTCATATTTATACAGAAATATAGAAAATTCTAAAGGGTTCACAAACTTTCAAGCACCACTGTAGCTTGGAAATTCTGCGCAGTTCATTTCCATCTCAAAAGGTCATTTCTGGTAGCAAAGAAACAAATATTTAAGGTTTGGTTTTTGGACTACTGTGGACCTGAAAAGTATACCCTGATTGTGAAACTGCCCCTTAATTATAACCAACAACTCACAGGTTAATATTACATGCACTCGTTCAAACACCAAGTTTCTGGAGTAACAAATAAGACAGGGACTTGTATAGTGGACATTCCACATTTTTGGAAGGAGTCTCCAGTGTCAACACTTTATAACAGTCAGAAATAAAGCTGTTCCTTTACAAACAATGGACATTCAAAAGGCATAAAACAAGATGTTGTTGAGGGACATTTAAGCACAGCACGGTGGTGTAGTAGTTAAAACTGTCACCTCACAACAAGGAGGTTCCGGGTTCAAACCTCACGGCCAACGGGGGCCTTTCTGTGTGGAATTTGCATGTTCTCCCCATGTCTGTGTGGGTTTCCTTGGAGTGCTCCGGCTTCCCCTGCAGTTCAAAGACATGCAGATTTGATAAAATACCCAACCGCTGGGGTTGTACTTCGTGCCTTAGTGGGGTTGTACTTAGGATAGGTTGGGGAGTCAGTTGTGTAAAACCTATGCCAAATCAAACATGTGGGAAAGATCTGCTGTGGTGATCCCAAACGTACGGGAGCAGCCGAAAGAAGGAGGAGGTGGTCAGGGACATTTAAGGGCCATCCATATCTCAAGCGATTTGCTTGTCACCCATCACTTTGTAACTGACAGCTGGTTACAAGTGGAAATTCCAGGCTCTGGTTACCTAGGTATCCCTCTTGAATACCTTTCCCACCCCAAATGTTTCCAAGATTCATCTGTCAGTCAACGGTCATTGCTGTGTCATCCTTCACTCCTTCTGGTAGTCGAGTTGAGATTAGTTTAATGCTCTAAGGCACACTTTGTCTCGCCAATGGTTATTTCACTCGTCATCGCTACAAGTCACCAAATTCCATGAACATTCCGTGGTCTCTGGTTGCCACATTGCTGTTTATAGCTGTTATAACACAAGTAGCAAATGAGGTGACTAACTTGTTTTACAGTGCAGTCACCCAAACTAAAGTTAAGATCACTGTATTTCATGGTACATTTTCTTACAGGGGTGGCACAGTGGTGTAGTGGTTAGCACTGTCGCCTCACAGCAAGAAGGTCCTGGGTTCGAGCCCCGTGGCCGACGGGGGCCTTTCTGTGTGGAGTTTGCATGTTCTGCGTGGGTTTCCTCTGGGTGCTCTGGTTTCCCCCACCGTCCAAAGACGTGCAGGTTAGGCTAACTGGTGGCTCTAAATTAACCGTAGGTGTGAATGTTTGTTTGTCTCTATGCGTCAGCTCTGCAATGACCTGGCGATTTGTCCAGGGTGTACCCCGCCTCTCGCCCATAGTCAGCTGGGATAGGCTCCAACTTGCCCGCAACCCTGCACAGGATAAGCGGTTATGGATAATGGATGGATGGATTTTCTTACAGGCTCTACACAACAATATTTTAGTAAGACCCATGGGCCAATGTTCTCAATCACTGGGGGATGGTCTCACCTGCATTTCTAGCCACGGTTTGTTCAATTCCAACATGTCAGATTCAAATTATCCATTGACTGGCTCGCTGTCTGAAACACTCCAATGATGAATTCGTTTTGCTTGCGCTAAATTATTTTACAAGTGTGGAATCGACTCCAAAGCTTTGGGCTTGACTCAGTATTCAACACCTGGAATCAGTGAATCGGCTCTTTTTGGGAGTGACTCCTCCTTCGATGTGAATCACAACCTTCGATACCTTGACACATACGATAAATTAAACAATGCGGCGCTCATCAATGCCACCAGTCTGACAAAAAAAAGATTCAACTACTTATACTTGTGTTGTAAAGTGATGCACTACGTGATTCATAACACAAACAAGCTAAATGTTATTTGAGTTATAACTATTTACATTAACTGAATATCAATTCTGTCAATTAGCTCAAGCATCCCTACTTAATATCTTCAGATCCTTCGTTATGATCGTACTAGTGTTGTCTGCAAAGCAAAGTGTTTATACTGTAATGATACTCATTACACAGACATAGAGAACCAAAATAACCTCAAATGCACTGCTTGTTCATTGTCCCATTGTCTAATGTCACACTTGGTGAACTGTGCTGTAATTACGGTTGGCTCTTTGACAGCGAGCCCTGCCCTTGCTTGCCAATGTTATATTCACACTGTTATATATACAAGCATTTCTTTTTCCCCCTTCTTTTATTTATTAAAACGTAACCGTGCTCCATTCCTGCAGACAAGCATGCGATATGGATTGGACAGAAAGTCAATCTGAACTAAAGTCCAGATATGGAAGTAGATTTAATTTACATAGGACCATTCCCAACCCTAAATCACCACTCACTGAACACCAAAGTATGTCAGACAAGTGCATTTAGAAATATTCCAGCTAATGAAGCCAATCTCTAAGCTCAGTGAGAGGCAGCCAAAAAAATACAAAGGCCGTCTCCAAGAGCGAGCGTGCATTATTCATGGAAGGAATACAATCTGAATGGAATCTGCATCATCTTTTGTAATGCGGATCCACCTTTTCCCAGAAACACCTGAAAACGCATCATCTTAGGCCCTGTCCACACGGCAACGGATTCAGGTGAACCTGAGAAAATCGTTTATCGTTTCGGCCTGGCGTCCACACGGCACCGGCGTTTTGGGTGCCCCAAAACGAAATCTTTTGAGAACGGGTTCCAGAGTGGAAAAATCTGGCAACGGCCCCGTTGCGAAGTCGTCTGGATGAGTAGAACGGATTTGTTTACGATGACGTCACAACCACATGACTGTCAGTGCTTCACGCCGGGTAGAAGTGTAACAAACTTGATGCGAGTTGTCAACAAATCCTATAACTTGGTTCATGAAACGCGCTTACAAAATATTTTCACTGTGAATATTTATTGTGTAATGGTGCAAAGTGAGAGAGAGAGAGAGAGAGAGGAGTGAGAGAATAGCCCTTAGGGCAGAGTCTTTAGTCCAAACACTGCGGAAGCAGTACCAAACCGTGCACCGCCCGTGCGCTTTCCAAAAACAAAAACAATCCCGACAGCAAAAATAGGAAAAAAAAAAAGGAGCGATCTCACCTCTTCAGATGTTGGTTTAAGTCCGACAATACATTCCTCAAAAAGTGCGTAGAAGAACAAAGTAATCCATCAACATGTAGCATTCAATTTATTACGGACCATTAAAGAATTCTGGAGGATATCAGAATGTTGGCGTACCGGCTTCCATCTACCCCCATTCATTCCTCTTTCTGCGTCTTTCGTTTTACGCTACTGATTAATCATCAAAACTTTGTGGCTGATGCTACAGAAGAAGGGGTTTATGCGCATGCGTCTATTTCTTCTATTGTTCTGGTGTCTCCGATGGGACCGTCTTACAGCGCACGTAGAGGTGTGGCATGTGTATTGCATCATTTTCAGCAAGTGTTGCGTTGCCATATGAACCTGATATTTTACTGATCCGTTGCCCATGTGGACGCGATATTTAAAAAAAAAATCTCGTTGCCATTGTCGTGTGGATGTAGCCTTAGTGCTGTTACATGAGAATAGGGTCCAACAAGAAGCAGAGATACTTTTACCACCCGGAAGTTGATTATTTTCCAATAACTGCATGTGTCAAAGGCAGGGCTCTACATTAACTTTTGAAACCACTTGTCCTGTCGAGCAAGTTGAAAGGAAATTTACTTGTCCGAATGTGAAGTTGAGTTGTCCAAAAAAAATTTGAGGAAAAAAAAAAACACAAACTATTTGTAATAAACTAATTTCACCAGAATTACTTTAACACGGCGGCACGGTGGTGTAGTGGTTAGCGCTGTCACCTCACAGCAAGAAGGTCCTGGGTTCGAGCCCCGGGGCCGGCGAGGGCCTTTCTGTGTGGAGTTTGCATGTTCTCCCCGTGTCCGCGTGGGTTTCCTCCGGGTGCTCCGGTTTCCCCCACAGTCCAAAGACATGCAGGTTAGGTTAACTGGTGACTCTAAATTGAGCGTAGGTGTGAATGTGAGTGTGAATGGTTGTCTGTGTCTATGTGTCAGCCCTGTGATGACCTGGCGACTTGTCCAGGGTGTACCCCGCCTTTCGCCCATAGTCAGCTGGGATAGGCTCCAGCTTGCCTGCGACCCTGTAGAAGGATAAAGCGGCTACAGATAATGAGATGAGATGACTTTAACACAAAAATCTATTCACTGCAGAAAAAAATTGGACTCCAATCATTAATTTATTTATGAGAAATTAAAAACCAGAAAATTAGAATTATATATGCGTGATTCCACGCTTATGGGTACTGAAATGGGGACATGAACTTATTTTTAAAAATTCACCTAAAACCATTTCTTTTTTTACCATCAGGTCACAAAACATGTAATCTTTAACGAATGATATGTTAAAAGATAACTTGAATTTTCTGAGATGTAATAAAAACATTTACTGTATATGCCAAAGTCAAGCCTATGAGTTCCAAAATGATGTCTGTTACATTACTTCTGTTACGATTGTCCATCTCACGTCTGTTACAAATTAATTACAATCTAGCTATATACTAGGGCTGGGTCTCACCAGATACCTCACGATACGATACTATGGCGATATTTTGCCCACGATAACGATAATATCACGGTACAGCGATTCTGCGATAATCGATATATTGCAAGAAATTTCAACCACATCACGATATCTGTGTCACTGAAGAAAATCAGAATTTATTGACCACTGTAAAATTACATTTCACATACATAACTACACACTCTTGCCAGACATATATTTGTCTCTATTCCACTGCTGGCAAAACCAAGAGTTGCTTCACTACAACATACAGAAAATTCCCATTTCTGTGCTAGTATTATCAACTTTTCTGTAAGCATGGACACATCAGTGCTGCTTAACAAGCAGAATCAAATTGTTTTATGAAAACTTAAAACTTGCACTGCAGACTGCACATACATTTCAGTGCTAACACTAATATCAATTTGTTCTTTGTAAACTTGAGAACATATACCTGAGAACATTTAACTTGTGCTTATTTTGCAGGAACAACACACTGTCTGAAACACACTGAAAAGTGCAGTGTGCATCTTAGTCTCCTACTGCGCATGCGCGAAGCCTACTGCGCATGCGCAGAACACATGAATTAGCAAGTTCTCATACAGACCGGTTTATTATTCAAAACAAGGCATTACAAATTATTTGACTCGGCCAAAGACTCGACCAATACGCACAAAACATAAAAATCGGCAAATGCGTGAAATACTCACCGATTTTCTATCAGCCCAGCTGATCGGTAGGACAAAACTACTGTTGAATTTTCCTACCCGCCTGGATTTCGCGCATGCGCAGTAGGCTTGGTAGGACATATCCAAGAGGTAGGATAACTTTACAGAACACCGGCTCACTGTTTTTTCTCCTTTCCTTTGGAATCCAAAGTGCCTCCAAACATCTGCCTTAAAGTTCGGCGGCGTCTCTAGGTTTACGTTAACAGCCATGCTTGCCTGTTTTTTTTCCTCACTGCAACCGCCGGGGAAAAAAGAGAAGACGAAGAGTGCCTTGCAGTGAGGGAGCGGCACAGCGACACCTCGCGGAGCGGAGGTGCGGAAGTCGTACTGGATTTACAACCCGTCTGAAACATGATTTATTATTTGAAAAAATATCGATATTCAAATTGAGTATCGATATTGAATCAGAAGACAAAGTATCGCGATATATCGCCGTATCGATATTTTTGCACACCCCTACTATATACCATGTTAATCTTATTGAAAGAATGTGTATGTTTATTCTACTACACATGTTTATTAATTATATTTGCTAAAACATCACCTTCCTATGTTTCAAAAAGTAATTCTACGTTGTTAAAATTGAGAATATATATGTCCACAACACTTCTGTTACGTTCTGACTTTGGCATATAAATATGTTTTTATTACGTCTCAGAAAATTAAAGTTATCTTTTAACATATCATTCATTAAAGATTACATGTTTTGTGACCGGATGGTAAAAAAAGAAATGGTTTTAGGTGAATTTTTAAAAATAAGTTCATGTCCCCATTTCAGTACCCATAAGCATGGAATCACTCATATATTTTCATTTTTAAATTATTAACTTTGAATATATATCCTCCACTGATTAATTGTTGTTGTCTAATTATTCAGTGTGGCTCCTGTATGGTATTTAATGGTTGCGATGAAAGTTGCGGTGTTTTTTAGGTTTTTGTTGCGATTACATTGCGGGAGGAAGTGAAAGTTGCAAGAAATTGTTGCGATTTTCTCTGTTTGTGATTAAAATTGAGTGATATGTTAAATATTAAGTTATTACTGAAAAACTATTGATTAAAAAAAAACAAAAAGACACTGAGAAATGGTCCTATAAACAACTTTACCAATATAAAAGATTACCAGGACTACAAAAATGCAGAAAAATAGGCTTTACTTATCCAAATGCTCCTGTTGGTTCAAAAGTTAAAGTGCAGAGAACCTCACAGCACAACATGAAGTTACCTTCAAATATAATATAAATGCCTCAGCTTTCATGCAAGACAAAAAAAACTATTAATACTAGTACTGTGTGCAGGCAGTCTCTCCTGAAGACTAAATTAAACAATAATTATAAACTAATAAAATAAATGGCTCAGGCTTCATAAAAAAAAAAAACTATTTGAACGGAATCTCACAGTATGATGCTGAAGCTGCCTAAACAATGGAAAATAAAATACCATTTTGGCAAAAATGTTGGCATCCATTAATTTATTGTATTAAGTAAAAAATAATGTAAAGTGTGCACAGTCCTTCACTGTAAACACAACACACTTTCAGTAACAGAATTTAAGCCAACATAAACACTGACTCGCACATGCTGCTTCTCTTGAACGGAAACACGGAAGTAAGGCAGAAGGTAGTTTGTCGACGTCACCTCAAGACGACGCCAACGATTGGTCAAATTTACGGGAAAGTTGCGGTGATTGGATACAATTGCAACACCGCTCTGAATTCGCGGGGATTGGTTGAATTTGTGTTGATGTTGCAAATCGCAACATCGCAAAATCCTGGAGGGTTTGGTAAACGACCGTTTACTTTTCAGCTCAAATACACGAAGCGGTATTGGCCGGTTTCGCAAGCGGAATATTGCGCATGCGCACATCGCTCTTTCCGAAGAGAAACATCCGGCGATTCATCAAAACAATATGCTTCGGAAATCATGTGAATAAACTGATAAATTTGATATGTAACCCGAATATCGGCGTATTTTGGCACTTGTCCAATCGGACACGTAACTGAGACGATGAACTTGTCCGACATAAAGGATCACTTGTCCCGGACAAGCGGACAACCGTTAATGTCGAGCCCTGGTCATAGGATTTTATTAAAGGCGACATATTGTTTTTTCAGTGCTTACATTTGGGTATCTGAAGTGCCTACCACCAACAAACTCTGAAATAAGACACCCAGTCGGTTTGTTTTGTTCAAAACACATGTGCTTCAGCAAGCTGTTCAGATTCGTCTCCCCTTTCTATGTCATAAGGGGATCATCTCATTAGCATGATCCCACCCTCTCATCGGAGTATCTCCACTCATGGCGTGAGAAATGCCATTGCGAATGAATATTTATGATGAAAGTGATACCTGCTTGGTCGATGGAAGAGGAGGGCGGGGTGAACAGTGGCTCATTATCATTTAAAGGAGCAGGCACTCAAATCGGCTGTTTTGAACAGGGCTGTTTAGACCGGGTGAGGAGAGAGCTTTATCCTTGTGGTATTTTCCCAAAGCATGTCACAGACATTTCATTAAAACCTCTGGGAGCTGTGTTAACTTCTGGAAAAGGGGTATAATAGGTCACCTTTAAAGAATGAACAGGGATGAGAATGAAAAATATTTTAAAAGTCTGAAAAAAATGGGGCGGGGCACGGGGGGAGGGGTGGGGCCCATGGGGCTAATTATTTTTGGCTATTTTTTTTTTTTTTACCCCAAAACCATTAATTTTATCAGCAAAAATTTGCAATGTATTTGGAAATAAATTCCCCTTCTTGGTGGACTCCCAGGTGAAAATGATTAATATGATACAAGAGACTTGTTTTTAATCAATTCACATTTGATGATTTCAAAAAAATCAATGCACCTTTTAATATAAACGAGCTCGACAGTATTATATTTCTGCATTTTTGTGATTCATGTCTTTGAATACTCTAATCCTTTACAATGAAGTGCAAACCAGAAAAAAGTTCTATCATATAATTCTCTGAAGCTTTCTTCTGATGTTATCATGGTAGCAGGAGCTCTTGCATATTAAGCAGGCAACATTCAACATCACTCATCACTTCCCTTTCAACTGTTGTGTGGACTAACGAGGTTTTATCTGGACAGGATGTTGTGTAATGTAATACAGATACCATACGGTCAATCTGAAGATCGAGATGGTGATTTTGAGTTAAAGAACAGGCATGTACAATGGGCATTACATATTGGAAATTTTTTTTAAATCAAAAACTATAAGTTCATCTCGGCCTAAAAAACGTGGGCAGACGCTCCCGCGCGGCACATGCCAGCAATTCCCCCCCCCGTCCCCCTATGAAATGAGCAATAAGTAGGAGAGTTATACATGCTATCATACCTAAAATTTTATCAGAAATATAGATATGATACTATGATTCTCCCCAACATGCTACATTAGATAAGCTAACCTCATTTATAAAAGATACACACTTATATATGACGTGTAATTGATATATATTTTTTGGGGCTCGCGCTCTCTCTCTGCCATGCCGATCCTGTAGGCTGCACTGACTCAAACTCCGGTACTCGAGAAAAGAGATAAAAGCCCGCCCACACCGAAAGCTGATTGGCTTATTTTGCTGAGTAACCCAATCAAGATGCTCTTTGTCTGGCATGCGCTACATGAACAGGCACACAGGCAGTGTTGCCACATTGGGTGCTTTTAAGTGCATTTTGGCGGGTTTTGAACATATTTTGGGCTGGAAAACGTCAGCAGTATCTGGCAACACTGCATACAGTCTCCCTCGCGCACCCCCTCGCACGCGCACATTCTAAGGTGCGTGATGCAGACCTTAATGTTGCACGCGCACGCTCTTGCTCGCTTCTATCAATATGCAGGAGACTCCCGGAACTTCCGGGAGACTTGGGATGTCTGCGTTATAAGGTGACCACAGATCGTTAATCATACACCCCCCCCCCCCCCCCCAAAAAAAAAAAATTTCTCAACGGATTTACATCGATCTCAAAAACGATCATTTTGGTCTGAAAAAGTCGGAAATCTGCCAATCGGCGGAAAATTCTCATCCCTGAATGAAACATTATGGTTTTTATCAGTCCAAGATTGTGCAATCTAGCCCTGTGTTCGATTCGGGGGACATCATGAGCCCAGATGTCATATTTTGGACAAGTCGTTGCTTCTTGGCAAAGGCAACCGCATAATTCTGTCCACTGGATGAAAGTACGAGGTCTACAAAAGTTCGAAATACAGGCAAGCTGCTAAACCCCAGAAAACTTTTTACTGATGTTGGAAGAATAGCTACACTACGTTTAGAAATAATGCAAGCTTTTTCTGATAGCTGCGCGTCGTAGAAAATACAAATAGTGTTGCCACAATAACATAACCTGATAAAGAGCAAACAAGAGACTCTTTATAAACTGTGTGCAGTTAAAGGCTGCTTGCTGTTTACCTAGTGAGACTTCACTTCCTGTGTTTCCCCTTTTTCCCCGCTCAAAGCATTCCACAGCAGAGCTGAACCATGACGCCCTTCTGTGTCACACAATGTAGTACTCGGCCCTAGAGCTTATTATTACTCACTTCATGGTCTGTCAGCAACCATGGAGCGGAAAAAAGGAGTCAACGTCTCGTTCCTGATCTAGGCTCCCTGAAATTAAGATATTCCCTGCTGCTATTTTCACTAGTGAAAACAGCTGAATCATGGCTAACCACAGAGGAAGGCATCATGACTTCCTGAGCGCTGGGGATTGGCAGTGAGAGATTAGGGACAAAATGGCGACTTACTGTCTTTCTGAGTTGCAGGGGAGGACGGTGACCCCGTGGTGGTTCGTCCCACCGGGCTGGAGTGCTTCGGACCCCTGCCGGGGATCTTAAGGCCGCTCGATTTCAGCATGTTCATGGTGTCCGCTGGGGGGGGGAGGCACTTGACGTTCAGACCGTGGGTCGCTCTCTCTCCATTTTATCTGTAGGACTGAGAAGAAGTGTGATCTGATCAGAAATGTACATTTGCTCTACAAGGTAATTTACAACCTCATATCCAGTTCGAGCTGAATAAAAGCTGGCTGTACTGAAAAAAATAATAATACAGACTAGTGTTGCACCGATACCATTTTTTTGGCCCCGATACCTATACCTGGCTGTGCAGTACCGGCCGATACCGATACCACTCCGTTTGAAATGTGTGTGTGTATATATATATATATATATATATATATATATATATATATATATATATATATATATATATATATGAAGAGCTGCATACTTGGATGTAAAATCATTGCTATCATGGCTTTGTCAGGCTGCTGCTTACCTTTGTGAAACAGGAAAAAGACTAATACAAAGTGAATCCAGTAGAAACTCTTTGTGTTCATTCACATGTTTCGTCTTCAAGTGTTTTATCAGGTTCGAGGTATTGAAACTGGCCGATTTAACTCCACCTCTCGAAACTTTCAGGCCGCAAATCTTGCATGTAGCCATTGTACTCGCCGGAGTTTCTATGCTGAAATATATCCAGACCGCCGACATTTTCTTCTCGTGGTTTGTTTTTCCTCCGCATGAAAAAGCTGCCCCTGTATTGGTTAAGAGCGGCTATTGGCCGAAGAGCGGCTATTGGCCCGCTCTCATTGGTCTGGAGCAGGTCAATAGCAATAGCTGCTTGGCGTGCTTGGCAGGCATGCACAGTGATCACACAACACAGAGTGTAGTGAGTGTCGGGAGAGAGAAGGCTGCGTTCAAGTGTCATACTAGCATCGGTAAATGGTATCGGCGCCCTATTTCTTGCTACTCGCCAATACCGATACCACCATTTTAGTGCCAGATCGGGGCCCCGCCCGATACTGGTATCGGTGCAACACTAATACAGACCCTCATTTCAACATTCCTTCCAAATCCAGATCTCCAAAAGCTTGAATATTACTTCAGAAGTGTTAACGTTCTGAAGTAACATGAAACATCACTGACAGCTGACTGGATGGATGGATATTGTTGGTCCACGGCATTTTTTTCCCTTCTTGACGCAGTCAGGGGAACCATCGCATGACTTCTCCAAGATTTACTGACCATAATAATTCCGATTCAGTTTTTCTGAATGCACCTAGTGGCCAAGTCAAAGACCTGACTTGAACCCCATTGAGATGCTGTGGCAGGACCTTACAGATACCCCTTTTCCACCAAATCAGTTCCAGGGCTGGTTCGGGGCCAGTGCTGGTGCTGGTTCATAACTCGTTCAACTTGCGAGCCAGCTGAAAACCAGTTTGCTTTTCCATAGCTCACGGTGCTAAGGGGAGACACATCATTACGTCGCTGTATACGTCAGTTACGTCGCTGCGTTTGCATAAACCTTGGCGCGAACATCGAAGCAACAACAACACGGAGAAGAAGCAGCAGCAACAACAACAACAACAACAATAATAATGGATGACTTCGCGTTTGTACAGCTGCAGCTTCTCGTCGCTTAAAAATGGCGACCTTTCGCGGTCTTGCTATTGTTGTTGGTCTTAACAACTCCGCCCCCCCGCTGACGTAAGTGGTTCTTTCCTCTGGCCCAGCAGAGAGTTGGTGCTAGCCTGGGACCGGTTTTTCTGGCCCCAGAGCCAGTTCTTTGTTCAGTGGAAACAGAAAACCCGGTTCCAAACTAAGCACTGGCCCCGAACCAGCCCTGAAACTGCTTTGGTGGAAAAGGGGCAATAGTCCTGCTCAAAAGTCCTCCAAAGAAGCTGAATTAAAGCATTTCTACAAAGAAGAGTGAGCCAAAATTATTCTCCGACAATGTGAAGGACTGATCTTGAATTTTTAAAAGCATTTACTTGCAGTTGTTGCTGCTAAAAATGGAACAACTGGTGATTAAGTTTGGGAAATTTCCTTTGTCATATGGGTGATACAAACGTTACATCATTTTTTTTTCTTCCATAAATCAAATTAGCATTTAAAAACAATTTTGTGTTTCCTCGTGTTCTTGTCATTTTGAAACCATTTGGTCTGAAAAATATATTTAAAAAAAGGAAATCATGAGGCGGCACATACTTTTTCACAGCAGCGTGGTATACATTTGTAAAAGAGTAATCATTTATTATCCCTAGAAGAATTTGGGTTCTAGTTTGAATCTGGTTCCTCTCAAGGTTTCTTCCTCATGCCGTCTCACAGATGTTTTTTTCTTGACACTGTTGCCTCTGGCTTGTTCGTTATGGATCCAAGTCCACGTCTAGATTTATGTAATGCTGCTAAATCTACTGTTAAAAGCTTTACACAAATAAAATTGAGTTGAACTGAATTATGGTAAGTATTATCATACATTAAGACCAAGCCACACCCTGAGTAATGGTTTCTGGTTGCACTGTTTATTCCAGACACAAAACGACTGTAACAGTAGTGACGAGTCAGCAATTTAGGTTCCATCACCAGAGGGTTATGGGTTCAATTCCCATGACAACCACAGAGCTTACTGCAAACTAGGGTTGGGCGGTATTACGGTAAGAAGGTATCCCGAGGTATCCAAAAGTACCAACGGTATCGGTCTCATTACCGTCATTTTAAAAAAATATATAATATCTAAATAAATATGGAGTACATGAGGTCATAATATAAAATAATAAATTGAAGATCATCCCGAATAACTGTGTGATCGTATTTTCACTAATTCTATCAATTTCCTAAAGTTGTTCTCATCGCGTGCAGGGTTGTTTATGTCGTTACCATGGCAACCCTGCGTGACATTTGGAGTCTGACAGAAAGCTTCGCAAGAGACTGAGACTGGGGGTGTCATGGCTCAGATGGCTAAGGCACCGTACCATAAATCCGGGGACCCGGGTTCGATTCCGACCCGAGGTTATTTCCCGATCCCGTCTCTCTCTCCCCCGCTCATTTCCTGTCTCTCTATACTGTCCTATCTAAAAAAAAAAAAAAAAAAAGAGACTGAGACCGTGATGGAAAGATGGCAAGTCAAGATAACGAGTTAGTGGCAAAAAAAAATACAACATCGGCAGTGTGGCAGTATTTTGGTTTCAAACCAAACGAAAAATCTAATATGTCCCCTAAGGCACACCATAGCCTGGGGTACTCCACTTCCACGAGATCTCTCCAATGAGTTGTGTTTTGAGTAGGTTACATGAGTAACAACAAGGTAAAATAATATAACGTATGACATTTGGGATGTGGGTAATAAACGTTTGAAATGTCATCTACTGAAGAAACGGAAGAAAGCATCGTAGCGTAAACTGTTAGGTTTCTGGTGGGAATTAGCAATGCGCTTGCTGTCTTTGTTGGGTGTGTTAAACCGTATGGATTTAAGTGGAATAATTGTAAGGAGTTATGTGATCAAGACAACATTTTAAGCAAGGTAAGGCCATTTGATTATTAATTTCCCCGCCATGGCATGACGTGGGCCCATATGATTTTGCCTTGTGCAGCTATCACGCATTTGAATTAGGTTCGCCTCATTTGCGCTGAAGAATATGGTTTATCGCGCAGTCTAAACGGACTTGGGTGTTGGTTGATTCTTTTTCTTTTTTTTATTTCCCATGCTTGAAAGGGTATGATCCTGCTCATCGTGTACTTTTTTTTTGATGGAGTAGGTGAAATAGTGCTGCAAATGGCGTTTCAACGCAGACAGTTGTATGCTATTTTCAAGATGAAGGAAGAGTTGCGTGATGCTTTGAAATATCTCTTAATCCATTCATCAATGCACAAAATTCGCTTTGCTGCTTAATCCATACCACAATGCACACAATTCGCTATGCTGCTTTTAAATAGTACATTTGAGGCATAGGCGCACGTTACACAGTAGGCCGAAACAAAATATTATTTTTTTCTCGGTAATACCGTATACCCCGAGAAAACACAGAGACAGTTTAAAGGTATCAAAATTTGGATACCGCCCAACCCTACTGCAAACCCTTCCAGCGAGATGCTTACCTGTCTACTGTTTACAATGCAGGCACTGAGCAGACACCAGCGTTGTAGTCGAGTCACTAAACCTCGAGTCTGAGTCCAGTCTCGAGTCCCCAGTGTTCAAGTCCGAGTCAAGTCATTAAAGAAAATTTCAAGTCGAGTCCGAGAACAAGACTGCAACCGCACCATTGGACGGTGGCTGTTTCAGCCATTAACATTTAGTTTGTTCCTGAACATGACGTATGAACAGGTGAACGTGCTTCTCTTTGTCAGGGAGTGCAAAGTATTCTGTCAGAGATGGTTGGGAGACGGATGTGAGCGCAGAAAGTGTGTTTATTAATACAAGTGAAGACGGTAAACAATCCAGAACGGCAGGCCAAATTGTAAAACAGTGAAACAGGCAACAGGTCGAGCGAGGCACAAACAGGCTATCGTAGACTCGGCAGAATGAATCAAAGACGAAAAACAGGAAATCAGGGATCAGGAACCCAAACAAGGAAATAAGGCTCAGTAATGTGTCAGCAATGCAACTCAATACTTCGCAAAGTAAGTGTGTTTTCACAGTTTTTATACAGGCGTGCTGATTGCGCCTTAATCCCGTGCAGGTGCGAGTCGTTTACGGCGCGCGAGAGAATCCGCTTGGTGCGCGTGCTGTCCAGAGCGCACCCGAGAGTCTAGCTGATGCACGCGCTAAGGCGCGCAGGTGTGACACTCTTGCAGGAAATTAGTACAAAAATTAATGATGAGTAGCATGCTATAGACGCACAACGGTGTAACATAGGGAAAAAAATAAAAAATTCAGGTTTTGATTTTATGTACTGAAATAACTATTAGGCACAATGTTTATAATATCTATATAAATGAGTTGTTTTTACCCATTTTAACCTTGAAATCAGCATTTTAATGATTACCCATAATGCATTGTTTATCGCGCTAAAACAAGCAAAAACGTCATAAGACAGTGGAAATACTACCTTTACTACCTTCACGTGGCGTCTTTCTCGATCGCACGTGCCTAGAAGCGTACCTTCTAGAACATTCCTGGGTGGTCACGGACTGTCATGTAGCCTAGTTCGGTTGTGAAACTCGCTAGGATGGAGCATTTTCGCGAGTTTAGTGGCAAACTTTTGCGCCGCAATTTCTCTATTCTCGAAATTTGTAACCTGAAACCCTACAAGAAATGTTTCATAATGTTTGGGATTTTGAAAAATGCTTCTAGCAAATTTATTTCGTTGTATTTTTCCGTGAAACTTGGCATAAATCATCCTTAAGTGATGAGCGTGACATTGTTATTTTGGTCTGGGTCACGGAGTTAGTTGGAAGCGAGAGAAATGAGAGTTTCTCAACTACAGCAGCACTTCTCACCATAGATGGCTGGCGCGTTTCACAGCGTTTGGGATTTACTAAATCGACTAAATCTCTAGATCTACTGAAGCTACGAGGATATAAATCACCAGGATTCTAATTTACTGGGTGAGAAGTATTATATATATTTTTTGAAAGGTTTATTCGCGCTACAAGTCCATGAAAGTTGGAATTGTTCGTGAAGGGGTTAGTTAGATTTTGGTAGCGTGACGCACACAACAAGCAAAAGAAAAAACAAATTTTCTTCCGAATTTCCTTGCTTTATCAAAATTATTTTTTGATACATTAAAAGACTGTGTTTATAATATTTAAGCGATTTTTTTTTTTTAATTACAGAGTATATTTGATCAAAACTTTCAAAACAGCATTCAAAGTGATTTTTCACGGGTGTAAATGGTACGCGTGACGTCCATAATTACGTTAAATTTTAAGAACTAAAATTCTGTTAAAAATTCTAGATTTGTGCCATCATTCTGGGGTTTTGCTGAATAATACTTTAGGGAGTTCTCTTACAATGCTGAAAATTCAATGAGTTTTGGTGAAATTCTAGAAAACTTATTTACATTTTAACGCGCCTGATAGCGATTCTGCTCACACAGCGTGCTACTCATATAATGTAGATATAAATATCTTATGCCAAATTATTATGGCATGTTACAAAAAATAAAGAAAAAATCCGAGTCCTCATCTCCAATTTACGAGTCCGAATACAGTTAATGCACAAGTCCGAGTCCGAGTCATCAGCGCTCAAGTCCAAGTCAAGTTACGAGTCCTTAAAATTAGGGCACGAGTCGGACTCGAGTACTACAAGCCTGGCAGACGCTCTTATCCAGAGTGATGTACAACATATCCAGAGCAGCCTGGGGAGCAGCTGGGGGTTAGGTGCCTTGCTCAAGGGCACTCAGCCATTCCTGCTGGTCCAGGGAATCAAACCGGTGACCTTTTGGTCCCAAAGCTGCTTCTCTAACAATGGCTCCCCCTGTTCCTTTTTAATCGAAGCAAATTAATGTAATCATAAATCAATTACAGCTTTAGCATGTTCCCGGACATATGTTCCCCTGATTTTTGTTACTGATGTAAATATTTCCAAATACTCCAAGAAAAACATTGTAGTGTACCAAAAAACTGTAACGCTATCCGAGTTATACAGTTATTACACTGTTACACCCCAACAACCCACAAACATAAGAATTGTGCCTGTCTTTTAATTTGGAAAACCAAGAAAAATATAAATTTACCAAAAAAGTCACCAATCAAAAAATATTTTAAGCTAGTCACCCAATGGATCCGAGGTAGTTTGGCTAGTCTTAGTTCTTCAGATTACAATTTTCATCTGCCAGGGACAAAATCTCTTCTATAACGCTCATCTACAAGCAACCAAGTGGAGTACGGAATCTTACGTAAGGATTACGTGAAACTCATGACATAGCTACAAACACAATCGTGGCGATTATGAAATGGTAACTGATGAAATATTCTAATGGACAGAAAAAACAATTCTTATTACGTCAATCTCACTGTTTCTGTTTATCCGAGGTCTCTTGTTGGAAGATCGTCACTGTCTAATCTGACACGAACGACATGCGCTATCGCACATAGATTTTATTGGGATCATCTTTTTCATTTCGAGACTTGGGAAGTGTTTATTGTCGTAGCGTGCATATCAGATATTAAAGACAGAAAGCAGCAGCCGTGAAACATCTTTGCTTCCCAATGTGAGGTGACATCTGTACAGAAAATCATGGTCATGTGCATCCAGATGGGATGAAAATTGACAGCCAAGTTTGGTGAAAAACAGTAGGTAATTCTGCCTCTAATTTTCTCAGAAAAGGACAGAGAAAAACAGCAATCCAGACAGAAATAAAATCACAAAGGTGGGATTCCATTGCCATTTTCCACAAAGTAAAAGCGATTTAAAAAAAAAAAAAGTCGACAAAAAACACAATTGCGAAAGGTCTGTGTTGCCAACGAGTGATGCTCAGCGATTAAAGCTGGGTTTATTCCAGTGAAACACGGCGAAGGTTGTTGTCCCACTATTTGGTCCATGACATTGAAAACATGGAATTATATCTTCGCTTTGCCCCCAGAACCACACTTACAGGAAGGTAATGCTGCTTCAGCATCTTCCATTTGCTCTAAAGAACTTGCCAGGGTTTGTCCGATCCTCTCTTCCTCATATCTACCTCAAGCTTCCTATAAACATTAGCAATTCTTTGTTGCTTGCTATCTAAAATGGCTAAGATCTCTTTATCCCAAACCAATGAGAAATGTTCAGTCTCCTGCTTGGACTACTGCAACTCTCTCCTTACTGGCCATCCAGCTTCTGCCATCAGACCCCTGCAGGTCACCTAGTCTACAACCTCCCTTGTTCTTCCCATGTCACCCCCCTGCTCTACCGATCACAGCTTTTATCAAATGTAAGACATTGGTGCTAGCTTACCAGGCTGGCAAGGGGTTAGGGCCAGCATACCTCCAGAAACCGATCCACCCCTACATGCCAGCCAGATCCCTACGCTCCTCTGCTACTGGCCACCTTCCCCCCCTCCTCTCTGTTCCTGCCCAACCTGCTCAAGACTGCTGTCTGTCCTGGCTCCCTGCTGGTGGAATGACCTTCCCATTGAGGTCAGAACTGCCAACTCCCTGACCACCTTCAAGCGCAGACTGAAGACTCACCTCTTCAGGCTGCACCTCTCCCCTGCCCACTGTGTAACTGCGTATCCGTCTAGACCAACCCAGGCTGTGTCCTGTCTAGCCTGGGGTTAGCTGCGAGTTTTATTATTCTCTATTTAGTTGTCCTTTGTATGGTTGGTTTGTTTCCTTGGCTGTTTGCTGAGTACTGGTACATCAACAGAACATCCATCCATCCAAAATCTGTAGCCGTATTGGTACATCAACAGAACATCCATCCATCCATCCATTATCTGTAGCCGCTTATCCTGTTCTATAGGGTCGCAGACAAGCTGGAGCCTATCCCAGCTGACTATGGGTGAGAGGCGGGGTACACCCTGGACAAGTCACCAGGTTATCGCACGGCTGACACACAGAGACAAACAACCATTCACACTCACATTCACACCTACAGTCAATTTAGACCTGCATATCTTTGGACTGTGGGGGAAACCGGAGCACCCGGAGGAAACCCCACACAGAAAGGCCCTCGCCGGCTGCTGGGCTCGAACCCAGGACCTTCTTGCTGTGAGGCGACAGTGCTAACCACTACACCACCGTGCCGCCCATCAACAGTACACTAATTATTGATCTACGACTTGTTCAGTTGGCACTAGAACTTTCTTGTCTAGAAGTTCAGCACTTTGTGTACCTGACTTTTGCACTCATTGTATGTCATTCTGGATAACAGTGTCTGCTAAATGCCATGTAATGAAATGTAATACAATGTAAATGTACTCGTTTTTAGTTCGCAATTTCAAATTGCACATTAAGCAGGTTAATCGAAACCCACAACAGAGAAGAACCTGTAAAAGGGCAATTCCATGTAAATGTCAACCTCACCATGCAAAATTAAAGCAACATGTAATACATCAAAACCACTCCCAGAGATATCACCTAGGCCTGTATTTTACAGATGTGAATAAGTTGAACCAATTTGTAACCAACCTAATATGTCACTGTCAGTCTTTCTTTCTTATAATGTAAACCCCAAGCTAAAATCAACTCTGATCATGTACAATTCTATATTATTGCCACAAGCCACAGAAATGTATGCTAAAATCCACAAAACAGCAAAACAATAGCCATCCTAAATATTATTTAAGAACTTTGATAGTTTTAGCTGATATTTAGAGAGTTTTTCAAAGGGTTATGGTGGTTAAATTGCTGATTTTCTAAACATATGCCATGTCTATTTCAGACGCGTCACATCCATAACGGAATTTCGTCACATCCATAACGCTGACTTTTCCTTCCGAAACTCTGCATGAAATACAAAATATTTTAAACAAAGATTTTTTAATATTCACCTTGGACCCCTCTATCAAATGGATATCTCCATTTCGACATTAGGTTTACAATTTCACAGAGTTTGATAAAAATGTACAGTCACCCAAGAAAAGTGATACTTTTTCTGTCACATCCATAACGCATCTTTTATTGGCATTTTCTGGCATGCCCTAGATGTACTATGGGAATTGTTCTTGTTCTATCACTTCTCCAGTATGGTACAGCCTTAAAATATGCAACACCTGTTTAAATACTGTGAGACAATAAAACATGCACTGGGTCATTTGTTGCCATTTTGAGTTCAAGTGTCACGTCCATAACGCTGGAATTGCTCAAAACCGCAAGTTACACCTGGACCCCACGTAAATCTATATAGCAATCTATTTATTTATAACAGAAATGAATAGTTTCCTGGTGTCTTTAAATGTCATTCAGTGTCACCTTTTTTTTTTTTTTTTTACCTCTGCCAACATTGTTGGAGGAGGTTATGTTTTGGCCTCCGTTTGTTTGTCTGTTCCCAACGTAACTCAAAAAGTAGTGAACAGATTTTGATGAAATTTGGAGGAAAGATGGGCCATGGATCAAGGAACAGTTGATTAGATTTTGAAGCAAATCCAAATATGTATGTGGAGCCAGGATTTTTTTTTGCCTTTTCCCAACGTAAATGAAAAAGTAATGAATGGAATCTGATGAAATTTAGAGGAAAAGTGAGCCATGGGCCAAGAAACAATTCCTTAGATTCTGATGCAAATCCACATATTTTTGTGGATCCAGATTTGTATGTGGATATTGGCGGAAGTATGGACTCTTAAGTACATCATCATCATCTCCATCGTCCAGCACTGATGCCAGGTCGGGGTCCATGTGGACCCTATTGATCCACATGTCATGTTAACTGGAGCATAGTTTTACACCAGATGCCCTTCCTGCCACAACCCTCCCTTTTCCGGGCTTGGGACACAACTATTCACACACACATTCACACCTATGGACAATTTAGAGTAGCCAGCTAACTGAACTGCATGCCTTTGGACTGTGGAGGAAACCGGAGAACTCGGAGGAAACCCACGCAGACACGGGGAGAACATGCAAACTCCACACAGAAAGGCCCCCGTCGGCTACTGGGATCAAACCCAGAACCTTCTTGCTCTGAGGCAACAGTGCTAACCACTACACCACTGTTTCACCTGGACTCTATCGAGTACCCTTCTAGTTTAATGCTGTAAACATTATGATATACCGCAATATGAAACCGCACGGTCGTCCATCATACCGTGGATTCTCATATCGAGCCACCCTCATGTGGAGGACTGAGACAGTCTCAGAAGGATATACTAAAGCTTCTTGACACATCCATCCATCCATCATCTGTAGCCGCTTATCCTGTTCTACAGGGTCGCAGGCAAGCTGGAGCCTATTCCAGCTGACTACGGGCGAGAGGCGGGGTACACCCTGGACAAGTCGCCAGGTCATCGCCGGGCTGACACAGAGACACAACCATCACACTCACATTCACAACTACGGTCAATTTAGAGTCACCGATTAGCCTAACCTGCAGGTCTTTGGACTGTGGGGGAAACCGGAGCACCCAGAGGAAACCCACGCGGACACGGGGAGAACATGCAAAGTCCGCACAGAAAGGCCCCCGCCGGTGGCTGGGCTCGAACCCAGGACCTTCTTGCTTTGAGGCGACACCACTGTGCCGCCCAGACTCTATCGAGTACCCTTCTAGTTTAACATACCGCAATATGAAACCGCACAGTTGTCCATCATACCGTGGATTCTCATATCGAGCCACCCTCATGTGGAGGACTGAGACAGTCTCGGAAGGATATGCTAAATCTTCTTGACACATCCATCCATCCATCATCTGTAGCTGCTTATCCTGTTCTACAGAGTCGCAGGCAAGCTGGAGCCTATCCCAGCTGACTATGGGTGAGAGGCGGGGTACACCCTGGACAAGTCGCCAGGTCATTGCCGGGCTGACACATAGAGATACAACCATTCACATTCACACCTACGGTCAATTTAGAGTCACCAATTAGCCTAACCTGCATGTCTTGGGACTGTGGGGGAAACCGGAGCACCCGGAGGAAACCCACGCAGACACAGGGAGAGCATGCAAACTCCGCACAGAAAGGCCCTCGCCAGCGGCTGGGCTCGAACCCAGGACCTTCTTGCTGTGAGGCGACACCACTGTGCCGGCCAGACTCTATCGAGTACCCTTCTAGTTTAAGGGTAGTATCTCACTGGGCTGCGAGAGCCTGCGACTAGTTGGAGACACAACAATTGCGATAAAATATGTGAATTAGCGACACTTTTCACTTGTAATCAAACTGAATTGATATTCACATATTTTATCACGATTGTTGTGTCTCCAACTAGTCGCAGCCCAGTGAGATGCACTCGCCCTTCCTGTCTCACGGAAACTGACTTGAGAAGGGTTTGTGACGGCTTTGCAACACCAGCGGCGCATTTGTGGCCATTTTGAGAGAAATTTTGTCGCACGAATTTTTTGAACACGTTCAAAATTTCAGCGATGAAGGAGCGACACTTTGCGACTCATGCGAGGAAATTGAGAAGCCCCGCCAATGTTTCACAACACTTTTGAAACTCTCTCACGAATGACGTTCGCAAGCTGTCGCAGCCCAGTGAGATACTGGCTTAAAGTGCATATCATGGGTAAATTCAGGAGCAAGATCAATGTAATTCTCCTGTTTTATATGAAACTTTGGTCAAATATCTGTAACATTCTGCATTCTCTGCAATATTTTTTACCTTGCGCAATACCAGAAAAATTCAGTTGAAATCAAGCCATTTGAGGCGAATTGGTCCGCCTCTGACAAAACTCGCCATTTGGATTTCCCGGCAAACATTGATTTCCGTGACGTCGCGTGCGGGACGCCTCCTTCTGAATCCTACGTCAGCGCTGGTTTGTTTATGAGAAAATGACCTGGTGGTTTTCTGCACATTTCTTCAACGTTATCACGTAATTATTAAAATGGTTAACAGATGTATCGTAGGAGGGTGTAGCAACACCAATCTTGATGGGATTAGTACTCATCGTTTTCCAAAAGACCGGACAACGAGAGAGAAATGGGAGCGCTTCGTGCGAGGCACCCGGAAGCCGAGGACCAAAGCAGAGCCGAGAAAAAGACCAAGAAAATCGGCAATTCACAAGTTGACCGTTGCCAGGGTAAGAAATAAGAGACAATACTCTAAATTAGGTGTTCCTGTGTTTGTGTGGTACACGGATAATGTTATATATTGACACACACAAAAGTAAACAACACGAAAGAGCTGGGCAATAATACACTTACTGAGATTAGATTAGATTAGATAGAACTTTATTGATCCCTTTGAGAGGGTTCCCTCAGGGAAATTAAAAAGATACAGTCCACAGCCTGGTAAAAAGTCAACGCTGGTTTGTTTATGAGAAAACAACCTGATGGTTTTCTGCAAATTTCTTCAACGTTATCGCGTAATTATTAAAATGGTTAACAGATGTATCATAGGAGGGTGTAGCAACACCAATCTTGATGGGATTAGTACTCATCGTTTCCCAAAAGACCGGACAATGAGAGAGAAATGGGAGCGCTTGGTCTACACAGGCTGTGCACTGAAACCGTGAAAAGCTCACGCAGCCTGCCGGCGCTTCCGCAGATAACGTCACGAATCTGGCTCCAGACTCATCTCATCTCATCATCTGTAGCCGCTTTATCCTGGTTGCAGGCAAGCTAGAGCCTATCCCGGCTGACTACGGGCGAAAGGCGGGGTACACCCTGGACAAGTCGCCAGGTCATCACAGGGCCGACACATAGAGACACAACCATCACACTCACATTCACACCTACGCTCAATTTAGAGTCACCAGTTAACCTAACCTGCATGTCCTTGGACTGTGGGGGAAACCGGAGAACCCGGAGGAAACCCACGCGGACATGGGGAGAACATGCAAACTCCACGCAGAAAGGCCCCCGCCAGTGGCTGGGCTCGAACTAGGGATGTTAACCGATGACTGTTTGACCGATGGTTGACCGAATCAACGTCAACCGGTTAATTTTTTTTTGGTTGTCGGTTAAAAAAAAAATCAATCGTTTTGAAGCTGCCGATTTTGGAGCGGAGAACCTGGAATTCTGTGTTGTAAACGCTTGGGGCATGCCATGCGGTGTAAGGTCGACAGCTGACAAATCAGAAACACCCATTCAGTCATGTCCCGCCCTCCCGCCCCAGTTGAAGACAGCTGCCACTCGGTGAAAGAAAAGTGTAGACACAGGCTTTTTAGCTTACAAATTACTATTCTGTTTTTTTTTTTAATTATTATTAGAAGGCACATGGAGTTTAGTCCTGCCTTGGTCAGTGCATTCCGAAAGCATGTTTCGGTCTGTAGCCAACAATGCATGTTATTGCAGATCATATCTCTCCACACAAGCTAAAGGCGCAGATGCCGACTTTTGGAGGGAAGGGGAAAGAATGAAATGACAGCGGTGTCTGGAGGGGGAGTGACAAATGCAGCTTTTATGTCTGTGAGCCAAGTCGGTGACGGCTTCAGAGCAACTTCAATACCATGCAGTAATGGCGTGTTGATATTGGTAACGGCGTTATAACGATTGTAGCTAATTAATTAGATTACCCGGCATTATAACAGCCTTTATTTTAATGCCGTTATTCCCATCACTGAATGTTATGTACTTCTTCTAGTACTTGACTTTATTTTCAACGCCATCATGGCCAACAAACTGTCTCTAAGCTGGAGCCATTTGTCCTCCGCTCCAATACAAACCCCTCGACATCAGCGCCGCATTTGACTAAATGTTTCGCGCTGTAGAAAAGGTAATGTGACTGGAGGGCAGCGACTGGGACTGAATGTACGGATGCTCACGGTTAGATTTAGAATAGATTCTAATAATTCCAATTCTAGAATAAACTCATAGGTTAACCGACGTTAACCGGCTAATGAGGCTCGGTGGTCGGTCAAGATTTTTTTTTAGTTTTCGCCATCCCTAGCTCGAACCCAGGACCTTCTTGCATACATGTCAACCTTTGGTCAATCAAACCTGTATAACCAACCTCGAAAATCTGTATTTCCCTTATAAAATCCTTATAAGATGCACATTAAAATAATTTACCTAAAATTTGAATGATAATTCACAATGATATATCCAAGTTACTTTTTATTCAATATTAATAACAATAAACCTTCAGAATGAATACAAAGCTCCAATGTTCGACAAAAAAAAGTGTCACTCTAATGTTCTGAATTGTACTCCATGGCAGCTTTTTTAGCGCTCTGCACCAATACCTCACTAGGCTGCATGTCACAGCAAGTGTCTGTGTTGATCTTGCCGGAGTGCCCATTCAGAATCTTTTCAGTCGCTAGTGAAAGTCGCTCAGGTGGAAATACGCGTTTCAAACAAAATGTTACTTCCCGGTTGGCGGGATTCTCGCAATGTGGTGTGCACATGATCAGAAGTGGAACGAAGTCTCGCTACCACAAGATAACGCGCGATTTCATAAGACTCTTTACTGGCTGTTTGTGCTTTCTGTGGTGTACAGTACGTTTGTAAATGTTATGCGCGCTTTTATCATCGTGGGAATTGATTATAGCTCTAAATAAATATTGAAGTTTTTTTTAAACTATCCGTATATTTGTACGCCCGTATACTACGTTTATTGAATCAAATCCGTATAAAATACGGACATTCCGTATAGGTTGACATGTATGTTCTTGCTTTGAGGCGACACCACTGTGCCGCAAAGACTCTATCGAGTACCCTTCTAGTTCAAGGGTGTTTTCACACTTGGTCCCTTTCAGCCATCTAACCGAACTCAGATCGATGACTCAGCATTTTTTGCGCATATGTGAACACTCCAACCGTACCCAGACCCCTTTAAAGCAAACCGAACTGAGACCACCTCAGGAGGTGGTCTCAGTACAGTTCGCTAAAAATCAACGGTACGGTTCGCCTAATCTGCGCATTGTGAACAAAATGCGCACCGGGTTCACTTCGCCTTTTTCACTGTAGTTTAACCTTCTTCGTTTGCCGTAGTTGGTCACGTGACTGTAGCAGGGAAACTCGACTTCCTTTTGGAACTTACCACAGCCGCTGGAATAAATTTATTTTCCTTAATCCGCACTATTTTGATCAAAGAATACAGCAGGGCAAGCATGGCAGCAGACATGTTGATTCAAGAGAAAATTACCCAGAATTTCGTGCACTGGGGGTCTGAGGGCTCTAGAGGACCTGGTGTGAACAGAAAGAGGACTGAGGCCCCATCAAAGCTTAACTAGACCAGAAAGAGAACCCAGTCCTCTTTGTAATAAATTCACAGTGTGAACACAAAAAGAACTGAGTTCTTTTTCTGTTGGTCTACACATGCCCCTTTTCCACCAAAGCAGTTCCAGGGCTGGTTTGGGGCCAGTGCTTAGTTTGGAACCGGGTTTTCTGTTTCCACTGACAAAGAACTGGCTCTAGGGCCAGATAAACCGGTTCCAGGCTAGCACCAACTCTCTGCTGGGCCAGAGGAAAGAACCGCTTACGTCAGCGGGGGGGCGGAGTTGTTAAGACCAACAACAATAACAAGACCGGGAAAGATCGCCATTTTTAAGCACCGAGAAGCTGCAGCTGTACAAACGCGAAGTCATCTATTATTATTGTTGTTGTTGCTGCTGCTGCTTCTTCCGTGTTGTTTTTGCTTTGATATTCGCGCCAAGGTTTAAGCAAACGTAGCGACGTAACTGACGTATACAGCGACGTAATGACGTGGCACCGCGAGCGATGGACAGGGGCGTAGCACCAAATTCTGGGCCCTATGCACAAGCAGTGGCCATGCCGCCCCCCCAAAAAAAGTATCTAACAACTTTTAATGTAGGCTATTTGCTTTCACATTTGGGCTCACCTTTCTTGGGAAAGAAGTTTATGAGCAGTTGCTTTCTCTCATTTCTTTTCTTGTCTCTTTCCTGCCTCTCTTTTCATTTCTGAAAACCGGATTTTGTTTTCTTGTGCATTATCTTCCATAGCACAGATAGCCTACAACGTGCAGTGCTGCTTCGGCGGAATGAACGCTACGTTAAATACGCCTAGTTAAAAAGCGGACTAAACCATTTCGTGCAAAGGGTGGGGGGGGCCTGTCCCCAGACACTATATGTAGGCTAGGACACACAATTCAATCCATTAATCAAATGATTTAGGCTACGTTCACACTGCAGGCTGAAGTGACTCAAATCCGATCTTTTCGCCCATATGTGACCTGTATCCGATCTTTTATTGACAATATGAACGACACAGATCCGATTTTTTCAAATCCAACCCAGGCCGTTTGGATATGTGGTCCTAATTCCGATTCCTATCCGCTCTTTTCATATGCGACTTCAGTCTGAACCGCCAGGTCGCATTCATCCGACTTACACGTCATCAACAAGCCACAAACGTCACTATTCTGCGCTGAAGTAGGCGGCGGGTCTCTCAAAAAAAGTTACAACAACATGGCGCATGACCACGGGCGCAGATAGAGGGTGGGACGAGTCCCACCCAGATTTAAATTCACCTTGTTCGGTCCCCCCACTTATAGGGAGGAAAAAACATCTATGCTGTCTTTCTTTGCATAAGGCAAACCTCACGGAAAAATCAAAAGACTAATTACCATTCGGTTTATTGAGGTGCACGGCAGTGTATACATAGTTACAACAACTCACATAAAACAAAACAAAAACTGATATTCGGTTGGTTGAGCTGCGCAGACTGCACAGGTTGCGAGCTCGAGCTTGGTTGCTATGGTTACTAACAACAAGTTTGACAGGCATATCGGGGTTGGGGTTGGTTTGCTGGCAGCTTTGTCCCTCCCAGTTTTTTGTCCCCCCCCAGTTCAAAAAACGTATCTGCGCCCCTGCGTATGACATCAATGCGAGGGACGCTTCGGGCTGTGAAGGTTCTGAATCTTCTCAATGGAAGGACGCAGAGGTTAGGGAGCTGATTTCCATTTGGGGGGGATGCAGCTATTCAAGCTAGATTGGATGGGTCATACCGCAACCGGGCGGTTTTACTTCCGTAAACACTGGCCATGCTCACTGCGTGTGACGTCGTCGTATCCTGCAATGCGCATGCGGAACACTTTTCGGTCGCTTTTCGTTCATACTGAGGATCACATACAAGTCGCATATATTTGTTAATGTGAACGACCTCACAAAAAAATGGGATTTCACAAAAAAATCGGAATTGAGCATTAAGCCTTGTAGTGTGAACGTAGCGTTTTTTTACCCAAAACATTACATTCGTTAGCAACATATATTGTGATCTTTAAATGGTATTGATATTTAAAGGAAAATAAAATTACAGACTCCTCAAGGGTCCTCCCCCCACTTGGGGCCCTGGTAACTCGGTCCCCCTTTCCCCCCCACTACGACGCCCCTGGCGATGGAAAAGCAAACTGGTTCTCAGCTGGCTCGCAAGTTGAACGAGTTGTGAACCAGCACCAGCCCCGAACCAGCCCTGGAACTGATTTGGTGGAAAAGGGGTATTAAAGAGGACTGAGTCTGGTTCCTTTAAAGGGGACCAGGTGTGAAAACACCCTAACATACCGCACTATGAAACCGCACGGTCCTCCATCATACCGTGGATTCTCATATCGAGCCACCGTCATGTGGAGGACTGAGACAGTCTTGACACATCCAGTGTTTTAAATAAAACGTAGCAATAAAAATACAGTCAGTCAGTCAGTCAGTCTGTAGTTTATCCTGAAAGGATGATAAAACATTTTGGAATGTTAATAAAGACGAGCTCCTGTCCTCCTTTCAAGGCTTTAAATCAGCATCTAATCCGCGGTTTAGACCTGAAATGACTCATTGAAGAGAGGAGAAGAGAGGAGAGCAGAATGAAACAGTGAAAACGGACAAAAAAAAAACAAAACAGTGAAAATCCTCCAAACATTTGATGAGAAAGTTTATAACGGCGGCGCCGGGGCACAACAAACCGCTGCTCTATTGTTTTGGCTATGCGGCTTGTGCGGCCCTGTCACGCGCGACAGCCGTTAAAGCAAAGCAAAAAAAAAAATGGCGTTTACCTCAGAAAGTCCAGCTGCTACAAAATCCTAACCGAGCCGCCTGAGAACAACTTCACGGTTTCCTTTGAATGAAAATCACTCGTGTATCTGCCGGCATGCGATTTCTCTGTAGCTGCCACTCCCTACACACACACACACTCTCACACACACACTCTCTCACGGATGCGAAAAACATGGATGCTGAGGTGGAGAGGGTGGAGTGTAGCAGGATGCTAACTGCAGGGAAAAGCCGGCCACGTTACACAGCGACTCGTTTTGTGGACGTATTTCGACTCTTCGTGCAGGACTGACTAACCAGTTCTAATCGTGAAACCGGTTTTCTTCCACCACTGATTGATTTGGACTCTGAAAGCGGCGCACAAACAAACAAACAAACAAACAAACAGTGTTTGTTTATTCATTCAAGAAGAAGACATTCATATTCCCCACTCACTGTAGCCGTGTGTTGTGTTACAGCAGCTGCGTGATTATGTTGATACGATTCGGAGTTTTATTTCCTTGAAACAGCTTTGGTCTCGGTATCTGGTTTAATTTAAAGAACCGCTGCAGAAACCCGACCGGTTCCGGTCTAAAGGAGCAAAATACGGATGGAGTTCTTCAGTCTTTCACTGAGTTGGACACACGCGCTCGAAAAAGAGTCGATTCTCCGACTCCAGGGACTGGAACACAAGAGTCGACTCGAAAGCTTCGACTCTACAAGAATCCCTGACACACTTTTACTCATCTCATCTCATTATCTCTAGCCGCTTTATCCTTCTACAGGGTCGCAGGCAAGCTGGAGCCTATCCCAGCTGACTACGGGCGAAAGGCGGGGTACACCCTGGACAAGTCGCCAGGTCATCACAGGGCTGACACATAGACACAGACAACCATTCACACTCACATTCACACCTACGCTCAATTTAGAGTCACCAGTTAACCTAACCTGCATGTCTTTGGACTGTGGGGGAAACCGGAGCACCCGGAGGAAACCCACGCGGACACGGGGAGAACATGCAAACTCCACACAGAAAGGCCCTCGCCGGCCCCGGGGCTCGAACCCAGGACCTTCTTGCTGTGAGGCGACAGTGCTAACCACTACACCACCGTGCCACCAATACCAATAATAATAATTAAAAAAAAACATTGCTACACGAAGAAGATATGATAATTTAACTAGCGTGATCTTTCCTAATTATATTACCAAGTGTTTCTTCACGAATGTTCAAATAGAATCAAAGTTTGTAAATGTGTCAATTTCCTGAATATTAAATACATGCTTAATATTTCACTTTCCACTGTACCATGTCTAATTTCTCGAATGAATGAATGAAAGAAATCCAGACAATGATTTTGTGGAATCGATTCAAACGATACAATCAGAATCGGAGTTGAATCCGAGCTGGTTTTGAATCGAACAGCCCTGCTCATTATGCACCACAAATGGACCGAACGGAAGCACTGCTGCTGGAATCCACCTCTGGAATTTCTCCACTTCCGGCCAGCCGCTCCAGAGTCATTCATCACTCATCTCATCTCATTATCTCTAGCCGCTTTATCCTGTTCTACAGGGTCGCAGGCAAGCTGGAGCCTATCCCAGCTGACTACGGGCGAAAGGCGGGGTTCACCCTGGACAAGTCGCCAGGTCATCACAGGGCTCATTCATCACTCAAAAAAGCTAATCAGGAAAAGTAAGCCACTGACTCCTATTGCTAAAGAGACAGTAAATTTGTGAGTCAGCCAGAGCCCTGATATGACTGGACAGAGATGTTGGTTTAATAAAAAACTTAATTTTCAATGGTGTGTCCAGGTTTTTAGACATGGAGTGGCGAAAAGGTGGCAAGAGCGCACTCAGGGGTGGAGAAGAGGGGCAAGAGCGCACTCAGGGGTGGCGAAAAGGTGGCAAAGAGGGGCAATAATACACTAAGAGGTGACAAAGAGAGGCAAGAACATGCTAAAGGGTGGCGAAAAGGGGGCAAGAACATGTTAAAGGGTGGCGAAAAGGGGGCAAGAACACGCTAAAGGGTGGCAAAGAGGGGCAAAAGCACACTAACGGGTGGCAAAAAGAGGCAAGCGCGCACTAAGGGGTGGCAAAGAGGGGCAAGAGCGCACTAAGGGGTGGCAAAGAGGGGCAAGAGCGCACTAAGGGGTCGTGAATAGGGGCAAGAACACACTATGGGGTGGTGAAAAGGTGGTAAAGAGGGGTAATAATACACTAAGAGGTGACAAAGAGAGGCAAGAACATGCTAAAGGGTGGCGAAAAGGGGGCAAGAACATGCTAAAGGGTGGCGAAAAGGGGGCAAGAACACACTAAGGGGTGGCAAAGAGGGGCAAAAGCACACTAAGGGGTTGCAAAAAGAGGCAAGAGCACACTATGGGGTGCAAAGAGGGGCAAGAACACACTATGGGGTGGCAAAAAGTGGTAAAGAGGGGCAATAAACACATTAAGAGGTGACAAAGAGGGGCAAGAGCACACTAAGGGGTGGCAAAGGGGGCAAGAGCACACTAAGGGGTGGCGAAGAGGGGCAAGAACACACTAAGGGGTGGCGAAGAGGGGAAAAAGCACACTAAGGGGCGGCGAAGAGGGGCAAGAGCACACTAAGGGGCGGCGAAGAGGGGCAAGAGCACACTAAGGGGCGGCGAAGAGGGGCAAGAGCACACTAAGGGGCGGCAAAGAGGGGCAAGAGCACACTAGGGGGCGGCAAAGAGGGGCAAGAGCACACTATAGGGTGGCAAAAAGTGGTAAAGAGGGGCAATAAAGACGCTAAGAGGTGACAAAGAGAGGCAAGAACATGCTAAAGGGTGGCGAAAAGGGGGCAACAACGTGCTAAAGGGTGGTGAAAAGGGCCAAGGACACACTAAGCAGTGGTAAAGGGGGAAAGAACACACTAAAGGGTGGCCCCACCTAATTACAGTGGCCTCCATGATTATTGGCACCACTTTTAAAGATTAGTAAAATGGTTTTTAAAAAAAATCCACCTTTTGGTGATAGTAGAGGACCTGGGTTATACATGTATGCACATAATTTAGGAGAGGATAACTCAACTGTTATTTGAACCCAAGGAACAACTTGGGATGTGTGCCAAAATCGCTATCCAGGGCAAACAGGCCGAAAATTACCAATCCAAGGTGGCTGCCGGTAGCCATATTGAAAATATCAATTTTTGAACCACTCACCACGGAAGTATGTGCAATACCTCATTTTATGGGTTTTTGGGTATGGGGAATCCATTAGTGACATCACTTTCATGATTTATGTTATGGTCAAGGACAAGGTTAAAAATATAAAAACCACCAAAAATTGGTCAAAATTGCAGTTTCACAGAAAACATGAGAAAAACAGAACTCAAACATGAACTCATGGAATTGGGAGACCTATGCACGTAATCTAGGAGAGTATAAGAAAGCAAGCATTTGATTAATATAAAGAAATCGTATTTTCAATCATACTATTATGATCAATCGAATGTTAACTTAAAGTGAAAAATACAAAACTTGTTACTTGCATAGGTAGCAATATCTTGAGCCTAAATGTTTAACAGCCAACAATACAACTTTTAACATCACATTATTACTGTTTATGTGTCACATAAACCAGGGTCAGGAACATGAAGTGTAACACAATAATAATACCGTAATACCGGTGGCCATCTTGGATTGGTAATATACAGGCTGTTCGCCCCAGACAGTGATTTTGGCACACATCCCAAATTATTCCTTGGGGTCAAATTAGCCTATAACAGTTGAGTTATCGTCTCCTAAATTATGTGCATACATCCCTCATCAAAAAATTATTTTCTACAAAAACACATGCCACTATTATTGGCACCCCTGGAAATTATAGTGAACACAATGTACCTGAAGCATGTTTCCCATTTAAATTGTACATTTTTGAGTTGACTGGAGTGTGTACGAACTTTCAGACTGTAATCCATGACTTCCTGATGAACTAGAGTACAAATATGAGGTGACACCGAGGCCAAATTCCCTCAATATCAACATGGTAAAGATAAGAGAACACACAAACGAGTATAAAACAAGGTTGCATTATTTTAAGGATGTCTGAATTGTTCCCTTGGTACATGAATGAACTACAACCCCTAGCAAAAAAAATATGGAAAATCACTGTTCTTGGAGGATGCTCATTCAGTGGTTTTACATTGTCGCAAAAAAACAAAACAAAAAACACACAATTCACAGATATGACACAGAACTATTTTTGTTTAAGAGCTGAACATTCTGGCTTTGTAAAGCATACCTCAAACAAATTAAACTAAATTGTAATTAATGGCATATTTTTTTCCTGGTCAAGTATGGCATCACACAATAAATGAGGGGAAAAATTATGGAGTCATCAAGCAAACAAAAGAAAATCACAATTAGTACTTTATTGCACCTCCTCAGGCTTTTATGACAGCTTGGATTCTTTGAGGCATGGACTTCACTAATGAAAAACAATATTCTTCATCAATCAGGTTCCAACTTTCTCGTATAGCCGTTGACAGGTCAGCTTTGCAGGATGGAGCCTTGTGATGCATCTTTGGACCTTTTTGTCCCCCCCAATTTCCACCATAAATCGGATTGAGATCCGGACTGTTTGCTGGCCGTGTCACTGAGTTGATCTGCCTTTCCTGAAGAAAACTTTTAAATGCTCTTTGCTCTGTAGCAAGCTGCATTATCATCCCGAACAAGAGTGCTCTGTGTAGGTACAGTCCCTTTAAGAAACTACATTTCCCATTAGCCAACTTCCGCGTTGACCTACGTCACGCCTGGACGGGCTCAACAACGTCACATCCTCCAGGAAGGCATAAGTAACGGAACAATGCTTCCGTCTCTCTCTCTCGTCGTGGATGTCAAGCCATCTGGACACAAAGAGATACCCTGCACCAGAAAACCAGATAAAGACATCTTTCCTTTTCTTTTCACACTTCTCTTTCACCTTTGGCCACGGTTGATTCTAGACTCGCACGACTTTAAACTCAGCTTGAGTTACAACCGGTTTTATTCATTATAAGTATGTACGACTGCAGCCCAAGCAGTTAATTTAAAATTAGAAGCGACCGGATCCTTCTAATTAATTCTCTGTGCACATTGTCTGATCAGAGACTTTCTTTTCATCACGAGCGACCATGCGTCGGACCAAGAAATTCTCTGCGCCTCACGCAGGTCTCCACAACGGTGAAACTCCAAAAGTCTCGGAACATCTTCTCATAATCTCGCATAGAGACGAGATGCTGAAGTAAGACTGGCATTTGGGCAAAACCTAGTCTTAGGAATTAGCTTTTATGAAGCAGCGTGAATTTAAACTCAGGAACGGTTTAATTGCGTACACTGTAAACACTTAGGATGTTGAATTGATTGATTGTTCTATTTTGTTTTGACCTCTCAGTTGTTTTAATAGATAGGCTGTGCATGCTTCTCTTTATTCCTTACTAACATCCTCAATTTCCTTATTACACATTTTGACCTTACCAAGATTTCAGGGGATTTAGTAATGCTATAAGCTAGTGGGTTAGCTACACAGAGCTAATCTTTTGTCTCCAACACATGGTCACCCTCCCCCACACCTTAGATAACATTCCTTTGTTCTTAACTCCACGAGGTAGTGGGCCTTAGCTAGCCACACAAAGCTAATCTTTTATCTCACACACACACACACACACACACACACACACACACACACACACACACACACACACACACACACACACCTCACTGTTTGCTGAAGATTTCAACTGTTATTATCCATTTTTATCTTTGTTATAATAAATTCAATTATTATTGAAACTGTGTTTGTTGTTCCATATTCCTTGAAATCACACAATCTCAAAGAATTCCAAGGTGCATACGAGTTATGTAATACGGTAAGTGATCATAATAATTTGGAATATACCATAATTTAGCTGTTTGATAATTTATTATTAAGCACCAAAATTAATGGTATTATTTAATGACTTAATGAGACTGATTTAACGAGATTGATCACTCAATTACCAATTGCACCTACATCTGAGAGTACAATATCCCCCGCTGGCACCTATGCCATAACTCTGGTAAAATGCGACTGAATTTAACAAAAATATAATATGCATGTTACTGACATATAAGAAAGAATCCTGTCAAGTTTCATGAAATTCCTCCAAAAATTGTGAGAGTTGATTTCAGAAGGAAAACACACACTCTCATGAAATTGTCAAAGTATAATTTTGTTAACCAAGGGCTGTAACTCTGGTAAAATGTGACCGAATTGAAAGAAATTACAATCTGCATAGTACCGACATGTAACAACGCCTCTCGTCAAGTTTCGTGAAATTCCTCCAAAAATTTTGAGAGGAGTTGATTTCAGACGGAAAACACATGCTCATTAAATTGTCAAATTATATACATTTTGTTAATGATGGGCTGTAACTCTGGGAAAATGTGACCGAATTTAACAAAATTGCAATCTGCATAGTACCGACATATAACAACGCCTCTCGTCAAGTTTCATGAAATTCCTCCAAAAATTGTGAGAGCAATAGATGTCGGAAGGTGAGCACCCTTCCTGGGACGGACGGACGGACAGTACCCCACGTCGGGCCTTTCGGTCAGCGGGGGATAAAAATGACATACAGTGCCTTGCAAAAGTATTCATACCCCTTGAACTTTTTCACATTTTTCCACCTTACAACTACGAACTTAAAAGTTTTTTATTGAGATTTTATGTGATAGACCAACACAGAGTAGCACATAATTGTGAAGTGAAATGAAAATGATAAATGGTCTTCAAAATTTTAAACAAATGAAAATCTGAAAAATGTGGTGTGCATTAGTATTCAGCCCCCTGTCCTCTCATACCTCTAAATACAATCCAGTGCAATCAATTGCCTTCAGAAGTCATCTAATTAGTTAATAGAGTCCTACTGTGTGTAATTTACTCTCAGCATAAATACACTTGTTCTGTGAAGGCCTCAGTGGTTTGTTAGAGAACACTGAAGAACAAACAGCATCATGAAGACCAAAGAACTCACCAGACAGGTCAGGGATAAAGTTCTGGAAAAGTTTAAAGCAGGGTTAGGTTATAAAAAAAATCTCAAGCTCTGAACATCTCAAGAAACACTGTTCAATCCATCATTCAAAAATGGAAAAAGTATGGCACAACTGCAAACCTACCAAGACATGGCCATCCACCTAAACTGACAGAACGAGCAAGGAGAGCACTGGTCAGAGAAGCAGCCAAGAGGCCCATGATCACTCTGGAGGAGCTGCAGAAATCCACAGCTCAGGTGGGAGAATCTGTGAACAGGACAACTATAAGTCGTACACTCCACAAATCTGGCCTTTTTGGAAGAGTGACAAGAAGAAAGCCATTGTTGAAAGACAGGCATAAGAAATGTAGGGGACACAGCAAACATGTGGAAGAAGGTGCTTTGGTCAGATGAGACCAAAGTTGAACTTTTTGGCCTAAATGCAAAGCGCTATGTGTGGCGGAAAACTAACACTGCTCATCACCCTGCACACACCATCCCCACTGTGAAACATGGTGGTGGCAGCATCATGCTATGGGGATGCTTTTCTTCAGCAGGGACAGGGAAGCTGGTCAGAGTTGATGGGAAGATGGATGGAGCTAAATACAGGGCAATCCTGGAAGAAAACCTGTTGGAGGCTGCAAAAAGACTTGAGACTGGGAAGGAGATTCACCTTCCAGCAAGACAATGACCCTAAACATACAGCCAGAGCGACAATGGAATGGTTTAGATCAAAGAATATTCATGTGTTAGAATGGCCCAGTCAAAGTCCAGACCTAAATCCCATTGAGCATCTGTGGCAAGACTTGAAAATTGCTGTTCACAGACGCTCTCCATCCAATCTGGCTGAGCTTGAGCTATTTTGCAAAGAAGAATGGGCAAAAATTTCAGTGTCTAGATGTGCAAAGCTGGTAGAGACATACCACAAAAGACTTGCAGCTGTAATTGAAGCAAAAGGTGGCTCTACAAAGTATTGACGCAGGGGGGCTGAATACTAATGCACATCACATTTTTCAGATTTTTATTTGTTTAAAATTTTTAAGACCATTTATCATTTTCGTTTTACTTCACAATTATGTGCTACTCTGTGTTGGTCTATCACATAAAATCTCAATAAAAAAACTTTTAAGTTCGTGGTTGTAAGGTGGAAAAATGTGAAAAAGTTCAAGGGGTATGAATACTTTTGCAAGGCACTGTATCACCAAACCCACTTTCTTTTTTTTTTTTATTTTTTGGGGGCTTTTTTTCACCTTTATTGGATAGGACAGCATAGAGACAGGAAATGAGTGTGAGACAGGGAGGGATCGGGAAATGACCTTGGGTCGGAATCGAACCCAGGTCCCCGGATTTATGGTATGGCGCCTTAGCCACGACGCCCCACCAAACCTACTTTCTATTGATGGAATGAGGAAAGTGTCCAAAATGTCAATGTACACTTGTGCATTTACTATAGAGATCATGATTGCCATCTTCCTTGGTCTTTTACCTGATATGTAACTCCATATCATAGATGATTGTGGAAATGTGCTTCTTTTCTTCAAGCAGTCATCTTTATATGCTTCAGTGGAACAGCACAAGACGAAGGTTCCAGCATCATCTCTTTGGCCAATGCAGATTCGTGATTCATCACTGAACGTCATTTTCATCCAATCATCCACAGTCAACGACTGCTTCCCTTTAGCCCACAGTCACATTGTTTCCTTCTGTTTAGGTGATAGTGATGATTTTCATTTGGCTTTTCTGTCGGTAAATCCCATTTCCTTCAGCCAGTTTCTTACAGTTCGGTCACAAATGTTGACTCCCGTTTCTGCCCATTTGTTGTGTTGTGACTTTTCTATTTTCAAGGCATATTGCTTTGAGTTTTCTGTCCTGATGCTTTGACGGCTTCCGTGAGCTAGCTGCACGTTTTCCTTTTACAACCTTCCCATTTTGTTTGTACTTGCTCCAAATTTTAGACACAGCTGACTGAGAACAACCAACATCTTTTGCCAAACTCTGTGCTGAATTACCTTTTTTCAAAGTCAAAAGTCAAAGTCCTTCCCACGCCTTACAGTACCTGGTATTCCTAGGCAGTCTCCCACACAAGTACTAACCAGGCCCAACCTGTATGTGGCGCATCAGGCGGCGCCGATCTCCGTTTCCATAGCCCTCGGCCTCTCGCCTATTACATAGCTAGGGTTACAGTGGGGGGCTAGTCCTCTGGTAACCACGAGAGTTTAACTCCCCATGCACATCTGTATTGCAGCGTGCCTTGCCAGATGGCGGTAGGTACCATTTTTATGATGGTCTTTGGTATGACCCGACCGTGAATAGAACTCACGATCTCCCGATCGAGAGGCGGACACGCTACCACTAGGCCACCAGTCGGTGAATTACCTTTTTTAAGGAGTTTAAATCCTTTCCATTGGTTCAACTGACCGCTCTCATTAGGGCCATGCTTTCTTTCAATAAGCCGGAGCAACAGCACTCTCTTTTAATCACAGAATAATTAGCATATTTAGACTTGTACAGGTATTTGTTTTAGAAATACAAATAAGCTGATTCCATAATTGTTACCTCATCATTGAGTGATTCCATAATTTTCCCTCTATTTGATCAGGCAAAAAGATATACCATTAATTACAACAATTTACCATAATTTTATTTGTTTGAGGTATGTTTTACAAAGCCAGAATGTTCAGCTCTTAAACAAAAACAGTTTTGTGTCATATCTATGAATTTTTTTTTTCTACAAAGTAAAAAAGCTGAATGAACATCTTCCGAGAGTAGTGTTACCATATTTTCTGCCAGGGGTTGCAGAAGGACACTCGGTCGAGTGCAAACCTCTGCCAAGCCACATGTTATCAACATCAAAATTAAAAATCACTTGAACCTAGGATAATACTAAAGCTGTACACCAAATTTCATCAAAATGTGTTCATTACTTTTTGAGTTACACTGGGAACAGCAAAAAAAAAAACTCTGGATCCACATGCATATCCGGATTTGCATTAAAATCTAATCAATTCTTTCTTGGTCCAGATCACCTTTCCTCAAAATTTCATCAAAATCAGTTCTCTACTTTGAGTTACAGTGGTGCTTGAAAGTTTGTGAACCCTTTAGAATTTTCTATATTTCTGCATAAAGATGATCTAAAACATCATCAGATTTTCACACAAGTCCTAAAAGTAGATAAAGAGAACCCAGTTAAACAAATGAGACAAAAATATTATGCTTGGTCATTTATTTATTGAGGAAAATTACCCAATATTACATATCTGTGAGTGGCAAAAGTATGTGAACCTTTGCTTTCAGTATCTGGTGTGACTCCCTTGTGCAGCAATAACTGCAACTAAATGTTTCCGGTAACTGTTGATCAGTGCTGCACACCGGCTTGGAGGAATTTTAGCCCGTTCCTCCATACAGAACAGCTTCAACTCTGGGATGTTGGTGGGTTTCCTCACATGAACTGCTCGCTTCAGGTCCTTCCACAACATTTCGATTGGATTAAGGTCAGGACTTTGACTTGGCCATTCCAAAACATTAACTTTATTCTTCTTTAACCATTCTTTAGTCTGGTTTCTTGCCGAGTTAACTCGTGCCGACTCTCGCTAGTCTACTATCATCACAAAATCTCTTTTCCAATAGTGACCTGGCCAAGAGGTTGCGCGGGAGCGAGGCTGCGCGAGAGCGGGCCGAGAGGTTGCGCGGGAGCGAGGTTGCGCAGGAACGGGCCGCGTAATAACAAACGCAATGCCCCCGAAGAAAGCTCCTACGGTCGAGGAGATTGATGATATTAAAAAATCCCTCGACTTTCTGGGGGAAGAAATCTCTGCTGTCAGGGTGCAGCAGAAGACCATCCTGGACCTGGTAGAAGAGGTCAAAGCTCTGAGGCTGCAGAATTCAGAGAAGGCAAAGAGGATCGCCATTCTCGAGAACCGAGTGGAGGAGCTGGAGCAGTACACCCGGATGAATGACATCATTGTGACCGGACTGCAAATTCAACCCCGCTCATATGCTGGAGCAGTGGCGAGAAGAGACGGAGAGGAACTGAATGAGGAGGATGCTAACTCTGTGGAGAAACAGGTGTTAGCATTCCTGCACTCCAAGGGGATTGAGGTAAAAAGCAATAACATTGAAGCATGTCACCCTCTCCCACGGAGAAGCAACACAGGCAAACCAGCTGTAATAATGAGATTTGTCAACAGAAAGCATAAGATGCAATTGTTAAAACAAGGGAAGAAACTGAAAGGCTCAGATGTGTTTTTAAATGAGCACTTAACAAAAAAAAATGCAGATATTGCAAAAAAGGCGAGACTACTAAGGAAACAGGGGAAAATCCAAAACACTTGGACACAAAACTGCAAGATTTTCATCAAGCTGAAGGGATCTCCAGAAGAGGCCAAGATCTTGGTCATCCGAGATATTGGGGAACTGGACAAATTCTGAGGGAGCCAAATAAAGCAATTTACAATCATGACACAAGGACTGGACACTGGACACTGGACACAAGAACTGGACACTTTCCATTATACTGAGCACAAAATACAAGATATGGAAAATAATATTGATCCGGAAAATAATCTTTTCAGCAACATCAATATCAGCTGCCGGTATTACACTGAATATCAATACAATGCAAAGATCAGAGACGGAAATAAGATATCAATTATTCATTTCAATATCAGAAGTCTGTATGCCAATTTCCATAAAATGAAGGAATATCTCAGTCAGTTCAATACTCCATTCAATATAATAGCCATATCAGAAACTTGGATCAACGATGAGATGGGAGTAGATTTTGAGCTGAACGGGTATGAATTAAATTATATCAATAGAAAGAACAAAAGAGGAGGGGGAGTGGCAATATATGTTGATAATAGTTTGGAATATAAAATTAATAATAAAATGACGGTAGCTGTTGATGATTGGATGGAGTGTATTACAATAGAAATATGCTGTGAAAAAATGAAAAATATAATGGTGAGCTGTATATACAGATCTCCTGGATCAAGCATAGAAGTTTTTATAGATTGGATGGAAAGTATGTTTATAAAATCAACTCAGAAGGTCAGGTACATCTGTGGTGATTTTAACATCGACCTCTTAAATCATAAGAAACATAAAATGACAGAAGAGTTCATTAATTCAATGTTCAGTATGGGACTGTACCCAACTATTACCAGACCAAGCAGGATCACTTCTCACAGCACCACTTTAATAGATAATATATTTACTAATATCCTGGAAAATAATATAGAGAGCGGTCTACTATTAACAGACATCAGTGACCACCTACCTATTTTTAATGTATATTACTGTAATTATAGCAAGAAAAAGGATAATAAAAATTATAAATATATAAGAATGAAAACTGAAGAAACCATGATTGCACTAAAAAATGACTTAATAATACAGGACTGGAATGTAGTTTATAAAGAAAAAGATGTTGATAAAGCATATGAGGAATTTTTAATAATATTCAATGAACTATATAATAAAAATTGTCCTATAAAGAAATACAGTAATATACATAAATATACAAATAGTCCGTGGGTCACCAAGGGGCTACAAAATGCCTGCAAAAAGAAAAATATATTATACAGACAATTCTTAAAGCATCGAACTATAGAGGCAGAGGAAAAATATAAAAAATATAAAAATAAATTAACTAATATTATGAGGATATGTAAGAAAGACTATTATAATAAATTAGTGGAGAAAAATAAAAACAATATTAAAGGTATATGGACTGTATTGAATGGTATTGTGAGAAATGGATCCAAAACTACAAATTACCCAGAGTACTACACTGTAAATGATAAGACCATAAATAATATGGAGGATGTGGTGAATGGTTTTAATCAATTCTTTGTAAATGTGGGACCAGATTTAGCGGCAAAAATAAAGGAACCCGAAACAACACAATGTGGGGACATAGAAGATATGGGGGACAGAAATCCAAGTACAATTTTTCTAACTGCAACTGATGAGGAAGAAATTATCCAAATTGTAAGAAAATGTAAAAACAAAACTTCTGCAGACTGGAATGATATAGACATGTTAACAGTAAAGACAGTTATTGAGGGAATTGTGAAACCACTCACCCACATCTGCAATTTATCTTTTCAATCAGGTACATTTCCAGACAAAATGAAAATTGCAAAAGTGATACCATTGTTTAAAACCGGAGATAGACACCATTTCACAAACTACAGGCCTGTTTCTTTACTCCCCCAATTCTCCAAAATACTCGAAAAACTTTTTTCAGATAGACTGGACAAATTCATTGAAAAACACAACCTCCTTACAGACAGTCAATATGGATTCAGAACGGACAGATCAACATCGATGGCACTAATGGAACTAATAGAGGAAATCACAAAATGTATAGACAATAAAAAAATAGCAATTGGAGTATTTGTGGACCTAAAAAAAGCATTCGATACTATTGATCATAGTATATTATTAAGTAAACTAGAAAAGTGTGGTGTTAGGGGAGTTGGGTGGAGCTGGCTGTCGAGCTATCTAAGAAACAGGCAACAGTTTGTGCAGATAGGTGACCATAAATCTGATTTCATGAACATTACATGCGGGGTACCACAGGGGTCAATATTAGGTCCGAAATTATTCATAATATACATCAATGACATATGTACAATTTCGCAAGAATTGAAATTTGTTTTGTTTGCAGATGACACCAATATTTTTTGTTCCGGTGAGAATTTGCAGCAGACTTTAGAGATAATCACAACTGAAATAAATAAACTAAAACTATGGTTTGACAAAAATAAATTATCATTAAATCTAAGCAAAACAAAGATTATGTTGTTTGGGAGACATAAAATAGATTGTAATGTAGAATTGATAATAGACAATACTAAGATAGAAATGGTACAGGAAATTAAATTTCTTGGTGTGATTTTGGATCCTAAAGTCTGCTGGAAACCTCATGTAGGATACGTACGAGCAAAACTGGCAAAGTGCTCGGCAATTCTGTGGAAAACAAAATATATTCTTGATTGTAAATCTTTGCATACTCTATATTACTCATTATTTTTGCCATATCTGACTTATTGTGTAGAAGTCTGGGGAAACACCTACAAAACCACTCTGCAGCCGATATGTACAATACAGAAAAGAGCAATAAGGACAATAAACAAAACAGGATACAGAGATCACACAAACCCACTATTCATAAAATCACACATGTTGAAATTTATGGATCTGGTCAAATTCAGAACAGCACAAATAATGTACAAAGCAAGAAATAATCTATTGCCAAAAAATATACAAGGAATGTTCAGTGAGAGAGAGGGGGGATATAATCTAAGGGGAGACCTAAATTTTAAAAAACCAAAGGTTCGAACAAATATGAAAAGCATGTGCGTATCGAGCTGTGGGGTGACTTTATGGAACAGACTGGAGACAGAAATAAAACAAAGTGCAAATATAAATCTGTTTAAAAAAAGGTACAAAAAAATATTTTTAAACAAGTATATTGCAGAGGAAATATGTTAATGGAGGATGATGAGGGATAAATAGAATAGGGTTGATTGTTATATTAGAACTAGCTTAGTATATGGTATATATTTATTTATGGGGATAGATATCTTCATATTTACAGGGATAAGTATGTAGTAGATATTTTTTTTTTTGTAATTATATATTTATATAGATAGTTATGTGTATATGTATATATATGTATATGGATATGGTATGTAGTATATATTTATTTTTGTAATTATATATTTATATGGATAATCATGAAGTGTATATGTGGTATATATTTTTATAAGTGTATTAATGTAGTTTGGATTTCGGGGTAGTTAAAAAGGGGTGGGAAATTAAAAAAAGTATTGTACTTCTTCCCACTCCTTTTTCGAACAATGTGCGGTGTATTGTAATGTATTAGCTCTTTATATTATTTTATTTATTCTTTTTTTGTCACTTTTTTCATTTTCTTTCTTTTGTATGTATAAATAGTTACATACATTTTTATACATGTTCGAAATAAATAAATTCATTCATTCATTCATTCATTCTTTGGTAGAACAACTTGTGTGCTTAGGGTCATTGTCTTGCTGCATGACCCACCTTCTCTTGAGATTCAGTTCATGGACAGATGCCCTGACATTTTCCTTTAGAATTTGCTGGTATAATTCAGAATTCATTGTTCCATCAATGATGGCAAGCTGTCCTGGCCCAGATGCAGCAAAACAGGCCCAAACCATGATACTACCACCACCATGTTTCACAGATGGGATAAGGTTCTTATGCTGGAATGCAGTGTTTTCCTTTCTCCAAACACAACGCTTCTCATTTAAACCAAAAAGTTCTGTTTTGGTCTCATCCATCCACAAAACATTTTTCCAATAGCCTTCTGGCTTGTCCATGTGAGCTTTAGCAAACTGCAGACGAGCAGCAATGTTCTTTTTGGAGAGCAGTGGCTTTCTCCTTGCAACCCTGCCATGCATACCATTGTTGTTCAGTGTTCTCCTGACGGTGGACTCATGAATATTAACATTAGCCAATGTGAGAGAGGCCTTCAGTTGCTTAGAAGTTACCCTGGGGTCCTTTGTGACCTCGCCGACTATTACAACCCCTGGCAAAAAATATGGAATCACTACTCCTGGAGGATGTTAAAGGATATGGGACATGGATTTTTTTCTGGGTATAATTATGTATAAAGGACATAAGAAATGCCATCTAAATCACTGCAGGGCGTCAAAAATGTGAAAATCATCACATTATTCAACTTTTTTTATACATCAGCGTAAAACAATGATTCGTTAATTAGCTAGGTGGTCACGTGACCCGTGACGTCACAAAAACTTTCCAAGGAGCCAGCGCTTGGGTATCTAATGTAAACAGGTTACCAAAATGGACACCATCGACAGTGACATTCCCGATGTTTCACAGAGATGTGAAGTTAGACCCTATCAATCCGAACTGATAGCTGGAAATTCACATGAACATAGATCTTGTCTTTACTCTGACGGGTCAGATGATTGAGAGTGAGAGTTCATTCAGCCCCCATGAAACTGAAAGCGGTCGGCTCGATAACACTTCCTGGTAAGTTAAAAACAATTCTGCTCAAAGGCTAATGATCTGTTGAAAGAAGTATTATTTTTGTATCATACATTGAAAGTTCATCATAGATCTAGCTAAAGTCCGTTGCAAGCTAGTTTTTTTTTTTGCTGATATTTTTCGAGATTGATTGAGATACAATGCTTCCAGAGTCCGAGATGAAAACATTCAAAATGGCGAAACGAGTCAGAATTATGATAATAATTGATACACCCAAAATTATAATACTAATCCTTACCTCGGCTTTCAGTCGCTTAGCGAATGCACCTAGTGGTAGCCGTAGCACTTCGGGTTTCACTCCGCCGTCTTGTTCCTGAATTGGGACGTTGGGAACGGCTCCATCTTTAAGTAGCCTCTTAAATTTGGCTTGGCAATTAATATCGCTCAGTACCTGAGTATTAATGTTGAAAGAATCTTCAGTGAAATGGTCCGAACACAGTTTGTGTGAAACAGTAGGTGCAAAGTTTTTTCAACAGGTGTTCTGTAAAGTTATCCTACCTCTTGGATTTGTCCTACCAAGCCTACTGCGCATGCGTGAAGCCTACTGCGCATTCGCAGGTGAGCCCACACTTTCCTCAGCTTCGGGTCCTTGGGAAATGCAAAAAAACTTACTCCAGGGCATTTCCCATTGGAATTATTGCAACCATAAGCAGCACAATACACCATGATGTTCAATGTACGTTAAAGACTATAAAAACAATTTTCTTGTCATTCACTTCTCCATTCATCTACTGTACCCGCTTGTGCTGTGCCCGAAAGTTTTTGTGACGTATGATCACGTGACAGCGGCTCTTCCGGTTGTAAAATATGCATATCGGAGCTCGAGCAGAAATGCCATATAATCATCATGAATATAACGATTTTGCTGAATTTAATAGATGATTTTGTATTTGTTGATGCAATTAATTCATATTTTTAATGGAAAGAAACTGATATAGCGTGCATTTATGTTTCATGTCCCATATCCTTTAATTCAGCTGTTTTACTTTGTAGCACAAAAAAAAAAAAAAATCACAGATATGACACAAAATTATTTAATTTAATAGCTGAACATTCTGGCTTTGTAAAATATACCTCAAAAAATTTAATTAATTTTTTGTAATTAATGGCACATTTTTTTCAAGATCAAGTAGAAGAAAAAATTATGGAATCACTCAATGATGAGGAAAAATTATGGAATCATAAATTTAAAAAAAAATCACAATTAGTACTTTGCTGTACCTCCTCTGGCTTTTATGACCGCTTGAATTCTTTGAGGCGTGTACTTCACTAATGAAAAACAATATTCTTTATCAGTCAGGTTCCAACTTTCTCGTATAGCAGATGACAGATCAGCTTTGCAGGATGAAGCCTTGTCATGGACTCCCCCCCCCCCCCCCCCCCCAATTTCCACCATATATTTTCAATTGGATTGAGATCCAGACTGTTTCCTGGCCATGCCATTGAGTTGATCTGCCTTTCCTGAAGAAAAGTTTTAATGCTCTTGGCTCTGTAGCAAGATGCATTATCATCCTGAAAAATGACTTCATCACCACCAAAAGTACTTTTGATTGATGGAATGAGAAAAGTGTCCAAAATTTCAATGTACACCTGTGCATTTACTGTAGAGGTAATGACTGCCATCTGCCCAGGTCCTTTACCTGACATCCAACCCCGTATCATCAATGACCGTGGAAATTTGCTTGTTTTCTTCAGGCAGTCATCTTTATATGTTTCATTGGAACAGCACCAAACAAAAGTTCCAGCATCATCTCCTTGGCCAATGCAGATTCATGATTCATCACTGAATATAACTTTCATCCAATCACCCACAGTCCACGACTCCTTCTCTTTAACCCCTCTGTAACCTTGTTTTCTTCTGTTTAGGTGTTAATGATGGTTAACGTTTGGCTTTTCTGTATGTAAATCCCATTTCCTCCAGCCGATTTCTTAAATTTTGGTCACAAACATTGACTCCTGTTTCTGCCCATTTGTTTTTCATTTCTTTTCTTGTGCATTGTCTATTTTCAAGGCATCTTGCTTTGAGTTTCCTGTCCTGATGCTTTGATCTACCTGTATGTTTCCCTTTTACAACCTTCCCATTTTGTTTGTACTTGCTCCAAATTTTAGACACAGCTGACTGGAAACAACCAACATCTTTTACCACACTCCGTGTTGAATTACCTTCTTTAAGGAATTTTATAATCCTTTCCATTGTTTCAACTGACAGCTCTCTTGTTGAAGCCATGTTTTCTGTCAATCAGCCAGGTGCAACAGCTCATTCAGGTCTACAAGCAATCTCTTAACTGCAGACTAATTTGCACATTTAGGCTTGTGTGGATATTTGTTTTAGAAATGCAAGTTATAGCTTGATTCCATAATTTTTTCATCATTGAGTGATTCCATAATTTTTTCTTCTACTTGATCTTTAAAAAAACGTGCCATTAATTACAACAATTTCATATAATTTTTTGAGGTATATTTTACAAAGCCAGAATGTTCAGCTGTTAAATAAAACAATTTTGTGTCATGTCTCTGATTTGGTTTTTTTGCTACAAAGTAAAACAGCTGAATGAACATCCTCCAAGAGTAGTGATTCCATATTTTTTGCTTGGAGTGATCTTTATTGGTCAAATCGCTCCTGGGGAGGGTAACAATGGTCTTGAATTTTCTCCAGATTGTACACAATCTGTCTGACTGTGGATTGGTGGAGTCCAAACTCTTTAGAGATGGTTTTGTAACCTTTTCCAGCATGATGAGCATCAACAACGCTTTTTCTGAGGTCCTCAGAAATCTCCTTTGTTTGTGCCATGATACACTTCCATAAACATGTGTTGTGAAGATCAGACTTTGATAGATCCCTGTTCTTTAAATAAAACAGGGTGCCCACTCACACCTGATTCTCATCCCATTGATTGAAAACACCTGACTCTAATTTCACCTTCAAATTAACTGCTAATCCTAGAGGTTCACATACTTTTGCCACTCACAGATATGTAATATTGGATCATTTTCCTCAATAAATAAATGACAAAGTATAATGTTTTTGTCTCATTTGTTTAACTGGGTTCTCTTTATCTACTTTTAGGACTTGTGTGAAAATCTGATGATGTTTTAGATCATATTTATCCAGAAATATAGAAAATTCTAAAGGATTCACAAACTTTCAAGCACCACTGTACAACCCCGATTCCAAAAAAGTTGGGACAAAGTACAAATTGTAAATAAAAATGGAATGCAATAATTTACAAATCTCAAAAACTAATATTGTATTCACAATAGAACATAGACAACATATCAAATGTCAAAAGTGAGACATTTTGAAATTTCATGCCAAATATTGGCTCATTTGAAATTTCATGACAGCAACACATCTCAAAAAAGTTGGGACAGGGGCAATAAGAGGCTGGAAAAGTTAAAGGTACAAAAAAGGAACAGCTGGAGGACCAAATTGCAACTCATTAGGTCAATTGGCAATAGGTCATTAACATGACTGGGTATAAAAAGAGCATCTTGGAGTGGCAGCGGCTCTCAGAAGTAAAGATGGGAAGAGGATCACCAATCCTCCTAATTCTGCGCCGACAAATAGTGGAGCAATATCAGAAAGGAGTTCGACAGTGTAAAATTGCAAAGAGTTTGAACATATCATCATCTACAGTGCATAATATCATCAAAAGATTCAGAGAACCTGGAAGAATCTCTGTGCGTAAGGGTCAAGGCCGGAAAACCATACTGGGTGCCCGTGATCTTCAGGCCCTTAGACGGCACTGTATCACATACAGGCGTGCTTCTGTATTGGAAATCACAAAATGGGCTCAGGAATATTTCCAGAGAACATTATCTGTGAACACAATTCACCGTGCCATCCGCCGTTGCCAGCTAAAACTCTATAGTTCAAAGAAGAAGCCGTATCTGAACATGATCCAGAAGCGCAGACGTCTTCTCTGGGCCAAGGCTCATTTAAAATGGACTGTGGCAAAGTGGAAAACTGTTCTGTGGTCAGACGAATCAAAATTTGAAGTTCTTTATGGAAATCAGGGACGCCGTGTCATTCGGACTAAAGAGGAGAAGGACGACCCAAGTTGTTATCAGCGCTCAGTTCAGAAGCCTGCATCTCTGATGGTATGGGGTTGCATTAGTGCGTGTGGCATGGGCAGCTTACACATCTGGAAAGACACCATCAATGCTGAAAGGTATATCCAGGTTCAAGAGCAACATATGCTCCCATCCAGACGATGTCTCTTTCAGGGAAGACCTTGCATTTTCCAACATATGCGTAGAAGAAGGGTCCGGGTACTGAACTGGCCAGCCTGCAGTCCAGATCTTTCACCCATAGAAAACATTTGGCGCATCATAAAACGGAAGATACGACAAAAAAGACCTAAGACAGTTGAGCAACTAGAATCCTACATTAGACAAGAATGGGTTAACATTCCTATCCCTAAACTTGAGCAACTTGTCTCCTCAGTCCCCAGACGTTTACAGACTGTTGTAAAGAGAAAAGGGGATGTCTCACGGTGGCAAACATGGCCTTGTCCCAACTTTTTTGAGATGTGTTGTTGTCATGAAATTTAAAATCACCTCATTTTTCTCTTTAAATGATACATTTTCTCAGTTTAAACATTTTGATATGTCATCTATGTTCTATTCTGAATAAAATATGGAATTTTGAAACTTCCACATCATTTCATTCCGTTTTTATTTACAATTTGTACTTTGTCCCAACTTTTTTGGAATCGGGGTTGTACATTGGGAACAGACAAACAAACAGGCGAAAACATAACCTCCTCTAACAAAGTTGACAGAGGAACTGAACGAATGAAAGGCCACATAATGACCTTACAGAATTGGATTTATAGTTCATAGAAATGTGGTTAAATTATACTACAGAGTGCTACAACAAGAAGCTAGATATTATTCATTAAAACAGCATGGAGGTAATAGACCTCTGAGAGGTGTAATCTGAGGTCACTTACCACACCCCCGTTCATTTTATCACAGTTCCTGACTCCATGTATTATCCAAGATATTTGGGCTTACACATGGAAATGCATTAATTATAGGTCCAACAACAGTGTTAATAACACATTACAGGAAAGTAAGGCTACAAAGCTGGTTGATGATGGTGTCAAATTTTAGTCCCCTCACATGTTAATGCACTGGGATCTTCACCTCAGATCATTTTGGTTCGAGACAATTCTCATGTGCAATAGGGTGCCGACTGTAGTCCCTTTAAATTCCTTCCCAACCCCAACCCCAGACTGCTTGACCAATCTTTACTCAGCACTGCTGACTGCTTGATTCTGATTGGTCAGAAAGTGATCGGTTGTCAGTGACAGCAGCTCAGACATTAGCATTTATGGAAGGAATCTGCAGTATTTTGTAACAGAAGTAAAGCTATGTTGTTTTTTCCACCATGGATGGGACAGAGGAAACGTTTTGTCTTATTATGTCTCAAAGTTTATCAGAAACGTTTAACCTTATTAAACTTCAAGAGAGAAAAAGAAGGCATAATTATAAACGGATAAAAAGTATGATGGGTGTAGCAAATTGGTATGGTATAAGAGGAAAATAATCAACTTGGTGGTAACAGTAACTACACTTTGCATTATTTCCCTATAATGGCATTCTCCAAGTGGTTTATTCCTGATGTATATTTGTCATATACATTAGCCAAATTTCATACAGTACTTTCTTCAGATCAGGTCTGGAAACAGAGAGGGTGACAAAACTTTGACTTTGACAGGAGCCAAACCCAGCTGATTTCAGGCGAGAGGAGGTGTACACCCTGGGCAGGTCACCAATCTATTGCACGGCTAACACAGAAACAAACAGCCATTCACACTCTCATTCATATCTATGGGCAGTTTAGAGTGGCCGGTTGACCTAATCCGCATTTCTTTGGACTGTTGGAGGAAACCAGAGCACTTGGAGGAAACCCACACAGGCACGGGTAGAACATGTAAACCAGTGTTGGAAATTAGCACCCGCTCCCCGCCAAATGCAGGTGATTTTGCGTAGTGGCGGGGTGAATTTGCTCAACCTACCAGCCACAGCGGGGTCAATAAAAGTAGCATATACAAAGAGATAATGCAATTGTAACAGCTATTTGTGACATTCCACAACGCAGACTTTAAAGAGGACACAACCTTCTCATTAAAGTGTCTGAGTGAAACAAGAAGACTTGGATTCAATGTGGCAACTTGAGTATAGAACGCTAACTAACGCCAAGTTGAGTGTAGACCTCTAACTATCAACTGACAGTTAAAGAGAACTACTCGCTCAAGCAGCCAAGGCTAGCACTGCAGCAAACAAACAAAAGGTTACACTGTAGGGGTTTAGAGGTCTGCAGAGAAAACCTCCCAGAAGATGCAGGCCAAAGACGTGAAGGTCAAAAAAAAAAAACACCTTTCCTGTGAATGGTTAGTGTTTTTTAATCTGCCAAACTCATCAAATCTACAACCCCGATTCCAAAAAAGTTGGGACAAAAGTACAAATTGTAAATAAAAACGGAATGCAATGATGTGGAAGTTTCAAAATTCCATATTTTATTCAGAATAGAACATACAGTGGGGCAAAAAAGTATTTAGTCAGTCACCAATTGTGCAAGTTCTCCCACTTAAAAAGATGAGAGAGGCCTGTAATTTTCATCATAGGTACACCTTAACTATGAGAGACAGAATGAGAAAAAAGAATCCAGAAAATCACATTGTCTGATTTTTTAAGAATTTATTTGCAGATTATGGTGGAAAATAAGTATTTGGTCAATAACAAAAGTTCATCTCAATACTTTGTTATATACCCTTTGTTGGCAATGACAGAGGTCAAACGTTTTCTGTAAGTCTTCACCAGGTTTTCACACACTGTTGCTGGTATTTTGGCCCATTCCTCCATGCAGATCTCCTCTAGAGCAGTGATGTTTTGGGGCTGTCACTGGGCAACACGGACTTTCAACTCCCTCCAAAGATTTTCTATGGGGTTGAGATCTGGAGACTGGCTAGGCCACTCCAGGACCTTGAAATGCTTCTTACGAAGCCACTCCTTCATTGCCCGGGTGGTGTATTTGGGATCACTGTCATGCTGAAAGACCCAGCCACATTTCATCTTCAATGCCCTTGCTGATGGAAGGAGGTTTTCACTCAAAATCTCATGATACATGGCCCCATTCATTCTTTCCTTAACACAGATCAGTCGTCCTGGTCCCTTTGCAGAAAAACAGCCCCAAAGCATGATGTTTCCACCCCCATGCTTCACAGTAGGTATGGTGTTCTTTGGATGCAACTCAGCATTCTTTCTCCTCCAAACACGACAAGTTGAGTTTTTACCAAAAAGTTCTATTTTGGTTTCATCTGACCATATGACATTCTCCCAATCCTCTTCTGGATCATCCAAATGCTCTCTAGCAAACTTCAGACGGGCCTGGACATGTACTGGCTTAAGCAGGGGGAGACATCTGGCACTGCAGGATTTGAGTCCCTGGCGGCGTAGTGTGTTACTGATGGTAGCCTTTGTTACTTTGGTCCCAGCTCTCTGCAGGTCATTCACTAGGTCCCCCTGTGTGGTTCTGGGATTTTTGCTCACCGTTCTTGTGATCATTTTGACCCCACGGGGTGAGATCTTGCGTGGAGCCCCAGATCGAGGGAGATTATCAGTGGTCTTGTATGTCTTCCATTTTCTAATAAGTGCTCCCACAGTTGATTTCTTCACACCAAGCTGCTTATCTATTGCAGATTCAGTTTTCCCAGCCTGGTGCAGGTCTACAATTTTGTTTCTGGTGACCTTTGACAGCTCTTTGGTCTTGGCCATAGTGGAGTTTGGAGTGTGACTGTTTGAGGTTGTGGACAGGTGTCTTTTATACTGATAACGAGTTCAAACAGGTGCCATTAATACAGGTAACGAGTGGAGGACAGAGGAGCTTCTTAAAGAAGTTGTTACAGGTCTGTGAGAGCCAGAAATCTTGCTTGTTTGTAGGTGACCAAATACTTATTTTACCGAGGAATTTACCAATCAATTCATTAAAAATCCTACAATGTGATTTCCTGGATTCTTTCCCCCCATTCTGTCTCTCATAGTTGAAGTGTACCTATGATGAAAATTACAGGCCTCTCTCATCTTTTTAAGTGGGAGAACTTGCACAATTGGTGGCTGACTAACTAAATACTTTTTTGCCCCACTGTAGATGACACATCAAATGTTTAAACTGAGAAAATGTATAATTTAAAGAGAAAAATGAGGTGATTTTAAATTTCATGACAACAACACATCTCAAAAAAGTTGGGACAAGGCCATGTTTACCACTGTGAGACATCCCCTTTTCTCTTTACAACAGTCTGTAAACGTCTGGGGACTGAGGGGACAAGTTGCTCAAGTTTCGGGATAGGAATGTTAACCCATTCTTGTTTAATGCATGATTCTAGTTGCTCAACTGTCTTAGGTCTTTTTTGTTGTATCTTCCGTTTTATGATGCGCCAAATGTTTTCTATGGGTGAAAGATCTGGACTGCAGGCTGGCCAGTTCAGTACCCGGACCCTTCTTCTACGCAGCCATGATGCTGTAATTCATGCAGTATGTGGTTTGGCATTGTCATGTTGGAAAATGCAAGGTCTTCCCTGAAAGAGACGTCATCTGGATGGGAGCATATGTTGCTCTTGAACCTGGATATACCTTTCAGCATTGATGATGTCTTTCCAGATGTGTAAGCTGCCCATGCCACACGCACTAATGCAACCCCATACCATCAGAGATGCAGGCTTCTGAACTGAGCACTGATAACAACTTGGGTCGTCCTTCTCCATTTAGTCCAAATGACACGGCGTCCCTGATTTCCATAAAGAACTTCAAATTTTGATTCGTCTGACCACAGAACAGTTTCCCACTTTGCCACAGTCCATTTTAAATGAGCCTTGGCCCAGAGAAGACGTCTGCGCTTCTGGATCATGTTTAGATACGGCTTCTTCTTTGAACTATAGAGTTTTAGCTGGCAACGGCGGATGGCACGGTGAATTGTGTTCACAGATAATGTTCTCTGGAAATATTCCTGAGCCCATTTTGTGATTTCCAATACAGAAGCACGCCTGTATGTGATACAGTGCCGTCTAAGGGCCCGAAGATCACGGGCACCCAGTATGGTTTTCCGGCCTTGACCCTTACGCACAGAGATTCTTCCAGGTTCTCTGAATCTTTTGATGATATTATGCACTGTAGATGATGATATGTTCAAACTCTTTGCAATTTTACACTGTCGAACTCCTTTCTGATATTGCTCCACTATTTGTCGGCGCAGAATTAGGAGGATTGGTGATCCTCTTCCCATCTTTACTTCTGAGAGCCGCTGCCACTCCAAGATGCTCTTTTTATACCCAGTCATGTTAATGACCTATTGCCAATTGACCTAATGAGTTGCAATTTGGTCCTCCAGCTGTTCCTTTTTTGTACCTTTAACTTTTCCAGCCTCTTATTGCCCCTGTCCCAACTTTTTTGAGATGTGTTGCTGTCATGAAATTTCAAATGAGCCAATATTTGGCATGAAATTTCAAAATGTCTCACTTTCGACATTTGATATGTTGTCTATGTTCTATTGTGAATACAATATCAGTTTTTGAGATTTGTAAATTATTGCATTCCGTTTTTATTTACAATTTGTACTTTGTCCCAACTTTTTTGGAATTGGGGTTGTACCTTCCATCAGTTCACAGGTATGTGTGTGCGCGCATATGAGAGAGAGAGAGAGAATGTCAGTATTTTCCTTGAGTTTAATGTAATCTCCACACAGAAAGGCCCCATTCGGTTTCCACATTTGAATCCAGAACCTACCTACTTTGAAGCGACGTTGATCACCACTGCTTTTGCACCTTTATTTCTGACATGGTATGTTCTATATGTAGACCTTTCATTGCTTTGGTAGGCTGAAAGACAGAGCCTGAGAGTAGGGCTATGGAGAAAGGTGAACACTACTGCACTCAACCATTTGTGAAACATATGTCACCTATGGCCATACCGTACATACACCAACTATTTAGTAGCCAGTGACAGCAGACAGTGTGCTCGTCTGATTTGTGTGGGCAAGCAGATGAGAGAAACATATGGACTGCTCAAGTTGCAGAGGCATAAACAGGAAACACATTCCTCCTCCACTTTGTAAGACACAGAATTAATTTAAACTGATCCTTTTTATGAAATACAGCACGCAAGGCTTATATAGTACAAAGATTTATAAACTTTCATGAATACCTACCCATGTGACAGTTTTCATTCTGGTCCTTAGTCTTCTTATTGCCTTTAAGTGTCTCAACTACATTTATAAGTGGCCTCATATATAGACTTCATGAACCTTTTACAAGCTCCAAGACCAGGCGAAACATTAGGATGAATAAAAATGCTTACAGTGGAATATTAGGCAGTTGCGAGCTCTCTCAAAAGCAACATGTTACCAGTAGTATGTTGGGATAGTATGCCATATGTTTTCAGAGGTCTCCATGGTTTAGTATGTTACCCATATGGTATTCAATTGGGGACAAAACCAGACTCCGTTGTTTAGGAAGTGATACTTAGATGTGTGTTAGCTGCAAAAAGCCAGGAAATTATTACTATAACTAATAAAAAAGGCTGTTTGATTAAAAATGAAGAATGTGCACCAAACTGCTTTATTAAGCCCACTGTTGTCTACTGCGGTAAAAATTTGACCAATCCTGCCTGCGGCCAGAGATATTCTTGATTAGCTGCTTGCTGAGAGAGGTTGACGTACCCTCCTGTTTCCACAGAAAGTTTGACCAATCCTGCCTGCTTCTGCAAAAAGTTTGACCATTTCCACCAACTCCCATAGACACGCGACCAATCCTGCCTGCTCCCAAAGAAAGTTTGACCAATTCTTCCTGTTTCTACAGACACTGCTGACTAATCAGGGGAACCATGGCCTAATGGTTTAGCCTAGTAAACTCGACCCACCCGCCTAGCGGCCAAAAATATTTTTGCCTACGAGTGGGCCTAGCCTCGGACCATATCAACAACACACCCCAGGCATCAAATCGTGCCCGCCAATCACAACACAAGGTTTTTGTTTGGATTCTTTGGGCGGGCTTTTGCAGGAGTGACGACAAGGCTGCGCAACGCTGGAGAAAGCACAACAGGAAAGATGGCTACGGCTATTGAGCAGCGCTCGTTTGACTCCGCTTTGGAATCAGTTTTAGAAGAATTAGACTTGGAGTTTTCATTGAAACATGAGCAGGAAGAGGCTCGCCGATCATTCCATTTCAAGAAGGACGTTTTCGCTGTTTTGCCGACTGGCTATGGCAAAAGTCTGATTTACCAGCTGTTTACCCTCCCCCACTGCTTTCTGTCACTCTGACTACGTCAGAGTCACTGTTGCGCTGATTGGTCAGAGCGTTGGCCTATACGCACAGAGACAGTTTGAAAGACAACAGGTTGTTCCTACCCACACCCTTCGGAAATGTCTATGACCGAGACCAGACTAAATATTCACATTTAGTCTGGCTTGCCAGGCTACTAATGGTTAGAAGCAGCTTTGGGACCAAAAGGTCGCTGGTTTGATTCTCTGGACCAGCAGGAATGGCTGAAGTACCCTTGAGCAAGGCATCTAACCCCTCAACTGCTTCCCAGGCTGCTCTGGGTATGTCGTACGTCGCTCTGGATAAGAACATCTGCCAAATGCCTGCAATGTAATGTAATCCTACTCATTCCCACAGAACATTTGACTAATCTCACTTGCCCCTGTAGACACTCTTGATCAAGTCTGCCTACTCCCATGAAAACTTTACCAATCCTGCCCACTCCGACAAACACACTTCACCAATCTTGTCCATTCCTTGAGTAAAAGTTGACCAATCCCAGGCACACGCACAGAAAATTTGATCAACCCCACTCTCTCCTAGAAAAAGCCTGAACTCTCTCGACTCATCCCAATCCCTCCCACAGAACGTTCAAACAATCCCATTATTAATACAGTCAGTTTTACTCTGGAAAACCTTTGCGACTTAAACCCCAATGTTCCTAACCAAGGTAAAGTGTTTGTATATATTATATATGCTTGTATATTAATGAACCTTCTTCACTTTCATATCTAACCGTCCACTCAGACAATTTTTATCCTCCGCTGGCCGAAAGGCCCGAAGGGGGATTATGTCATGGCGATGTCTGTCCGTCCGTCTGTCCATCTGTCCATCCTGGGAAGGGTACTCACCTTCTGAAATCAACTCCTCTCACAATTTTTGGAAGAATTTCACAAAACTTGGCAGAATTTTTTGTTATATGTCGGTAATATGCGTATTGCAATTTCGTTCAATTCAGTCGCATTTAACCAGAGTTATGGTAGAGTTGCCAGCAGGGGATATTGCGCTCTCAGAGCACTCATTTTTGTTATTGTTGGATCCTAGAGGGTCCGAGTCCCAATATACACCTCTACTTTACAATAGTAACACACACTGCCAAAATAATTCATCCTACAGAAAGTATTTTCTGTCCAAGTCATCATAACACTTTATAATAGGTTATAAACGAGTATGTCACAAAATCAGGCCTAAACAGTGAACTGTTGCTTGAAACGGGTGTTACATTTCATGGATCGATTTGTGTACATTTACTAATCAATGCATCAATCTAAAGATGTATAGTATTTCTACGGCCCAGTTTGTGGTATAAATATTTCAATACTGCAGAGCCATCTAGTGTACAAAACGAGGCCCTTACCTGCAAAAATGTCCTCAGGTCATATACATTCATGTCATAACAAAAACAAAACTATAAAAGACAATCAGAAATACATGTCATGCCTATAATACACACTGGTCTGGGACATACTAATACAATATACAAAATCGACAAGTTGAAACATGGCAACAATAGAAATTACATGTGTATATACTGCGAGATTTGAATAATTGATAGATGAGTGAATACTGAGTGCAGATAGAGGATCCCAAGTGTTGCGTCTCTAGCAATGCTGTCAATAAAGCGGAGATAATATGAGCTGTTTATTGATGGGAGTTTAGAGGGAATGAACAATGTTCACAAGGATTGGGTTTTTTTTTTTGATTGGATTGAGGGTGTGCATTTTTTTTTAAAGGTCAGGTTAATAGTAGACTTTTTGCTAAACCAATTGTTAAAAAAATATGCCTTAGTTTATGTTTATAAACGTGTAGTTTCTGAAATGTATTAAATACAAGCTGTATAGTAATTTTCTTACATCATACAGTTGGGTGCAAAAGTTTGTGCACCCTTATGGCCAAAAAACCCCACCAAACAAATTATTTATTCCAACATAACTTTCAATGTATCAAAGTTTCTCAGATTTCTAACCCCCTCCCCCCCCCCAAAAAAAAAGGGGGGGGGGAATGCACTCAACTGTATTCTTTAATCTGCTTACTCTTCCTTAAGTTTGGGATTGTATTGTTGTAGAATATACTGCAAATTTTATTTTTAACATACTCGACTTCTATTGTTGTGGATAAACTTTATTATTCTATCCACAGTCACTGGATATGATCAATCGTGCGCTCTGATTGGCTACTCTCCTACCAGCTCATATACCGTGAGTAGAGAAAAACAAAATGGCGGAGCGTGTTGCTGAAACAACCGAGGACGAAAAAAAGACTCTACGCTACAAAACCCCAAAAAATAAAAAAGCAACAAAATATGGAAAAAAGTATTTGATGGCAAGAACATATCCTTTTTTATTTCTCAAGAATTATTATTGCATTTTTCACAAATTTCTAGTCATTTCGCAGGTTTGTTTACATTCCAAGCAGAAATGATTTTGTCGGACGTTTTGTGTCAAGTTTTTATTTATTGAATTTGCAAAAAATAAAAATGAAAATGCTCCCTCTCAAAATCCAGCGAATGCGGATAGAATAAAATAGTTATTCCACTCAATCTCGTCGTACATGGCTTATAGCCGACTCGTGGTGCGTTTTTTTCCTCCCACCCAGAAACCATAGGGAATGCAAACTTTTTCACTCAACTGCACTGATTTGTTTCCTGTTGATTTTGCCTTAATCCTAGGATCGTTGTAGAACACTTACTCATAATACTTACACTATTTTTGTTGTCAAATGTTTATGCTCAACTGTATCATGACGCTTAGAAGCAAGAAAAATGACTCCTTATGCCTCATGTTGTGATGCGCTCCTTCCTATAAATCACTCCTTCATGATGATGCACATCTCTAGCACCTTTCCTCCTTCTGAAATTGAAGTACTGATCAGTCTTGCACTTATATATTTGAACAGAGACCAGAGTGGATCAAAAACCTGTGGCGAATTGGTCAAATAGATGCTGTGGCAGACTTCGGATACAGCATTAATTTCTGGGAGTCATTAAGGGCTCGGGAACAGGACATGAATAAATCGTGCAGAATTGGACATGAAACTGGTAAACAGGAAGTCTACTTGTGTCATATTTTAAATTAAGAGCGTATACTGTAAACTTGTGGACTCTGCTTATTTACAAAGGAAAAAAATTAATGCTTGTATGATGAAAAAAAATCACAAAGATAGAATCCAAGCGTGATAAAGTGCCTCTAAGCAAGAATAACCAGCGAGAACTTATGATTTTCAGGACCTTATTAAGCTGCAACATTTATACATTTGTGTAAAATACACACTACACACGATCCTCGATGCGTACGAGCTTTCGAAGGCAGCCCACTAATCATGAAAACTCACTCGCCTTAAATAAAAGCCATGGAAAGCAAACTTGTTCTCAAAAATTTCTTTCCAAAATTTGAACTTGCTGTGCATTGCAGTTTAGCAGGTTCACATAATAAACCCTGTCCATGAAGTGTACAATGTGTGACGCAGGATTAAACACGCTTTGTCTTCTTTTTTTTTTTAAAGGAGACTCGGTTTACGTCTGCAACTCGAGGAAAACGTTCTTGTTTTTCAAACGCTCCTCCTCTTCTACTGCCGCGTGAGCGTCGTGCAAATCTTTGAGAATCTGGAAAAGTCTCGTTATACCGTCCACCTTCTTTGGATCTAGATGGCATTTAAGAAACAGCAGAAAATCATGAGTAAACGTTTCAAAAAGAGGGATAACGTTAAACAATTTGTATTGCAGATGTGCAGAAAAAGTGTTGGCAAACTGCTGTGGTATACATGGAATAAATCATTTTGGGAGGTGCTGTACTTGGAAAATAATCAACTTTGCTGGTGTAACAGGAACTACAATTTATGTCATGGTTTATTCCCCCTCCCCCACATGTTTAAGTCCCTTACTGGCGATGCTTTCAAGTGTTCTGTTTTCTACCATCATGTTTAACGTGCAGTGTCTTGCAAAAGTATTCATCCCCCTTGGTATTTGTCCCGTTTTGTCACATTACAAGCCGGAATTAAAATGGATTTTTGGAGAGTTAGCATCATTTGATTCACACAACATGCCGACCACTTTAAAGGTGAAAATTGTTTTATTGTGGCACAAACAATAATTAAGATGAAAAAACAGAAATCTGGAGTGTGCATAGGTATTCACCCCCCCAAAGTCAATACTTTGTAGAGCCACCTTTTACTGCAATTACAGCTGCAAGTCTCTTGGAGTATGTCTCTATTAGCTTAGCACATCTAGCCACTGGGATTTTTGCCCATTCCTCAAGGCAAAACTGCTCCAACTCCTTCAAGTTAGATGGGTTGCGTTGGTGTACAGCAATCTTCAAGTTATGCCACAGATTCTCAATTGGATTGAGGTCTGGGCTTTGATTAGGCCATTCCAAGACATTTAAATGTTTCCCCTTGAACCATTCCAGTGTAGCTTTAGCAGTATGTTTAGGGTCATTGTCCTGCTGGAACGTGAACCTTCGTCCCAGTCTCAAACTTTTGGCCGACTCGAACAGGTTTTCCTCCAGAACTGCCCTGTATTTAGTGCCATCCATCTTTCAATCCTGACCAGCTTTCCTGTCCCTGCAGATGAAAAATATCCCCACAGCATGATGCTGCCACCACCATGCTTCACTGTAGGGATGGTGTTCTCAGGGTGTTGGGTTTGAGCCACACATGGCGTTTCCCATGATGGCCAAAAAGATCAATTTTAGTCTCATTTGACCAGAGAACCTTCTTCCATGTGTTTGGGAAGTCTGCCACATGCTGCTGGGCAAACTCCAAACGTGTTTTCTTATTTCTGGCCACTCTGTGGGGTGTACAGCTTAAAGTGGTCCTATGGACAGATACTCCCATCTTCGCTGTGGAGCTTTGCAGCTCCTTCAGTGTTATCTTTGGTGTTTTTTTTTGCATCTCTGATTAACACCCTCCTTGCCCGGTCTGTGAGTTTTGGTGGGCGGGGCCTTCTCGTCAGGTTTGTAGTGGTGCCATATTAATCAACTAATTATCTGACTTATGAAGCGAATTGGTTGGAGCAGCTTTTATTTAGGGGTTTCATACGAAAGGGGGTGAATACCTATGCACACTCCAGATTTCTATTTTTTTTTCATCTCAATTATTGTTTGTGTCACAGTAAAACAATTTTCACCTTTAAAGCGGTAGGCATGTTGTGTGAATCAAATGGTGCTAACCCTCCAAAAATCCATTTTAATTGCGGCTTGTAATGCGACAAAACAGGACAAACACCAAGGGGGATGAATACTTTTGCAAGACACTGTACAAGAACGTCTGTATTTTCATATTACCTTGGTCAGTGTCGGTGTCATCAACTTCTTTTTGCTTCATCAGTTCATAATATTTATCCCTGGAAGACATTAGAGAGCATCGCATGTTAAATTTAGGCTTGTGAAACATCATGCTGTAGATATGCAGATATACAGAGCACTATATTTCCTGCATTGTTATTGCTATCGTCGGAGAGATAAATCGTGAAATATACTGCAGCAAGTTTCTTCCAGAGCAGCGTGTCTGGATTAGTGAATACCTCATGGCGTGTTGGACGCTGCTCAGGTGGCGATAAATCAGCTGAGATTCCAGGTCTGGATCCAGTGGGTCGTACCATTCCTGAAGGGTGACACCATGTCTGGTCTTATCACAGCCTGGGTCTGAGTTAAGAAGATTTACCCACAGGGAAATTAATTATAAATTATTTATAATTATAAATGGGTTTTTAAAAAAAAGTAAAACAAAATAATAAGTAATATCCTGTGCTGGGGCGGCACGGTTAGCGCTGTCGCCTCACAGCAAGAAGGTCCGGGTTCGAGCCCCGTGGCCGGCGAGGGCCTTTCTGTGTGGAGTTTGCATGTTCTCCCCGTGTCCGCGTGGGTTTCCTCCGGGTGCTCCGGTTTCCCCCACAGTCCAAAGACATGCAGGTTAGGTTAACTGGTGACTCTAAATTGAGTGTAGGTGTGAATGTGAGTGTGAATGGTTGTCTGTGTCTATGTGTCAGCCCTGTGATGACCTGGCGACTTGTCCAGGGCGTACCCCGCCTTTCGCCCGTAGTCAGCTGGGATAGGCTCCAGCTCACCTGCGACCCTGTAGAACAGGATAAAGCGGCTGGAGATAATGAGATGAGATCCTGTGCTGGGTTCGGTAATATAAAATAATATACACATGAAAAAAAATCATTAATGTTAAAGAGATTAGATTAACAGCATTTTGACTCAAGGAGGTTTTAAAATTGGGATTTTTTTTTTTGTCCAATAAAAAGCAATAATATACATTTTTCTCCATTCGAAAGAATTGCTTTTGGTCTTGCTGTATAATTTAGATTGTTGTCTTGTTGCAGGATCTACTTTTATTAATAATTGAAAAAAAAAAAAAAAAGATTTGTGTGGATAATTGTAAAACACTTTAAAAAAAATTAAAATTGTATCTGTGGCGGCACGGTGGTGTAGTGGTTAGCGCTGTCGCCTCACAGCAAGAAGGTCCGGGTTCGAGCCCCGTGGCCGGCGAGGGCCTTTCTGTGCGGAGTTTGCATGTTCTCCCCGTGTCCGCGTGGGTTTCCTCCGGGTGCTCCGGTTTCCCCCACAGTCCAAAGACATGCAGGTTAGGTTAACTGGTGACTCTAAATTGAGCGTAGGTGTGAATGTGAGTGTGAATGGTTGTCTGTGTCTATGTGTCAGCCCTGTGATGACCTGGCGACTTGTCCAGGGTGTACCCCGCCTTTCGCCCGTAGTCAGCTGGGATAGGCTCCAGCTTGCCTGCGACCCTGTAGAACAGGATAAAGCGGCTACAGATAATGAGATGAGATGAGATGAGATGAGGTATCTGTATACATTTTCCATGGTGAAAACATCTGCAGTACCTGTTTTCTCCTTTTGGTGGCAGCAACTCCATCTGTCAGCTTTGTAGATCCCTGGATGATAACAGCTCATGGTGTTGGTGTTGTGACTGCACGCTTTCCGTAAAGCCGAGAGCCAGTGGTTCAGTTCGTTTACGCTCTGAAGAGAAAGACGTGTACAGAGAGACATATCCGAGCCTTAGCTATTACAAAGCAACTTAATCACAGGAACTCAGATGGCTGATGCTTACATAATTTAGCCTAACAACAACCAGACCTGTTCTACCAAAAAAAAAAAAAGTCTATAATCGTTGATTCGTATGTTTTCTGTATTATCATGAGGTTTATTAAACATTTATGGAAAGAGTCTCCAGTGTCAGAGCAACAGTCAGTAAGTTTCCCACCACAAGAGTCTTCAGGTTGGAGGACATTCCATTGTCCAGTTTCTATACAACATGACAAACTGTTTGAGTTTCATGAAAGAGAGAGAGAGAAAAGAAAAGAGAGGCTGGTAAGACAACAACTAACTTGTTAGTTGATCACTTCCAATATTATTCCAAACCATCATTCAACATAAAACAAAAACACGAGCGAGGTGCACATGACTAGGAATGAAAAATAATGATACGATCCTTATATGATCCTGCGTTGGTTTAACAGGCAAAATGTTATATAACCAGATGTGGGAGTCTGGTTATAAAACTTTAAAAAAAAAAAAAGATGTAGGACTATACACAAGCGGTGCTTTTGGTTAAGAGAACAATGTGTTCTTATCCAAAGTCAAATTCTACAGGCTTCCAAGCGGGGCAACAGGGAAAGCATTCACCACAGATTGTGAGTTCAAACCCCATCAATCCATGCTCAGAGGGCCGAGATAAGTTTGGCCGTGCTGTCTTCGGGGAGAAGGTTGACACACTGTCAATCATAGAGACGCTAAACAGGCTTGTAGTACTCAAGTCCAGGACTCGTGACTTGACTTGGACTACGTTCAGACTGCACCCTGAAACGACCCATATCCGATTTTTTTGCCCGTATGCGACCTGTATCCGATTTGTTATTGACAATCTGAACGACACAGATCCGATTTTTTCACATGCGACCCAGGCCGCTTGGATATGTGGTCCTAATTCCGATGCATATCCGATATTTTCACATGCGACTGCAGTCTGACCAGACAGGTCGCATTCATGCGACCTACACGTCATCAACAAGAGACAAACGTCACTATTCTGCGTTGGCTAATCCCGCCTCTTTGGTGGAAAACAACAACATTTGTACAGTTTTCAGAATTTAAATAGACTTTTATAGAATTGATCAAGCTAATGGTGGATTTGGTAGGGACCTGGATGTTGATCTGTTAGCCTGATTAAATAAAACAGTTTCTATAACTGATTTATAACTTAAACCATCCTGTATTACAAGATTATAAGATTGTTCTGGAAATTTCCAGTAATTTGACACCTTCGGTCTCATTAGTCTGCTGCCCACATTAATCAGATTATTGTGCGAGTTCCGCCGCCGCCACAAAAACCACATCGCCAGGTCTCGCCTCATCTCCATCGCAAACTGCACTGGTGTTTCTGCACCTTGAGCCAGCGCTGAGAGAAGTTGCAGAATTCAGCTGGCTATAAACAATCTAAATAAATATTTATAAAAATGTAGAAAAAGTTTATTAATATGACGAAATAAATATGTGCAAATTATTAAGCCTGAATTAAGAGTTTGGTAATACAGCGGCCGTATCCCAAATGACTGCCTACTGAAGCTCGAGTGCACTATATAGAGTTTAAAAATCCATTACTTCCTAGTAACATGTAGTGCACTTATATAGAAATTAGAGAGACATTTAGGAGTCAGGGCGGCACGGTGGTGTAGTGGTTAGCGTTGTCGCCTCACAGCAAGAAGGTCCGGGTTCGAGCCCCGTGGCCGGCGAGGGCCTTTCTGTGTGGAGTTTGCATGTAATCCCCGTGTCCGCCTGGGTTTCCTCCGGGTGCTCCGGTTTCCCCCACAGTCCAAAGACATGCAGGTTAGGTTAACTGGTGACTCTAAATTGACCGTAGGTGTGAATGTGAGTGTGAATGGTTGTCTGTGTCTATGTGTCAGCCCTGTGATGACCTGGCGACTTGTCCAGGGTGTACCCCGCCTTTCACCCGTAGTCAGCTGGGATAGGCTCCAGCTTGCCTGCGACCCTGTAGAAGGATAAAGCGGCTAGAGATAATGAGATGAGATGAGATTTAGGAGTCAACCCTCGTTACCAGGCTACACGTTTTCATTTCAGTTCAGAAACAAAAACACACACGAGACCTCACACTTTAACACTAACCAGATAATTAAACAGACAAAAAAGAAATCATTAAACATGAAGAGTGCGCTTTTTTTTGGTTTACGTATTACGTAGATGTGCTTATTACGTGTCAATTTGCGCATGCGGGTCGTTTTCCGTTCATATTGGAGATCGCATACAAGTCTCATATAATTGGTAATGTGAACGGCCTAACAAAAAAAAAATCGGATTTCACAACAAATCGGATATGGGTCGTTTCAGGTTGCAGTCTGAACGTAGTGTTGGACTTGAGCACTGATGACTCGGACTCGTGCATTCACCGCATTCGGACTCGTAAATTGGAGACGAGGATTCGGATTTTTTCTTTATTTTTTCTTAACACGCCATAATGAATTGGCACAAGATATTTATATCGACATTAATTTTTATACTAATTTCATGCAAGAGACGCACATTCATCTGTTCATACGTCATGTTCAGGAACAAACTAACGTTAACGGCGCTAAAATGCCTGGACGGAACGCCGCTAGGATTGTCTGCTTTGCTTATATGGACTTCTCGTGCAGTGGGAAAAAATGCACTGCTGTGTGTTCCATATGTAGAAGAACCGTCGAGGAAACGACGGGGACGACCTCGAACTTCAATCGTCATTTGGCAAGACTCCACCCAGAGAAATAAGCGACACGCTATGTTCATTGCTCTGTTGATCGTGGGGCTTGCTTGCTGAGCGATGAACCCTTTGTCATGTTATTTGCCCTGTTGATAGTGGGTGGGGCTTGCTGAGCGATGAACAAGCTTTTTATCTGTAGCCTGTTAACTAAGGCTACATCCACACGACAACAGCAACGAGATGTTATTTAAAAATATATCGCGTCCAAATGGGCAACGATCAGTAAAATATCAGGTCCATATGGCAACGCAACGCTTGCTGAAAACGATGCAATACACATGCCACACCTCTGGGGAGCTGTAAGACGGTCCCTTCGGAGACACCAGAACAATAGAAGAAGTAAGGACGCATGCACATAAACTATTATGCGCGAGACTTCATATTAGCCACAAAGTCAGGAAAATCTGTTCGTAAAATTACATTATAATGACCAAATACAATGAAAAGTATTTTTCCAGTCTCACCTGTGAAAGGTAATCCCATGTGATCTCGTTTGGACGGCAAACCTGTTGGTACAGTTAAACGCAGCTAATCTTTATTCTCCGCTTTGACCTATCCAATATGGCGGCGAGGATGACGTATGATTCTATGCGGAAGGCGGCGTCTTTAATGGTCCGGAATAAATTGAATGCTACACGTTGATGGATTAACTTGTTGTTTCTCACCTGTGAAAGGTAATCCCATGTGATCTCGTTTGGACGGTAAACCTGTTGGTACAGTTAAACGCAGCACATGAATCTTTATTCTCCGCTTTGACCTATCCAATATGGCGGCGAGGATGACGTATAATTCTACGCGGAAGGCGGCGTCTTTAATGGTCCGGAATAAATTGAATGCTACATGTTGATGGTTTAATTTGCTCCTCTATGCCCTTTTTGAGGAATGTATTGTCGGACTTAAACCAACATCTGAAGAGGTGAGATCGCTCCTTTTTTTTCCCTATTTTTGCTGGCGGGATTGACTCTGCCCTAAGGGCAGAGTCTCTCTCTCTCTCTCTCTCTCACTTTGCACCATTACACAATAAATATTCACAGTGAAAATATTTTGTAAGCGCGTTTCATGAACCAAGTTATAGGATTTGTTGACAACTCGCATCGAGTTCGTTACACTTCTACCCGGCGTGAAGCACTGACAGTCATGTGGTTGTGACGTCATCGTAAACAAATCCGTTCTACTCATCCAGACGACTTCACAACGGCAACATTGCCAGATCTTTCCACTCTGGAACCCGTTCTCAAAAAGATTGCGTTTTGGGCACCCAAAACGCCGGTGCCGTGTGGACGCCAGGCCTAAACGATAAGCAATTGTATCGGAGTCACCTGAATCCGTTGCCGTGTGGACAGGGCCTAAAATGGGGCAGTCGAGCAGGAACGTCAGTCCAACACAGTAGCAGAGACGCTTTCACATAAAGGCAGCAACAGCTGCCGTCAAATGGTGCGACTGGAGTCTTGTTCTCGGACTCGACTCAAAATTTTCTTTCATGATTTGGACTTGAGGTTTAGTGACTCGACTACAACACCGACACTAACCAATCACGGGTGTCTATGAGCTCATGTATGAGGAAGAGGGCAGATTGCAGTAGCTGTCCCAGAGAAAAGGAGAGAGGAGAACTTGCTGACCAAATTAGGAGGGAAAAAAAAAAAAAAATCACAAGACCCTCCACTACCTTTTGTTTTTATTGTGTTCATTTCAAAGCCCTTGTGAATGTGTACCTTGCAGTCCAGGTACAGTGTCTCCTGCTGCCCGGAGTCCTCGCTCGAGATTATCTGCATGACATTGGCGCTGCCGAAGCACTTCTCCTCCACCTTTTCCACCGCACAGATCTTGGGCAGGGAGATGAACGAGCTCTTCTGCATTGTCAAAATGGAAGTTACAGAATTCCCGTATACTACAGATAAGAACGATGGACCAATCCAGAGGAGTTAGTGTCCCTCACCTTGGAGTGCGGAGTCCGTGAGTAAGACAGAACATCTTTGCTGAGCGTGACGTAATACTTCTTAAACGGAGAGGTCATGAGAATGCACTTGTCTTTGGTCTTATGCAAGAGGAGGAAGCCTTCTTTTTCCATAGAGCCGCACTGAAGACTCATCCGAGTTTGCAAACCGAGATCTAGTAGAAAAGCATGAATGAATATAATGTACCCTTTGTGTGGTCACGTGATATACAGTGCTGAGCGTAAATGAGTACACCCCGTTTGAAAAGTAACATTTTAAACAATCTCTCAATGAGCACAAACAATCTCCAAAATGTTGACGAGACAAAGTTTAATATAACATCTGTTTAACTTATAACGGGAAAGTAAGGTTAATAATATAACTTAGATTACACATTTTTCAGTTTTACTCAAATTAGGGTGGTGCAAAAATGAGTACACCCCACAACAAAAACTACTACATCTAGGACTTTGTATGGCCTCCATGATTTTTAATGACAGCACCAAGTCTTCTAGGCATGGAATGAACAAGTTGGCGACATTTTGCAACATCCATCTTTTTCCATTCTTCAACAATGACCTCTTTTAGTGACTGGATGCTGGATGGAGAGTGATGCTCAACTTGTCTCTTCAGAATTCCCCAAAGAAAATAATTTCTTTACACCACAAAGGTGAAGGCTACAAGAAGATCAGCAAAGCTTTACTTATCAGTCAGAATACTGTAGCGAAAGTGGTACAAAAATTTAAGAAAGATGGAACTGCAACCATCTCACAGAGACGTCCAGGTCGTCCACGGAAGTTAACACCTCGACAGGAGCGCCTTCTGATGAGAAGGGTTGAAGAAAATCGGCATGCAAGTTCACTGCAGTTATCTAAAGAAGCAGAAAGCCAAACTGGGGTGACTATTTCCTGTGACACAATACGGCGTACACTGCAGAGGAATGGCATGCATGGAAAGAAGCCTCTCCTAAAGCCCAGGCACTAAAAAGCCCGCCTAGTTTGCCAGGGCCCATGCTGACAAAGATGAAGACTACTGGGACTCTATACTCTGGAGTGATGAGACCAAGATAAATGTTTTTGGAACCGATGGCTTCAAAACTGTATGGCGTCGCAAAGGTGAGGAATACAAAGGAAAATGCCTGGTGCCTACAGTGAAACATGGTGGTGGCAGTGTCCTTATGTGGGGCTGCATGAGTGCTGCTGGTGTCGGGGAGCTGCATTTCATTGATGGCATCATGAATTCACAGACGTATTGCTCTATACTGAAAGAGAAGATGCTACCATCACTCCGTGCCCTTGGTCGTCGTGCACTTTTCCAACATGACTAAACACACATCTAAGGCCACTGTTGGATTTCTGAAGAAGAACAGGGTGAAAGTGATTCAGTGGCCAAGTACGTCTCCTGATCTGAACCCAATCGAAAACCTACAGGATGGGGAATTCTGAAGAGACAAGCTGAGCATCACTCTCTGTCCAGCATCCAGTCACTAAAAGAGGTCGTTGTTGAAGAATGGAAAAAGATTGATGTTGCAAAATGTCGCCAACTTGTTCATTCCATGCCTAGAAGACTTGGTGCTGCCATTAAAAATCATGGAGGCCATACAAAGTAGGGCAATTCCATGTAAATGTCAACCTCACCATGCAAAAATAAAGCAACATGTAATACATCAAAACCACTCCCAGAGATATCACCTAGGCCTGTATTTTACAGATGTGAATAAGTTGAACCAATTTGTAACCAACCTAATATGTCACTGTCAGTCTTTCTTTCTTATAATGTAAACCCCAAGCTAAAATCAACTTTGATCATGTACAATTCTGTATTATTGCCACAAGCCACAGAAATGTATGCTAAAATCCACAAAACAGCAAAACAATAGCCATCCTAAATATTATTTAAGAACTTTGATAGTTTTAGCTGATATTTAGAGAGTTTTTCAAAGGGTTATGATGGTTAAATTGCTGATTTTCTAAACATATGCCATGTCTATTTCAGACGCGTCACATCCATAACGGAATTTCGTCACATCCATAACGCCGACTTTTCCTTCCGAAACTCTGCATGAAATACAAAATATTTTAAACAAAGATTTTTTAATATTCACCTTGGACCCCTCTATCAAATGGATATCTCCATTTCGACATTAGGTTTACAATTTCACAGAGTTTGATTAAAATGTACAGTCACCCAAGAAAAGTGATACTTTTTCTGTCACATCCATAACGCATCTTTTATTGGCATTTTTTGGCATGCCCTAGATGTACTATGGGAATTGTTCTTGTTCTATCACTTCTCCAGTATGGTACAGCCTTAAAATATGCAACACCTGTTTAAATACTGGGAGACAATAAAACATGCACTGGGTCATTTGTTGCCATTTTGAGTTCAAGTGTCCCGTCCATAACGCTGGAATTGCTCAGTACTAGATGTAGTAGTTTTTGTTGTGGGGTGTACTCATTTTTGCACCACCCTAATTTGAGTAAAACTGAAAAATGTGTAATCTAAGTTATATTATTAACCTTACTTTCACGTTATAAGTTAAACAGATGTTCTATTAAACTTTGTCTCGTCAACATTTTGGAAATTGTTTGTGTTCATCGAGATATTGTTTAAAATGTTACTTTTCAAAGGGGGTGTACTCATTTACGCTCAGCACTGTAACTACTGTTGAATAACTTTGACTGGCTCCAAATTAATACGCTTGTTTCTCGAGTAACAACTTGCACAAGGACTTCTATAGTGGACGCGCCACATAACTAAAGCCTAATGAACAGATTATTAGCCATTTACCAAAGAAAAACAGTGATCTGTTGAAGCTTTCTGTGAGAAAATGTGTATTCTGAGGCTAAAGTGAACAGTCACAGGTAAGGCTGTTCCTGTAGGTTTTCCACCACAGGAAAGTCTTCAGGACAAAGGTTTTTTTTTTGCCTTATTAACTTGAAAAAGGGAAAAAACAAGTGTTGCTAGGCAAAACGAACCTCGCCCGGCAGCATTTATTTTATACCTATAATGTTGATAATGGTAATATTTCTCAATCTTCAGCTGTCAGGTTATAGTCCTATGAAAATCCATGACCTTGAGTTTGACATTTCTAAGTCATTCCGGGTCAAAGGTCATGGTGGCAACTGAAAGCCCATATGGGACTTCTTATATGTCGATAACAGCAAACATCTGGCTATCATGAACCATTTTAAAGTTATAGCCCTTTGAAAACCCATGACCTTGTGTTTGACCTTTCAAGGTCACTCAAGGTCAAAGATCATGGCAGAAACTGAAAGCCCATATGGGAGTTCCTACATGTCGATAAGGGTAAACATCTGGCTATCATGAACCATTTTAAAAGTTACAGCCCTTTGAAAACCCATGACCTTGTGTTTGACCTTTCAAGGTCACTCAAGGTCAAAGATCATGGCGGAAACTGAAAGCCTATATGGGAGTTCCTACATGTCGATAAGGGTAAACATCTGGCAATCATGAACCATTTTAAAGTTATAAGCCCTTTGAAAACCCATGACCTTGTGTTTGACCTTTCAAGGTCACTCAAGGTCAAAGATCATGATGGCAACTGAAAGCCCATATGGGAGTTCCTACATGTCGATAAGGGTAAACATCTGGCAATCATGAACCATTTTAAAAGTTATAGCCCTTTGAAAACCCATGACCTTGCGTTTGACCTTTCAAGGTCACTCAAGGTCAAAGATCATGGCGGAAACTGAAAGCCCATATGGGAGTTCCTACATGTCGATAAGGGTAAACATCTGGCTATCATGAACCATTTTAAAAGTTACAGCTCTTTGAAAACCCATGACCTTGCATTTGACCTTTCAAGGTCAAAGATCATGCCAGCAACTGAAAGCCCATATGGGAGTTCCTCTATGTCAACAAGGGTAAACATCTGGCAATCATGAACCATTTTAAAAGTTATAGCCCTTTGAAAACCCATGACCTTGCGTTTGACCTTTCAAGGTCACTCAAGGTCAAAGATCATGGCAGAAACTGAAAGCCCATATGGGAGCTCCTACATGTCGATAAGGGTAAACATATGTCAATCATGAACCATTTTAAAAGTTATAGCCCTTTGAAAACCCATGACCTTGAGTTTGACCTTTCAAGGCCACTCAAGGTCAAAGATCATGATGGCAACTGAAAGCCCATATGGGAGTTCCTCTATGTCAACAAGGGTAAACATCTGGCAATCATGAACCACTTGAAAAGTTATAGCCCTTTGAAAACCCATGACCTTGCGTTTGACCTTTCAAGATCACTCAAGGTCAAAGATCATGCTAGCAACTGAAAGCCTATATGGGAGTTCCTACATGTCGATAAGGGTAAACATATGGCAATCATGAACCATTTTAAAAGTTATAGCCCTTTGAAAACCCATGACCTTGAGTTTGACCTTTCAAGGCCACTCAAGGTCAAAGATCATGATGGCAACTGAAAGCCCATATGGGAGTTCTTATACGCTCATCATAGTAAACATCTGTCTATCGGCAACCATTTTTGAGTTATAATGGAAAGTGTTATTTTGACCAATGACCTTGACCCGCCCCCTGACTTTTAACCCCCAGCCGCTACGGAGACTGTCATCATGCAGCATATGCTCGGAAGCAGAATTGAAAGATGCACGTTTTGGGTTTTGAAGTCAAAATGATGAATTTGAAGAAAGCTATCGCAAAAGTTATTGTTCACCTTCCGAGTCGTGACAGCTGACCAGGCGGGTGATGAAGTCTTTGAGCTGGGCGATGCCCTGCTGGATGGCAGGCTGCAGTGGCACCATCCACGGCTCCTTAGAGCAACACACCAGTGTGTCCAGATTGCCAATGGTCTGAACAGCCTGAAAACAAACATTAAACATGACAAGAACGTCAAACAAAACACGTTGTTCTTAATTTACTAATCAATGTTTGAACACCGGAGTAAAACAGTAAAGGACATTCTGGTTACCTGTGCTTTCCGTTTAAAAGTTCTGTCAAATTTACGTGCAATCAGGTGGAAACCTTTTCTAGGAAGGTTAAAAATTACACAGACTTGGACTTTCATTTACAAATTCATCAAGGTGCTCCGATCTACATTAACCTTTAAGTGAGGTTTGAGTCAACAAAGGTTTTGTTATTTTTCCTTACTACAGGCCAACATGTTATTGCTAAAGCGACATTAGGCAAGATTTGTCAATATGTAGGTGGAAGTGGAGAATATTTGAAGGATTTCTTTCCTCCTTAGCATAAATCTGTGGCCCGATTTTAAAAAGGAAAATGTGGAGTTTTGATGCTGAAGCTAAAATTACTTTCGCCAGGAGCAGAAGAGTGCGGCTGGTGCGGGCATCGGCGTGTTTCTCCCTCAGGTGAAAGAGCTTAGGCGACATGATGGCAGGAGAAATGAAGCGTAGGCACAGGAAGCTAGTCACCGCAATGAACTTCACTTTCTATAAAAAGGAAGTGACATAGTTAGGACTTACCAGCTCAAAGCAAGTGATATAAGCAGAATGAAACACTTTGAGATGTGCCGTTTTACACCAGGCAACACCAGGTTCCTTAACACGTCTTCGAAACAATTCTTCGTTAGTAGCTAGATTATATTAAATATTAGCTTCATTTTTCAGGCAGGCTTGATGAAACTTTTTAAAATAACAGCCATTGTAAATTATTTCCTCATTCATGAAATATAACTGAGTGGGTTTTTTGCCCACCCCCTCAGGAAAAGGGCTAATTTCCAGGTTTCCTTATACGTTCAGGAATTCAAACCTTCAAATTCATGTGCTTCAAGCACCTTGTGCAAAGCCCTGCAATCAAATCACCAACACATTTAACTGTTTCCAAATTCTCTGCTATGGATAAAGTCCAAGATCAATGCAAATGCTGGAATAACAAGATCAACTGTGAGCTACTGCTCACTTACAGTGGTGCTTGAAAGTTTGTGAACCCTTTCGAATTTTCTATACATTTCTGCATAAATATGACCGAAAACAACATCAGATTTTCACACAAGTCCTAAAAGTAGATAAAGAGAACCCAGTTAAACAAATGAGATAAAAATATTATACTTGGTCATTTATTTATTGAGGAAAAATGATCCAATATTACATATCTGTGAGTGGCAAAAGTATGTGAACCTCTAGGATTAGCAGTTAATTTGAAGGTGAAATTAGAGTCAGGTGTTTTCAAATCAATGGGATGACAATCAGGTGTGAGTGGGCACCCTGTTTTATTTAAAGAACAGGGATCTATCAAAGTCTGATCTTCACAACACATGTTTGTGGAAGTGTATCATGGCACAAACAAAGGAGATTTCTGAGGACCTCAGAAAAAGCGTTGTTGATGTTCATCAGGCAGGAAAAGGTTACAAAACCATCTCTAAAGAGTTTGGACTCCACCAATCCACAGTCAGACAGATTGTGTACAAATTGAGGAAATGCAAGACCATTGTTACCCTCCCCAGGAGTGGTTGACCAACAAAGATCACTCCAAGAGCAAGGCATGTAATAGTCGGCGAGGTCACAAAGGACCCCAGGGTAACTTCTAAGCAACTGAAGGCCTCTCTCACATTGGCTAATGTTAATGTTCCTGAGTCCACCATCAGGAGAACACTGAACAACAAATGGTGTGCATGGCAGGGTTGCAAGGAGAAAGCCACTGCTCTCCAAAAAGAACATTGCTGCTCGTCTGCAGTTTGCTAAAGATCACGTGGACAAGCCAGAAGGCTATTGGAAAAATGTTTTGTGGATGGATGAGACCAAAACAGAACTTTTTGGTTTAAATGAGAAGTGTTATGTTTGGAGAAAGGAACACACTGCATTCCAGCATAAGAACCTTATCCCATCTGTGAAACATGATGGTGGTAGTATCATGGTTTGGGCCTGTTTTGCTGCATCTGGGCCAGGACGGCTTGCCATCATTGATGGAACAATGAATTTTAAAGGAAAATGGAGAAGATGGGTCATGCAGCAAGACAACGACCCTAAGGACACAAGTTGTTCTACCAAAGAATGGTTAAAGAAGAATAATGTTTTGGAACGGCCAAGTCAAAGTCCTGACCTTAATCCAATGGAAATGTTGTGGAAGGACCTGAAGCGAGCAGTTCATGTGAGGAAACCCACCAACATCCCAGAGTTGAAGCTGTTCTGTACGGAGGAATGGGCTAAAATTCCTCCAAGCCGGTGTGCAGGACTGATCAACAGTTACCGCAAACGTTTAGTTGCAGTTACTGCTGCACAAGGGGGTCACACCAGATACTGAAAGCAAAGGTTCACATACTTTTGCCACTCAAAGATATGTAATATTGGATCATTTTCCTCAATAAATAAATGACCAAGTATAATATTTTTGTCTCATTTGTTTAACTGGGTTCTCTTTATCTACTTTTAGGACTTGTGTGAAAATCTGATGTTGTTTTTGGTCATATTTATGCAGAAATATAGAAAATTCTAAAGGATTCACAAACTTTCAAGCACCACTGTATGTATTCCCCCCACTCTTGCTTATATCAGAATGCGAGCAATCGAAGGAATAGGACACTTATGAATGTTGACTTGAACAAATAATGAACCCTGAAACAAGTAAAGAGCAGTGTCTCTCCCCAGGGATCTCAAATCGCATCCTGATAAATTGTCATTTTGAAATTGCATTTTTGCGTCTTGAAACAGCGTCAAAATCCACCCTATATGTTTTGTAAATACATTCAGTCGGTAAACAGGAAGTCGATGTGCGACAGACCTGAAAACGGTATACATGGTACAGAACCCCAAGCTGAAGTTTGGTACCAAGTGGCTATGATTTGTGGTTGCTGAGAAAAAGGGTGTTTCGGACGGACGGATAGACAGACAGAGGTAAACCAGTATAATAATATTATTAAAAAATTGTATGGAGTTCATAAAGGAATCCAAATGGATCCAAATGCCTCACGAATCAAAAACAAGCCTGGTGTTTGTTTCCTGAGTGGAGCTTTACCCTGTACTCTGGGTCTGGGAAACGAGCTTGTACTCGCTGGAAGAGCTGCTGGAAGGCCTGACAGAGGAGCAGCGGGCAGTAGGAGGAAGACTGCAGGATGGCAGCCATCAGTTCGGACAGGTACGACTGGAGCAGGCTGGAGCTCTGCTGGATCACATCGGCTTCTGTCTGTACACGATGCAATCCCGTGCACCTGTAAGCACAAATTAGCCGTCATGAGATCTAAATCCTAACCACCACTGAAAATGCAAATACAACCCCGATTCCAAAAAAGTTGGGACAAAGTACACATTGTAAATAAAAACAGAATGCAATAATTTAAAAATCTCAAAAACTGATATTGTATTCACGATAGAACATAGACAACATATCAAATGTCAAAAGTGAGACGTTTTGAAATTTCATGCCAAATATTGGCTCATTTGAAATTTCATGACAGCAACACATCTCAAAAAAGTTGGGACAGGGGCAATAAGAGGCTGGAAAAGTTAAAGGTACAAAAAAGGAACAGCTGGAGGACCAAATTGCAACTCATTAGGTCAATTGGCAATAGGTCATTAACATGACTGGGTATAAAAAGAGCATCTTGGAGTGGCAGCAGCTCTCAGAAGTAAAGATGGGAAGAGGATCACCAATCCCCCTAATTCTGCGCCGACAAATAGTGGAGCAATATCAGAAAGGAGTTTGACAGTGTAAAATTGCAAAGAGTTTGAACATATCATCATCTACAGTGCATAATATCATCAAAAGATTCAGAGAATCTGGAAGAATCTCTGTGCGTAAGGGTCAAGGCCGGAAAACCATACTGGGTGCCCGTGATCTTCGGGCCCTTAGACGGCACTGCATCACATACAGGCATGCTTCTGTATTGGAAATCACAAAATGGGCTCAGGAATATTTCCAGAGAACATTATCTGTGAACACAATTCACCGTGCCATCCGCCGTTGCCAGCTAAAACTCTATAGTTCAAAGAAGAAGCCGTATCTAAACATGATCCAGAAGCGCAGACGTCTTCTCTGGGCCAAGGCTCATTTAAAATGGACTGTGGCAAAGTGGAAAACTGTTCTGTGGTCAGACGAATCAAAATTTGAAGTTCTTTATGGAAATCAGGGACGCCATGTCATTCGGACTAAAGAGGAGAAGGATGACCCAAGTTGTTATCAGCGCTCAGTTCAGAAGCCTGCATCTCTGATGGTATGGGGTTGCATTAGTGCGTGTGGCATGGGCAGCTTACACATCTGGAAAGACATCATCAATGCTGAAAGGTATATCCAGGTTCTAGATCAGGGATCACCAAACTTTTTTCTCTGGGGGCCACATTGTCGTTCCTGACTGTGATGGGGGCCGGGGTCGGGTCAGCTACATAACATAGAATTGTATGACCCAGACAAATATGACCACCAGCAGGCCTCATTGTGTAGTAGAGATTACTAGCCTGGCACGGCCATCCCCACTACTACCGTATATCCATACTACTATATCAACACTTGATTCCTGGCACATATTTGTTTATCTTTACTAGTGGTTTGCAAAAGTAGTAATCGAGTCTTCACACTTTGTTTTAATTTGAAATACCACTGATATTCCATTTATTTATTTTCTAATAAAAATAACATCAAAGCTGTCAAGGTAAGAAACATCTGTCTAGTTGAGGTGATTGGCACTGGCGAAGGTGAGTGGAAAATTATAAATTGTAGGTAGGCCTGTTGATATTAATAATAATAATAATAATAATAATAATGTGTACAGCACTTAATAAAGGTCAAATAAATAGGCCTATAAAATAAATACATTAAAAAAATGAAATTATAATATGAGCAATAGATCAATAGATCACAGCAGTTGTGCTGTGTCCTGCACGTCATTGCTCTCATCCATGGCCAAAGCAAAAAACTCGAATTCTGACGCTCTCTCATTCAGCTGGTCATACACGTTGTCCCCCAAATCTTCGGTTCGCCTGGTCATAGTAGGTGCAGAGAGACTCACCGTGTTGAGCACATCCTTTTTGTCGGGACACACCTCCTCGGCCACAGCAAGCATGCATACTTTAACAAAGTCCCCATCAGTAAACGGCTTTCCATGGGTAGCTAGTAGGTGAGCTACCTTATAGCTAGCTCAGACAGCAGCCTGGTTGATCTGGGTTTGGTGAAGGAATACATTCTGTTGTGCAGCCAGTCCGCATTTCATCCTCCGAATCCTGTCTTCTCTTGTTTGCCCTCGCAAACTAGCATACTCTTTGTGGCGGGTTTCGTAGTGACGACGCAGATTATATTCTTTGAAAACCGACACGCTTTCTTTACATACAAGACAAACTGCACGGTCCTTACACTGAACGAAAAAATAATCGGTGGTCCACTGTTCTTTAAAAACTCTGCACTCTCTGTCAGCTTTTCGCTGACCGCTAGCCATTTTGCTGTCCTGAACGCTGACAGTTCTCTGCGTGTGCGCTCCCTGTCACTGCTTGATCGCGAGCATATGACGAAAATTCGGAAAATATGAATAGTTCATTTTATAACTAAATATCAATTTTAATTGATAAAATCAAGAAAATACAAGATGCAGACATATTATTTGCCAAAAAGCAATTTAAAAAAATAGGCCATGACCACTTTTGGGGATTGCCTCATAGGGCCGGTTCAAGTGGTGGGGGACAGAGGGGCTGGGGGGCCGGTCAAAGGAGGGTGGCGGGCCGGAGTCGGCCCGCGGGCCGCAATTTGATGACCCCTGTTCTAGAGCAACATATGCTCCCATCCAGACGACGTCTCTTTCAGGGAAGACCTTGCATTTTCCAACATGACAATGCCAAACCACATACTGCATCAATTACAGCATCATGGCTGCGTAGAAGAAGGGTCCGGGTACTGAACTGGCCAGCCTGCAGTCCAGATCTTTCACCCATAGAAAACATTTGGCGCATCATAAAACGGAAGATACGACAAAAAAGACCTAAGACAGTTGAGCAACTAGAATCCTACATTAGACAAGAACGGGTTAACATTCTTATCCCTAAACTTGAGCAACTTGTCTCCTCAGTCCCCAGACGTTTACAGACTGTTGTAAAGAGAAAAAGGGATGTCTCACAGTGGTAAACATGGCCTTGTCCCAACTTTTTTGAGATGTGTTGTCATGAAATTTAAAATCACCTAATTTTTCTCTTTAAATGATACATTTTCTCACTTTAAACATTTGATATGTCATCTATGTTCTATTCTGAATAAAATATGGAATTTTGAAACTTCCACATCATTGCATTCCATTTTTATTTACAATTTGTACTTTGTCCCAACTTTTTTGGAATTGGGGTTGTATATTAAAATACAATTTCATGTCAATACATTAACCTAATACTTAGTTCACTTATTAAAAATGGATATGTACTCGTGAATAATGGCTTTACTAGTATAATTCTAGTTGTTTTGGAGATTTTACTGTCGACTAGTCCCCCATTTCATCTTGTTTTTTTTTTTTTTAATAACACTTTCATTGTGCCTTGCGTTGTATTCAGAGTTGCTGACTTAAGTCTAAAAGTAGGTCAATATTTACACAGGGAAAGTTGTGCATTCAGCAATGGTTTAAGCATCTGCGCAAGTTATTTTCTGCCCCCCTCCCATGATATGAAGGGGCTTTCCGATTATGCCTAATTCTTCCTCTGAGGTTGCCTAGTTTGCCCTCTGAGACAGGGTTTTTCAGTAGCCTCTAGACCACCACTTTTAAATACAAAGACTAAATACCTTTAATCCCCACCAAAAAAAAAAAGGGATAGAAAATACCGACTGAAGAAGAATTAAACCGCACCCCCCCCCTTTTCTGTCATATGTAACGCAGTGTAATACATTCACCACCCACTTTAATAGGAACTTGATCTTGATTCAAAGATTCCTGTTCTTGGCTGGCAGGAGTGGAACCCAAACCCAATGTGGTCTTCTGCTGTTGCGTGCTGAGATGCTTTTCTGCTCACCACGGTTGTAAAGAGTTGCTATGAGTTATTATATCCTTCCTGGCAAAGAAAGCTCGAACTGATCTGTCCATTTTCCTCCGACTTCTCTTATCAACAAGGCGTTCGTTTCCACCCACAGCACTGTCGCTCAGTCACACGATGTGTTTTTTTTTGTTTTTCGCACCATTCTGTGTCGAGACTGCTGGGTGTGAAAACCCCAGGAGATCAGCAGTTTCTGAAATACTCAAATAAACCAGTCCATCTGGGTCAAACCAACACCCATGCCACAGTGAAACAAAGTCACACTTTGAGATCACAGTAATTTTTCCCCCTGTTCTGATGTTTGAAGTGAACGTTAACTGAAGGGTTTGATTTTATATCTGCATGATCTGATGGAGCGTGCTGCTGTCGAGGGTTGGGCTGATTAGATAACTGCATAAAAACAGCAGTTCTTGATAAAAAGTGGCCAGTGAATGTATATGCAAAATATGATGTGAATCTGCCTCTGTTCTCGGTAAACTCCAAACTCTCGCAAAAGGGTTAAATGAGCCTCCACTAATCATCTCAGTGTTTTGTATCTGGCCTGCCGTGGGAAGTTTTGCCCACAGACTTAAATCAAACAGACTACAGAGTCCAAATGTAGCTGCACTCAACCTCAAGTGAGCCCAGCTGTGGCACTTCACCGGGCATTAGACACACCAGAGAAGGTTGAGAGGAAAGAGCAGTGTTTACTTCACTGGAGTTGTTCTTTGTGAAGAACACTTAATATGTTTGTAATAATGTTTTGTTGGTTTTGTTTCCAAGACTTGTGATACAGATTAAATTATAAATGACATTCAAGTGTAATTTATAAACATACACACATACACACACATTATATCAAAAAAAGAGCTCATTCTTCAAACCATTAGCCTGATTTCTGTATCGGAGAGCGTATTAAATAATTTAACGCTTTACGGCGTTATTTTAATAACTTGACAAGTTAAAAATTAAAAACACACAAATCAAAACCAACATCCTGTGCACATGTACAAGTCATGACCTCGATTCTGTATCTTGTGGCCACGTTAAATTGTGCAGACAAACAACTGTGAGAATAAAATTCTAAATGTGCTGGATCAAGTGCTATTTTATTATAACCTGGTGAATAATGATAAATTAAACCAAATTAACAAGATCAACTGCGAGCTACTGCTTACTTACGTATTCCCCCTCCCTCAAATATATCAGAACGCAAGCACTCGAAGGAATAGGACGCTTATTACGAATGTTGACTTCAACAAATAATTAACCCTGAAACGAGCAAGTAAAGAGCAGTATCTCTCCCCAGGGATTTCAAATAGCACCCTGGTAAACTGTCATTTTGAAATCGCATTTTGCTTCTTGAAACAGCGTCAAAATCCACACTATATGTTTCGTAAATACGTTCGGTTGGTAAACAGGAAGTCGATGCGCGACAGACCTGAAAACGGTACGCATGGTATGGAACCCCAAGCTGAAGCTCGGTACCAAATATCAAGCAGTTGTGATTTGTAGCTGCTGAGAAAAACGTTACGAAAATTTTGTAAATCCATGCTGCGCGTTTCGTAAATACATTCAGTCGGTAAACAGGAAGTCGATGTGGGACAGACCTGAACATGGTACACACGGTATAGAACCCCAAGCTGAACTTTGGTACCAAGTGGCTATGATTTGTGGTTGCTGAGAAAAAGGGGTGTTTCGGACGGATGGAGATATGGACAGAGGCAAACCAGTACACCCCCCCCCCTTCGGAGCAGTAAAGTGAAAAGTGAAATATTTAAAGCCTTTTTTGTTTTAATTTTGATGACTATGGCTTATAGCTTATGAAAATCAGAAATCCAGTATCTCAAATTATTAGAATATTCCCTAAGATCAATCAAAAAAGGATTTAGTACAATACAGAAATATCCAGCTTCTGAAAAGTATATTCATTTATACACTCAATACTGGGCGGCACGGTGGTGTAGTGGTTAGCGCTGTCGCCTCACAGCAAGAAGGTCCTGGGTTCGAGCCCCAGCGCCGGCCTTTCTGTGTGGAGTTTGCATGTTCTCCCCGTGTCCGCGTGGGTTTCCTCCGGGTGCTCCGGTTTCCCCCACAGTCCAAAGACATGCAGGTTAGGTTAACTGGTGACTCTAAATTGACCGTAGGTGTGAATGTGAGTGTGAATGGTTGTCTGTGTCTATGTGTCAGCCCTGTGATGACCTGGCTGGCGACTTGTCCAGGGTGTACCCCGCCTTTCGCCCGTAGTCAGCTGGGATAGGCTCCAGCTTGCCTGCGACCCTGTAGAAGGATAAAGCGGCTAGAGATAATGAGATGAGATGAGACACTCAATACTTGGTTGGGGCTCCTTTACCATGAATTACTGTATCAATGCGGTGTGGCATGGAGGTGATCAGTCTGTGGCACTGCTGAGGTGTTATTGAAGCCCAGGTTGCTTTGATAGTGGCCTTCGGTATATCTGTATTTTTGGGGCGGGTGTTTCTCATCTTCCTCTTGACAATACCCCATAGATTCTCTATGGGGTTCAGGTCAGGCAAGTTGGCTGGCCAATCAAACACAGTAATATCATGGTCAGCAAACCATTTGGTAGTAGTTTTGGCACTGTGGGTAGCTGCTAAGTCCTGCTGGAAAAGGAAATCAGCATCTCCAAAAAGCTCGTCAGCAGATGGAAGCATGAAGTGCTCTAAAATCTCCTGGTAGATGGCTGTGTTGACTTTGGACTTGATAAAATACAGTGGACCAACACCAGCAGATGACATGGCACCCCAAATCATCACAGACTGTGGAAACTTCACACTGGGCTTCAAACACCTTGGATTCTGTGCCTGTCCACTCTTCCTCCAGACTCTAGAACCGTGATTTCCAAATTAAATGCAAAATGTACTTTCATCTGAAAAGAGGACTTTGCACCACTGAGCAACAGTCCATTTCTTTCTCTCCTTAGCCCAGATAAGACACTTCTGACATTGGCTCTGGCTCAGGAGTAGCTTGATATTAGGAATGCGAAAGTTGTATCCCCTTTCTTGAAGATGTCTGTTCGTGATGGGTCTTGATACACTGACACCAGCCTCAGTCCACTCCTTATGAAGCTCTCCCAAGTTCTTGAATCAACTTTTCTTGACAATCCTCTCAAGACTGCGGCCATCCCTGTTGCTTGTGCACCTTTTCCAGCCACCCTTTTCAGCAATGACCTTTTGTGGCTTAGCCTCCTTGTGGAGGGCATCAGTGATCATCTTCTGGACAACAGTCAAGTCAGCAGTCTTCCCCATGATTGTGGTTGTGTGTACTGAACTAGACCGAGAGATACACTGTGTTCATACTGTTTTATTCAAACTTGAAATGAAATATTCTAATATTTTGAGATGGGTTTTTTTATGTTTTTGTACTGTATGCCATACTGATTAAAATTAAAGTAGAAAAATGCTTGAAACATTTTAGTTTATGTGTAATGAGTCTATAATATATAACATTTTCACTTTCTTAAATAACTGATGGAAAATATTGAACTTTTTCACAATATTCTCATTTTTTGAGATGCACTAGTATGCGTACACTTTCCCTGTGTAAATGTTGACGTAACTTTTTTGGCCCTGTAAGAAGAGAAGCCTGCTAGAACTTTCGATCGTTCTTTATTGCAAGGTTCATTTTCTTACCCAGCTTCTTTCAGTTCCACCTTGTTTGGATCCAGTTCCACGTACTTCTTCTCCTCAAAAATTCGATTGATGATGGGGCCCAGAAGCCTGTGGAGATACTGCATCCCGGCCACCTTCCAGCACAAAACAAAACAACGTTGTCGAGTTTCAAAAAACAAACTGCTTTCAGTGCATTCGTTTGAAACACCCAAAACCATCCATCTATATATATCGCAGTTACCTTGAGAAAGGACTCCATGGACTTGGACGCTAAAGAGTTGCTCCTGAATAAAGTGTTGGGTTCGGCTGAGGAACATCAGAAACAGTGGATGGGTTCCGAACACTCCGCGTTATTTGGTTTTATCCTGAGATGCGTGTTGCTAAATAAGATTTCTTATATACTTACTATTCTTTTCCAGCTCCAGTTTGAAAAGCACATCCAGGAACTCTTTGATGAGTCCTTGACCCAGGAAAAGCTTCACCAGGTTCGTGGCCACTTCCTGTCTGTTCTCGGATGTCGTTGTCTCGTCGATTAGCATGATCAGGTCAGGCCAGTTGCCCTATCATATACACCATATTCTTATGTTAGAGCAGTATGAAAGATATCGAGGGAAAGAAAAGAATGCCACTGCACTGTTCTATAGCTTACAATGGTTTTGTAGATTAGTTCATACTTTTTCCAGGAGGATAAATGCAAACTTTTTTTTTCCCCCCCACACACACGTCCCTGATCCAGAGGAAAGCAAATCAAGTATGGTACGTTATGAAAATATCCCCGTCTGAAAGGAAAATAAGCTCTGAGCCAGTGTTCCTCATTAAAAGTGACCAAATTGGTCATACCGTCCCATTGTCGTCATCAGACACGCTAAAAGAAGTCTTTTTTTTTTTAATGACAATTGTTACGGTGTCTAAAATTGGAATAAGAGCCACTGTTTCGAGAGTTGCATGTGGTGATGACTCGGACTCACGTTGAGGTGAGTCTCGACGGACTGGCACAGTAATTCTGTAAGTGGTTGGTAATGGCTGGACGGCAGGACCGTCTCGTCTCTGAGCCGCAGCTGCAGCCGCAAGGAGCCCAGAGTACCTCTTCGAGAGAGAGAGAGAGAGAGAGAGAGAGAGAGAGAGAGAGAGAGAGAGAGAGAGTGAGAAAGAGGGGGGTGTTTTGAGTAACTCTGCAATCATCACGAAGCTCAAAGATACTTAACCTTCCAGATTAGGTACATTAAAAGTCAAGAGTTTTGCTACATTCTGGGGGGGAAAAAAAAACCAAACCAAACTCACTCTCTCATGTTATACCACAATTTATTTTGCTTTTATCTTCCACTGAAGATTACTAAAAGAAGAAAAAAAAAAACCCCACAAGCTCTGACTCACTCCACTTCAACGGTTCCAGGAAATATGACCAGAAGGACAGACAAACAATAATAAAGAAAATGACTCTATTACTGTGAATAAAACAGCTCATAAAAGAGACGGCTTTAACAGCGTGTGGGTAGATGGAGGTGTATAAAACTGACACGAAGAAAAATCAACTGAAAACGAGCACATAAAAGGAAAAACAATGTCATGGTCCGTAGGCGGCAGCTGCTGAAGGTCAAAGGAGCATCCGATCTGCTGAAACGTAAAACGAACTGAACTGGATTTGAACCCTGTTGCTTTGTTTGGATCGGTTTTAAAATGTTTATCAAAATGGGATGTGTAATAAAAAAAATGATAATAATAACTGATGCAATATCATTAGAATGATCTTCATGGGCAAGGAGACATCCATTGCTATGAGCATGAGGGTTAATACAGGACTAGTCATTTTTAAAAATTGCCCTTTGCAGCATACTTGTATGCGCACACTTGCGTTTCATCCTATCCCACGGTGCCATTTTATATTTTACAGACAGAACATGCTGGAACACCGGGGCTCGTATGATCAAATACCAGCCATTATTTTGCTCTCCTGAAGAGTCTGATCGCATCAGTTTTTCTTCTTTTCTTTTCCCAGCGCCTACTCACAGCACACCCTCACTCACCTCCACTCCATCACTTGCACTCCATGATCTCAATGCCAAAGAGGGCTATCGCTTACGGGAGAGTGGGAGTTTTGAAGACAAATGAGCATGTGCCAAGCACCACCATCAGCAGCCAGTCACTGAACAGCAGGCAGCAGATGGCTGGGCGTCAAAAAAAAAAAGCCGAGAAAAAAGAGAAAGGGGGTTAAAAAAAAAAAAACAAGAACAACAACAAAAAAACCCCATAATGATGGCAGCTTGACTCACTTGAGCATGCATCAAGCAGGAAGAGAAGGGGATAGATCATGGGTGCTTGGGTCATGCCGTCCCCCATTTCAGACTACTTTCTTTTCTTACAAATGATTTCATTAGGATTACAGCACATCACATCACCAGAGAGGGATTTAAAAAGCCAAGTCAATATCAATGCTTTGTCAGATGTGCTGCAAAAATGGGTTTAAACATGAGACACTGACCGTTGTAGAACCACTTTAATATATAACTGGACAAATTTACAGTTTGTCCAGTTATAAAATGTTTACACTCACCAGCCACTTTAAATAGGAACCTGTTCTTGATTCTAAGATTCCTGTTCTTGGCTGCAGGAGTGGAACCCAATGTGGTCTTCTGCTGTCGCATGCCGAGATGCTTTTCTGCTCACCACGGTTGTAAAGAGTTGCTATGAGTTACTATGGCAGCTCGAACCAATCTGGCCATTTTCCTCTGACCTCTCTTATCGACGAGACGTTTGTTTCCACCCACAGAAATGCCGCTCGCTCACTCGATGTTTTTTGTTTTTCGCACCACTCTGTGCAAACTCTAGAGACTGTCGTGTGTGAAAACCCCAGGAAATCAGCAGTTTTGGAAAGATTCAAACCAGTCCATCTGGCTCAAACCAACACCCATGCCACAGTGAAGGAAAGTCACGCTTTGGAGATCACAATTTTTCTCATTGTGATGTTTGAATGTTAGTGAACATTAACTGAAGCTCTTGATTTGTATCTGCATGATTTGATGCATTGTGCTGCTGTCAAGGGATCGGCTGAGGAGGGAGGGAGGGAGGGAGGTGGGTGGGTGGGTAGGTAGGTAGGTAGGTGTTTCTTATAAAGTGGCCTGTGTGTGTGTCACATCTGTTTTCTGATTTATCTATCTATCTATTTGGTTGGTTGTAGTAGGATCTCATCTCATCTCATTATCTGTAGCCGCTTTATCCTGTTCTACAGGGTCGCAGGCAAGCTGGAGCCTATCCCAGCTGACTACGGGCGAAAGGCGGGGTACACCCTGGACAAGTCGCCAGCCAGGTCATCACAGGGCTGACACACAGACACAGACAACCATTCACACTCACATTCACACCTACGGTCAATTTAGAGTCACCAGTTAACCTAACCTGCATGTCTTTGGACTGTGGGGGAAACCGGAGCACCCGGAGGAAACCCACGCGGACACGGGGAGAACATGCAAACTCCGCACAGAAAGGCCCTCGCCGGCCACGGGGCTCGAACCCAGGACCTTCTTGCTGTGAGGCGACAGCGCTAACCACTACACCACCGTGCCGCCCGGGTGTACTAGGATTTCCTTTTTAATTTTTCTTTATCATATCCAGTTGTAGGATAATATTACTAATCCAGAAGATCAAAACTATCAAATCTGTTGCCCTTTTTTTTTTATTTTACTTTTTTTTGTTCATCATGCCAGGGCTGCTGTTATAGAAAATTAAATCAACATCTTCTGACCACACTGTGGATAAGTATGTGTGTGAATGCATGAATGAACAGATGGATGGGTGATCTGGGTTATAAACTCTCAAGCTTGCTTGCCCACAAAATACTCTCCTCGTAATCCCAATCCCCATCCCCCCCCCCCCCCACACACACACACATTTGTCATCACCGTGACCCAATCCCTAAGCCCTGATATCACTCTAGTCTGCTTTATAATCCTTGCATACACATCCACACATGACAGCAGGAAGTAAGTGAGATATAGAGAATGGAGAAGAAGAAAAAAAAAAAAGTCCAGGGTTTAGTCATAGAAAAGATTAGTGCTTCCTATACATAACCGACAGATGGCATACAAAAATTTACATACATGAACATGAACATCATGGCAATATTGGGCTTTCCATGATTTCTCTGAACTGTTCTTTTTACAACGTGCATCTTGAACAGAAAAAAAAAGAATTTGTTGCACGGCACCATTTACTTTATTTTGGGTTTTCTGAAATTAACAAAGGGTCAAAATTATACAGACATGCCGAAAGGTCTAAAACGTCTTTTAATTCACCAAGGCCAAGGTCTCTTAACTTCCTGTTAGTCGTGATGATTGAGTACAGCTGGGAGCTTCTCTGTGCCAAAATAAAAAGGGTTTGTTTGATAGCGGTCATTGGACTGACCAACACACAGTACAATTGGAAAGTCCAAGGAGCTCAGTGCAGATCTGAGAAAGAGGATCACAGATTTATAAACTTCAGGAGCCATACCTAAACAACAACAGATTCCAAGATCAAGTCAAACAATTTTACGCAAGTTATTGGGATCGCGAGCTGGCCTAGTGGTTAGCGTGTCTGCCTCTTGACCGGGAGATCGCGAGTTCTACCTACTGCCATCTGGCAAGGCATGCTGCAATACATATGCGAGCAGGGAAGTCAAACCAGAGGACTTGCTCCCCACTGTAACCCTAGCCGTATAGGCGAAAGGCCGAGGGCTATCGGAATGGAGATCAGCGCCACACCCATGCGCCTCAAAGAGCTGGTTAGTACTGGGATAGGAGACTGCCTGGGAAGAACAGATCCTGGCGTGGAAGGGACTTTGACTTTTGACAAGTTATTGGGAGGGGTAGCTACTTTGCCAAGCTACTTAGCTGGAAGAAGACCCAAACTATCCCCCTCAGCTGAGAAGAAACTGATTCAGATAGTCAGGAATAACCCAGGAACCATCAAGGAACAGGCTTGCCATAAACTAGAAGCTTCTGGAACACTGTCTAGTCAAACAAGACTTACGTTACCATGGACTGAGAGGCTGCTGTCCAAGAAAGAAGCTCCTGCACTAATATCAACACCTTCAAACTTGACTAAAATTTGCAGCTGTCCACATGGGCAAAGGAAAAGCCTTCTGGTGGAAGTTTTAGCCAGGTCAGACAAAGATGTTGTTTGGTCACAATGACCAGAGGTACAGAGGAACACTGCACCAGCTGTTAAACATGGTAGTGGTGGTAGGATCATGCTCTGGGGCTGTTTTGGTGCCAGTGGAACTGGTGCATTGCACAAGTCAAAAAGTTGAAGTCCCTCTCACGCCAGAATCTGGTCTTCCCAGGCAGTCTCCTGTCCCAGTACTAACCAGCTCTTTGAGGCATATGGGTGCAGCGCTGATCTCTGTTTCGATAGCCCTCAGCCTATACAGCTAGGGTTACAGTGGGGGGCTAGTCCTCTGGTAACCACGAGAGTTTGACTTCCTCATGCACATCTGTATTGCAGCATGCCTTGCCAGATGGTAGTAGGTACCATTTTTATGATGGTCTTTGCTATGACCTGACCGCAAGTAGAATTCACGATCTCCCAGTCGAGAGACGGACACACTAACCACTAGGCCAACTTGTGGTCTGTATTGCCCAAAGCGAATGGAATAATGAAGGAGAACTACATCAGAATTCTTCAGCACAACCTCAAACCATCAGAAACTTGGACACAAGTGGGTGTTCCAACAAGTGTAACCGCAATGGATAAAGCAGGCGAATGTTAAGCTTAAAACAAGTTCTGACCCTATTCTTAAAAGTCAAGTCCGTGCCAGGAAAAACACAAATTTAATTGAGCTCCAACAATTAACTGCCAAGAAGCGTGGTCAAATATCCAACCAGAATTCTGCCAGCAGATTGTTGATGGCTACCAAAAGCATCTGGTCAAGGTGAAACTTGCTCAGGGACATTTAACCAATTATATACATCCAGCACATCTAACATTTGACTCTGTATGTATAGTTTTGACAATGTGTGCACCAAATTCTTGTTTTTTTCCCCATTAAAAGATGTTGTGCGATCATTCTGCCACGGCAAAAGAAAAAAGTTCAAAGAAATAACTGACAACTTGACATTACCATGACATTCGCGTCCACGAGGAGTGTATTAAGCTCCTGACCACAACTGAATGCAGATATTTAACTTTATTTAGACATGTTGACAATCACGGCTCAGATCTCAGGACCATCATTGATAAATCTTCTTTACTCTTCCGCGTTGAAGCTGGCTGTTGGATGTAGATGCCATGAAATGAAAAGCACTTACTCGTACCGGCTGTGTTTGGGTTTGTCCGGCCCCAGGCGAAACCAGCCCTCTTCTTGCTGTGCCGAATGAAGCCTGTTAATGTTGAACAGGACCTGAGGGACAGCACGAGACACGACGTGTCAAACGACTCGAAAATTAAATGTCAAAGTAAGCCGAGGCAGAGACAATGATCAAGACGTTTATTCGCAGTGTGGGAAATTCAGTTTGACTGATTGTTTAGCAGGCCAGTGTGAAATGAAAAACACTGGAAGCTATGAGGGTGAAAAGCCCTAAAATGCAATCTCACACATGAATGATGGAGTTATAGTCCATCACTGGGGAACTAAAATACTTAAAAACTAGGCACAAATACCACAATACAAATCATCGATACCTCACCGTTTATTAATATATTGTTGAAAAACGTAAATATGTAGCACCAAATATTCGCAATAAACACTAGGCATATCAGACGCTCGCTGCCGTGCTGTGAAAATTGTCCATGCAGACGCTCATTTAAGTTTCCAAATCTGTCATTGCTTAACTCGAGAATATTTTCTATTGTGAATATTATCATTAAAAAACTTGTAATCTCTGCTTTACAAAGAAACGTATCTGGTTAATATCTGTTCAGTACTTTGGGAGTAACGGCAGGTTGAAGTTGGTACAACAGTGTAAAAACTCTGCTCGCGGGCCGTCGGGAAACTGCCGGTGATTTTCTTTTTGAGTCACGGGAAAGCCGTCAGGCTCGCTCTCTCTTCTGATCGGTTTCCGATAACTTTTATCGGGATGTTCTCTCGCTCTCACTGTTTCTGATGAAATATTGAGCAAAATTTCCATCAGCTAGTTTTGATGTTATGATTCATGGAAGACTTTGAAGTGAGTTTTCATAGCTTTACCGACTTATTTTTTCAAATCAAACTGGTTCATGTAAATAAATAACTAATTTTAGATTATAACTGTAGTTGTTTCGATGAAAAATATTGAGATCTTAGTGGTCGGAATGATTATTTTTTTTTTAATCGCAAGTCAGAAATGCGAGTGTCAATTTTAATTCAATTAACTGGAATTGTTTATTGGGTGTGGATCAGTTTTTTCAAGGTTTGCCTTGAAAGCTGTGAATATTAATCGAAATAATAATTTATATTCTTTCATATACACACTAGTAGGCCCTACTTTTGAGAAATACAAAGCACAAAGAGTATTAGAAATAATCTTTTATTACTTTTTTTTATTTTGATAGAGAATGGTAGATGTGAATGACATTCAATGCTTATTTAGGCATATTTTATAACTGTATTTGTAATTAACATTGATCTCTCCTTCTTTATATTGCACAAATAAAGCCATTTTAAAGCTAGACTGCCTTTCAGATTTTTTCACCTGTAGGTCATAAAAATAATGTTCCCCGACACCCAATTGTTTTTGTTTAGTGGACCGAAAGCTACCAAATTTGAATCTCAGACTTCCAATTTAATTAGTTTTTTTTTAAAAATAGAACAATTAATGAATTTAGGGCCATGTGGTCCCAAATCCTTCGCTATTTTTTCCTGCTTCACCATGACCCAATCAAGATACTACATCATGCATCACATGTTGGGCTTTCCCCGTTCATGCAAGGCATTGTGGGATACAAATTTGAAACAGGAGAGAAAAATGGAGGATGTGAGTGTGCGAATGAAACGTGAAAGACCGACTACAGTAACCGAAAGCGAGAAGACGCTAATGTCGTGAAGGAAAGGAAACGCAAGCTAATAAATATCGGTGGTCAGCGAGCACCTTGGTGTGATCAGCTGTTCGTTTAGCAACAGAACGATGGAACAATCAGTGCACGCTCAAAGGTAAACCTGTAGATGGCAGTAATGTAACACTGTAGATGCCAGCTGCTGTAAAACCCAAAAGAAGAAGAAAAAGAAGGTGGTAAACCTGTGCATGCGCATATGGACTTCCGCTGTCTGCTTGACTCCACGAAGTGAGCGGTTTCATGCACATTATTTGCTCGGGAATAATTTCCCAGCCACAGAATGGCCTCATATTTTGTGATATATTACAGAAATAAACATATCACAATGAGCAAATTTCAGAGGGAACTAAGTTTCTCTGAGTTTATGAACTCGAAAGACCGTCTAGCTTTAACGTTTTTACCTAATTAGCATAAGTCATACTAATTAAGAGTTGGCAGTAGGAGGGGGTTTCCCTCTTCTCATTGAATGGAATGAAAATTTTTACCCTTCTCATTGAATACCCCTCCCACTGCCAACCCTTTATCCCAAAACAATAGGACATACATTTTTTTGATGGCCAGTTAATTGTCCAAATCAATGGAGGAGATTTAAGTTTTTGTGCTTGAGACATCCCTAAGACTGAACAGAACCACCTCAAGTGTTCAGAATGGTTTGTCACAATGGGTAAGAGTAATGCTTTTTCACACATTCCAACACAGTTCTAAAACTGCTTTTTACAACAGCTTCATTTATCTGTTTTTTTTTCATGACAGTCATGACATACATACTACACAGATATTATTGTATCTGAACTTGTGCTGAATACAGAAAAAAAAGTAATACGACTTTGAAAATATTGCTTAGATCTGTTGAAATTGACAAAATCAGAGTGTGCCAAAATCATTAGTGCCAGAAAATACCTTCAGACCTCAGAGGGCTAAATGCTAATTTGCATAATTTTTTTAAAACTAATTTTTCAAACTTTGTATTCAGTATATAACCATCTATGTGCCTTCCAATTTCCATGTAAATATCTTAAAAAATAAAGTTATTAAGAAAAAAAAACATTTATTATTTGTTAACGAGGCCCATTTTGGACCATGTGATCCCAATACATAATATTACATCAGTTTTCTAAAAATTAAGCTATTTATTCAATCTTTGATTTGTAATATCTCAAGAACGGATAAACGTATTTTAATTCTGGAAAAATTGTGTTGTTCTGCATTCAGTTCTGAATCCAATGAGACCAGTTTCAAGCAATTTGGATTGAATATACCCGATACGCCTCATAACAACAGTGCATGGAATTAGCAAAAGATCCTCCCCTCATCCCACACCACAGATTCATTCTGGCGTTCCTCCAGGCTCCATCATAGGACCGTTACCGTTTACAGGTTTCATCTTGATTTGTTCAATTTCCAACCCAACTGCACCCATAAATCATGCAAGTGCACTTGCACCCTAATAATAAAATCTGTATGACTTCGGCAGTTACCAGTATATTGAAGTGGTTAGAAAACACACAATAAAACTGCAATCAAAGTTAATAGCTCTTCTAAAAAGATATTGCGAAAGATAATTTATCCCAGGATTGATATTGTATCATTATGTTTCTCAAGTTTTAAGACTGTCGATTCTGTATAACAGGCAGGTATTAGACCAGGAAGCAAATGCATAGACTCAGCATGCTGTTTATTGTGGGCCATGGTTGAATGCAGCAGTCAGTACATACGCAGGCAATAAATTAAAAAAACAAAAATGGGCACTAATTGTCAAACAGATGCAAACAGGGACGGAAAACAAGGTTCCGTAACGCACATAAAATGCAAAACGAGACCGCATACATGGGTTGAACTCTGAAAAGAATGAGGGAAACAAAACCAATGATAAGATGGGGCGGAGATGGAAACCAAAACAGAGGAACGTGGCCATAACGTGTACAAAACATGCAAGAGCTGTGCCCTTTCCACTGGAAAACATACCACACTGTTATGAGTTTGTCTTCACTAATAGAACATCCACGGATTTTCGAGACGTTATATATAAAGCACCAAGGTCATCTTATATTTTGATGTTGTACACTTTTACAACATTAGTCTAAAGCTAGAGGAATGGAAATGATGGTCTCTGACCTGTTCGGAGGCTCCTTGGTTTTCATGTTGCTTGCTTAGTAGTGTTGCAGTGTCCGGGCCCTTCCAGAACAGGGTGATTTATCCAGACATCATGTGACAGATCATGTGACACTTTGATTGCACACACGTAGATCTTAATCAACTAATCATGTGACTTGTGCATGGATTAAAGCAAAAAAAAATTATTTGACTGAAAATTTACGGGGGGGGGGGGGGGGGGGGGTGTTATGGGTGGATTTCGATGAAATTCTACGGGGGGGGGTATGGGTGGATTTCGATGAAATTCTGAGAATAATTAACTTAGAACTGATAACTTTATCAATTAATTAATGGATTAATATATTCAATTTATTGCACTCTCTTTCCATTGCTTCTGTATATTATTTCTTTGTGGCAAACCACACAAATGCAAGCGCCTGGAATGTTTAGTTTTTTGCACCATGAACTAAATGGCTTTCCGTTTTCACCTATTTCGTACAGCCAAGCCCACCTCCACTTGTTTTTTACCCCTTTATCGATGGCAGACACATCAGTGCCTTCTTTCATGTAAAGCACATCCATGCTGCCGAAACCGAAAGCAGAATGACATGCTCCTCTGTGCTCGACGTCAATATAGAAAAAAGTTTGGATCTTCGCTTAAATTAAAATTGGGGTTTGACCTTACTTTGTGTTGAATACGACTTCAAAAACAATTCAGGATTTTATTAAGAGAAATATTGTGACCAACACGAGTGTTAAGTTCCCTAAAAGATCGCGTGAAGTTGGCTGCTATCTACTTTGCGTTCGTTCTCATTTTCCTCCATCATTCCATAGGCCAGAAACAGATGTTTTGACGTAATTTAACTTAGTAGGCTATGATTATTATTTAACCGTAGTCTTCTAGACATTTTGACTGTTTGGTGCATTGAACGCTGGTGTATGATTTTCAGGGAATAAAGTTTAGCGCATGTCGGAACATCATTGGGCTCGCAACCTCCAACTCCTCAAACGTCCTTAAATTGTGATATAATGTAGGCTATAAGGCACGGTTCTAACATACCTTACACACTGGCCTAACGAAAATAATAATTGTTGGGGCGTCTGCTGATTTGTTAGCTATAAATTTAGGTCTAATTTTTTTTAGCAGCTCTATTTCTATATGTCCAGGTTTGAACTAAGTCATTTTGGCAAGATTTAATTTAATACAAAACAGAAATGGTCAGACACAAGCACGCCAAGCACATGGGAATGTATTTTGCCAATTTTGACAGCGCATGTTTTTTTAATGCCGCACCGTAGACGGCAAACGTTTAAACATGATCAAACATAGGAAATGAACGACACAAAGCATGGCTCAAAAACAAAAAAAGTTAAATAAACCCTGCTGATAGTTGACAGTGTTGCAACACATCAGTGTTATAACCCAATCTCTACCCAACCACCCGTCATTTTAATTCTCCTCGGATCAGCACCGACCTCACATTTGGCCTTGGGAGAGTTCAGTTGACGGAAATCCGTCACACGACGGAAAACTTTAATCCATGCTTATGAAGTGAATTGGTTGGACCAGCTCTTATTTAGGGGTTTCATACGAAAGGGGGTGAATACCTATGCACACTCCAGATTTCGGTTTTGTTTTTTCATCTTAATTATTGTTTGTGTTACAATAAAACAACAATTTTCACCTTTAAAGTGGTCAGCATGTTGTGTAAATCAAAATGGCGCGAACCCACCAAAAATCCATTTTAATTCCAGCTTGCAATGCGACAAAACAGGACAAACACCAAGGGGGATGAATACTTTTGCAAGACACTGTATATAAAACTCATCTCCGTAAAGGCTTTCATTAATATTCCAGCACTGCTTCATAAAACATTTATGCAATACTTATGAATGTCTTATGAAGGTCCAATGTAGGTAACCTTCAATTAAAGTGTTACCAGTGGCATCATGTTGAATTTTACATCAGGCAAACTCTTTCAGCTGCAAAGTCTGTCAAGACTAAAGTATAAATCCAAAGTTTTCCCATTTATTAACTTGGATTACTTGAAAAGTACACTTGCATATCGATCCAACCATTGCAAAAATCAGGAGGTTGGGGATTTTCCCCCCAATTGACAGATTTATTTTTTTGCTTGCCAGTGTCACTTACTCCAGGCCGAGTCATTAAATTCAAGTACTCAGAAAATTCAGGAATTTTTCAAGTTACCTTTCCAAGGAAGTCGTTTCTGCTCACCAGGTCCCAGTCCCACACCTCCACACTGAGCGGGCTGTCAGCCAGCGTGTCGTCCAGCTCAAACTCAAAACTCTCATTCCAGCGTGGATAGCAAGACTTCTTCACCACCTACACAGCAACCATGTTGTGCAAGATTGGCATCACATGAATGAACAATCAATCTTCAAGAAAGTAGCAAAGAGACAGCAATTATCAAGACGCAAGAGTTAATAGCTGTCCATGATGGAGAAATACTTTTAAAGAGTTTAAGGAAGCGAGGAAACTAGCAGTATACAGTGGTGCTTGAAAGTTTGTGAAGCCTTTAGAATTTTCTATATTTCTGCACAAATATGACCGAAAACAACATCAGATTTTCACACAAGTCTTAAAAGTAGATAAAGAGAACCCAGTTAAACAAATGAGACAAAAATTTATACTTGGTTATTTATCTATTGAGGAAAATGATCTGATATTACATATCTGTGAGTGGCAAAAGTATGTGAACCTTTGCTTTCAGTATCTAGTGTGACCCCCTTGTGCAGCAATAACTGCAACTAAACGTTTGCGGTAATTGTTGATCAGTCCTGCACACCGGCTTGGAGGAATTTTAGCCCGTTCCTCCGTACAGAACAGCTTCAACTCTGGGATGTTGGTGGGTTTCCTCACATGAACCGCTCACTTCAGGTCCTTCCACAACATTTCGATTGGATTAAGGTCAGGACTTTGACTTGGCCATTCCAAAACATTAACTTTATTCTTCTTTAACCATTCTTTGATAGAGCGACTTGTGCGCTTAGGGTCGTTGTCTTGCTGCATGACCCACCTTCTCTTGAGATTCAGTTCATGGACAGATGTCCTGACATTTTCCTTTAGAATTTGCTGGTATAATTGAGAATTCATTGTTCCATCAATGATGGCAAACCGTCCTGGCCCAGATGCAGCAAAACAGGCCCAAACCATGATACTACCACCACCATGTTTCACAGATGGGATAAGGTTCTTATGCTGGAATGCAGTGTGTTCCTTTCTCCAAATATAACGCTTCTCATTTAAACCAAAAAGTTCTGTTTTGGTCTCATCCGTCCACAAAACATTTTCCAATAGCCTTCTGGCTTGTCCACGTGAGCGACTTGTGCGCTTAGGGTCGTTGTCTTGCTGCATGACCCACCTTCTCTTGAGATTCAGTTCATGGACAGATGTCCTGACATTTTCCTTTAGAATTCGCTGGTATAATTCAGAATTCGTTGTTCCACAAAACATTCATTCCACAAAACATTTCTCCAATAGCCTTCTGGCTTGTCCACGTGATCTTTAGCAAACCTCAGATGAGCAGCAATGTTCTTTTTGGAGAGCAGTGGCTTTCTCCTTGCAACTCTGCCATGCACACCATTGTTGTTCAGTGTTCTCCTGATGGTGGACTCATGAACATTAACCAATGTGAGAGAGGCCTTCAGTTGCTTAGAAGTTACCCTGGGGTCCTTTGTGACCTCGCCGACTATTACACACCTTGCTCTTGGAGTGATCTTTGTTGGTCGACCACTCCTGGGGAGGGTAACGATGGTCTAGAATTTCCTCCATTTGTACACAATCTGTCTGACTGTGGATTGGTGGAGTCCAAACTCTTTAGAGATGGTTTTGTAACCTTTTCCAGCCTGATGAGCATCAACAACGCTTTTTCCGAGATCCTCAGAAATCTCCTTTGTTCGTGCCATGATACACTTCCACAAACATGTGCTGTGAAGATCGGACTTTGATAGATCCCTGTTCTTTAAATAAAACAGGGTGCCCACTCACACCTGATTGTCATCCCATTGATTGAAAACACCTGACTCTAATTTCACCTTCAAATTAACTGCTAATCCTAGAGGTTCACATACTTTTGCCACTCACAGATATGTCATACTGGATAATTTTCTTCAATAAATAAATGACCAAGTATAATATTTTTGTCTCATTTGTTTAACTGGGTTCTCTTTATCTATGTACTTTTAGGACTTGTGTGAAAATCTGATGTTGTTTTCGGTCATATTTATGCAGAAATATAGAAAATTCTAAAGAGCTCACAAACTTTCAAGCACCACTGTACCAGATGGTTCATGCTTACTGTGACCTTTGATATTTGACCAGTGAAACGTTTGTTAATAATTAAAAAAAAAAATGTATTGTGAAGGTTTCCTTCATTCTTTCTTCCATTCGTTAATTATTCATTGCTTGCATTTTTCTTGGTTTAATTTCATATCCATCTATACTTATTTTTTGTTATTTCTTCTTTTGAGCTTTACTTTCTTCATTCCTTCTTATTTTCCCTTTTATTGACCCTTTTTCATCTTTTATTTTTACTTGATGCTTTCCTTTCATCTTTCTACCTTTATTTCTTTCTTATGCGGTTTATGGTCTTTTTCTTTACTCTCTCTCTCTCCGAACACTAAGGGAAGAGGAAAAGCTAAACAGTGGATGAAAAAGACACAGGACTCCTCTCCCTTTCTTTACTCTTCCACAGCTTCATCTATTCCACTTTTGAGGTTTAGTCGTGGGATGAAAGCCAAGGACTTACTGCACTTTCGTGGGTTTTGCCATTATATCGGACTCGGACAAATGGATCCGATGCTCCATTGCGGTCTTTTTTGGCAAGATCTCTAGAACACAGAAACAAAACCACACGTTAATGAGTTCATTTGGACCAGACCATTTGGCATTTTCATATCCAAAGCCAGTACTTACATAACAGAATTTGCTGGTTGAGGATGCAACATTTTTAAATAACGTTAAAAACGACACTCTCTTCAATCACAACTTATTGTTATTGGGGAAAAAAAAAAAACACCACGTCTGACATCACTGGTGCACCATTTTTAAGTATAGTTAAACCCAGGTCAGGTGCTGGAACCCAACAGATTTCGTGACGCGTCTGAAACTCACCTGGCCTCCAGCACTCGACAGCGGAGTTTGCGTGGCACGTTGCCGTCCCCCAGCAGCGAGATCTGCAGGTGAATCTCTCCCTGAACTTCCTCGTTGGGATCTATTTCAGTCAGGTTCATCCAGCCATCCAGACCTGCACACGGCAAGAACAATGAGGTGCATACAACCATACACACACACGCACACACACTTAAATGTTATACATCTGCTGTATATACATACAGTAGTGTGCAAAAGCCTACTGTGCTGCTATATAATATACCTCCAGTGCATGCAAAATTTCACAACACGCCCTCAGACTCATGATAATGAAGGCGAGAATTAATCAGTCGCTTGAAAAGAGTTGCAGGACGACCTGAAAGCAGCAGGAACGACAGCTACACAGAAACCAATTAAAGTCTGCGTTGCAAGTCTGTTTCTGCACCGCACCCCCCTCCCCCAAAATACAAGAGTGCTCCGAGACCACAATATCCCCCGCTGGTAACTCTGCCATAACTCTGGTAAAATGCGACTGAATTGAACGAAATTACAAATACGTTTATTACCAACATATAACAAAGAATCCTGTCAAGTTTCGTGAAATTCCTCCAAAAAAATTGTGAGAGGAGTTGATTTTGCCACGACATAATCCCCCTTTGGTCCTTTCGGCCAGCGGGGGATAAAAATTGTGAGGGAAGTTGATTTCAGAAAGCAAGCACACCTTGATGAAATTGCCAAAGTCCAAGTTTGTTAATAATCAAGGGCATAACTCTGGTCAAATCTGCCCAAATTAAACGAAATTTCGATATGCGTATAACTGTCATATAACAAAGCCTTTTGCCAAGTTTGGTGAAATTCCTCCACAAATTGAGAGAGGAGTTGATTTCAGAAGAACGTACACCCTCATGAAATTGTCAACGTACGAGTTAATTAATCAAGGGTCAAAACTCTGGTAGAATTTTCACAAATGAATTTAAATCGCAATATGCGTATTACCGTCATATAACAAGACCTTTTGCCAAGCTTCGAGAAATTCGTCCACAAATTGTGAGAGGAGTTGATGTCAGAAGGCGAGCGCACCTTCATGAAATTGTGAAAGTACAAGGTTGTTAATCAAGGGCTGGAACTCTGGTAAAATGCGACCGAATTGAACGAAATTACAGTATGCGCATTACCGACATATAACAAAGAATCCTGCCAAGTTTCATGAAATTCCTCCAAAAATTGAGAGGAGAGGAGTTGATTTCAGAAGGTGAGTACCCTTCCCAGGACGGATAGATGGACGGAAATCGCCACAACATAATCCCCCTTTGGGCCTTTCGGCCAGTGGGGGATTAAAATTAAAAAAAAAAAAGGGGCACAGAGATGTGTGTCTGAAATTCATACATTAGCATTTAGGCAAGTCAGAACTCTTTTGGAACAAAGAGCTCTTTAGCAGCAAAAGACATTAAGCTCATTATATTTGGAGAAAAAAAAAAGTTACTCTTTGAAACAGAGTCCATTAGAGGAACCCATATAACACTGGGGGAAATGAAGATGACTTGCTAAGAGAAGTGGATCAAATTGAACCACAATGCTGCCAAAAGCTAATCACTTCTTACCGTAGATGTTTTGAAGCCGGAATTGCCAACAACAGCTTTGCAAGAAAGTACTAATGACGGTAATCTGTGGCGTGTGAACACTTTCATTTTCTGCTTCTGCTATAAAACATTTTTCGAGACTGTATTCATTTTCAAGAGCAGACGCAGACAGGTATCCCAGTTTACCCAGCAATCGGTAACAGGGCTCGAAATTCATATATTTTTTCACCAGCCAGCCGGACTAGTTACCTTCCAAAGTAACTAGCCAAACAGAAAATCTCATCTCATCTCATTATCTCTAGCCGCTTTATCCTGTTCTACAGGGTCGCAGGCAAGCTGGAGCCTATCCCAGCTGACTACGGGCGAAAGGCGGGGTACACCCTGGACAAGTCGCCAGGTCATCACAGGGCTGACACATAGACACAGACAACCATTCACACTCACATTCACACCTACGGTCAATTTAGAGTCACCAGTTAACCTAACCTGCATGTCTTTGGACTGTGGGGGAAACCGGAGCACCCGGAGGAAACCCACGCAGACACGGGGAGAACATGCAAACTCCGCACAGAAAGGCCCTCGCCGGCCACGGGGCTCGAACCCGGACCTTCTTGCTGTGAGGCGACAGCACTAACCACTACACCACCGTGCCGCCCAAACAGAAAATCAACTCGCCAAGATTTGTTCATGTATGAATTTTACTTCTGTCAAAAATAACACAAAAGAGAGTCGTTACCATTGTTCATGACTAATGTGCATTTATTTCAAGACCCGAGTATTTTGATACTGTTTTTTTTTTTGCACACTTTACAAACTGGCATTTGCTGTTCCACGTCCTCCTCGCGATATCCAAAAAAAATGCCAGATGACTAACCCCTTACTAGTTCTTTTAGGAACCAATTCGTCCGCTTCCATTTTTAACGCGTCGCTGAAATTGACTGAGCTTACACGGTAGCCTATGCAGCACCAGCGACTGCATGAACTGAGTCAGCGCTGTAAACCGAAACCAGTGTTGCCAGATACTGCTGACGTTTTCCAGCCCAAAATATGTTCAAAACCCGCCAAAATGCACTTAAAACCGCCCAAAATGTAAGCTGTACTTGATGCCTATCTTGTAAAGTAAAAACATGCAGCTAAAGTCCAGTATACTATTTGTAAATCGAACAACAATGCAAACAACTTCTAAATGGCAGCATGAGACCGTCAGTGCTGGAGGTGAAAAATCTGCTGTCTGGTACTCGGCTCCGTATGGTTGAATCAGATTATAACTCTGCAATCATCTGCTGTGTTCTGAATCCTACATGCACCAGTAGGTGGCGCACACGCATAATATTATGTAGGCTATGTTAGGCTACGATGTATATCGAACATCTGCATTGCTGAGGTTATTTATTTTTTTATTTATTTATCTTCTTATTTATTCTGTTTGTTTTATTCATTTTATAGGCCTAGTTATTCTGCTTAATTTATTTTTGTCTACATCGATGTATTTTCTTCATCTGTTATCCTGATTTTTGTGGATTTGTTAGATTGTACCTGTTTTATATACTTCAATTAAAAAAAAAAAAAAAGTTAGGCTCCGATGCATGGCTGAATGTAACATGAGAAGAGAAAATGGAGAATGGATTGCGTCATTCTTATTTACTAGTTTATGAGTTCAGTTTCTGCACTACATTACACACATTCATATTAGTCTTACAGTTACATCGACATTTTTTTGTTTAAATAATACTTAAATGAGATTAATGTTTATTGTTAATGATTAATTTAGGCCAATACTCGATTTTGGTTGTTTAAAATACCTAATGGGTGCTGGGTAAACTAGGTCTATGACTTGCCTCAGCTGATCGAAGAGAGCTGTTTTTCCTGATTTCCTTCGCATATTCAAGAACATCATTCGGCTTAGGTGTTTACACGCTCTCCCAGCTCTGCTTTCTAGTGGTAGCAAAACTATATAAACATCGGATAAAAACCCGCTGAACTAACGTCAAACCCGCCCAATTTTTGTCAACCAGCCCAAGCCATTTTTTGCCCGCAAAGTAGAATTCAAAACCGCCCAATCTGGCAACACTGACCGAAACTAGAAAATCTTCCCGCAAGTTCCTTTCAGCACCTAACTGTCGCCCGGGATTGGTTGGCGAGTGTGTGACGTTATTGTTTTTTTTTTTACCCTTAGGCAGCCTCTCACGTTACTGCCTGAGGGACAGGGAGAAAACCACCGGAAAATGTTTTAAACAAACGCAACAAACACGAAACAAACGCAAGTCGGCAGACGACCATAAAATACTCGATAGTTACGATATAAGAAATTTTACGTACCTCACACAGAATTTTCAAAGATATATCGAGTATATTCGATATATCGCACAGCCCTAGTCTGAATCTTCGCTTCATATATATTTTTTTATTTTTCAACTAGCCAGCCGGGCTGCCTAGTGACAGGAATTACCCGCCAAATGACAAATTAAGTCGCCTCGGGCGACCGGACCACCGCGAATTTCGAGCCCTGGGTAATAAACAGCTGCTGCAGAAATGAATGAAAAAGCCGAAGCTCTTACTGTGAAGTTAAATCATCTCCACAAAGCTGAAGAAAAACCGATTACTGAAATGGAAAAATATATATATACGCAGATTTCATTACACTATAAAAACTAATATTCTAAGTAAATATTCTTAATTATTATACATACAGGGGCGGCGCGGTGGTGTAGTGGTTAGCGCTGTCGCCTCACAGCGAGAAGGTCCGGGTTCGAGCCCCGTGGCCGGCGAGGGCCTTTCTGTGTGGAGTTTGCATGTTCTCCCCGTGTCCGCGTGGGTTTCCTCCGGGTGCTCCGGTTTCCCCCACAGTCCAAAGACATGCAGGTTAGGTTAACTGGTGACTCTAATTTGACCGAATGTGAGTGTGAATGGTTGTCTGTGTCTATGTGTCAGCCCTGTGATGACCTGGCAACTTGTCCAGGGTGTACCCCGCCTTTCGCCCATAGTCAGCTGGGATAGGCTCCAGCTTGCCTGCGACCCTGTAGAAGGATAAAGCGGCTAGAGATAATGAGATGAGATTATACATACAGGGCACCTTTTCGATGGAATTAAAACACATATTCTATTCCTTTCTAGCGGGTTTTGTTCATTTGGTTTGATAGCATGCGACAGCGTTGTAGTCGAGTCACTAATCCTCGAGTCCGAGTCGTCTCGAGTCCCCATTGTTCAAGTCCAAGTCATTAAAGAAAATTTCAAGTCGAGTCCGAGGACAAGACTCCAGTCGCACCATTTGACGGTGGCTGCTGCTGCCTTTATGTGAAAGCGTCTCTGCTACCGTGTTGGACTGACGTTCCTGCTCGACTGCCCCATTTTAGTTAACAGGCTACAAATAAAAAGCTTGTTCATCGCTCAGCAAGCCCCGCCCACTATCAACAGAGCAATGAACATAGCACGTCACTTATTTCTCTGGGTGGAGTCTTGCCAAATGATGAGTGAAGTTCGAGGTTGTCCCCGTCGTCTCCTCGATAGTTCTTCTTCATATGGAACACACAGCAGTGCATTTTTCCCACTGCACGAGAAGTCTGTATAAGCAAAGCGGACAATCCTAGCGGCGTTCTCTCCAGGCATTTTAGCGCCGTTAACGTTAGCTTGTTCCTGAACATGACGTATGAACAGGTGAATGTGCGTTTCTTGTACAAAATTAGTATAAAAATTAATGTAGATATAAATATCATATGCCAAATTGTTATTTTTTGTAACATGCCATCAAGAAGAAAAAAAAAAAAAAAGAGTCTGAATGCAGTTAATGCGCGAGTCCGAGTCAAGTCACGAGTCCTTAAAATTAGGGCACGAGTCGGACTCGAGTACTACAAGCCTGGCATGCAATGTTGTTAGCATATCGCTTATCCTACATGCATTACATCACTCTACCCAATGGAGAACGAGCGTTGAATACGGTTTACAACATTGACAACATGACATCACACATCAGAGATATAAAACTTCCTCACTAGCGAGCAACTGTGACAATTTGGAGACAAACATGGCTGCCAGGTTTGCTTCGTTAAATACGGAAGATTTTGAGAGAATTTTGAAAAAAAGAGAGACAGAAGGACGCGTTGAACACCCGAAAGGAATGCGTACATATAATAATATCGGCTGGCTTTTTTTTTCCTGGTTCATCAGATATATTCCAGTCAGCTAGCATGATATCTGAGTCAGCCAATATTTTTTAAAATAAATTTTAAACCGATTTCTAGAAATTAAAAGAAAAGAAAATTATCCTTAATTCCATTAGCTGATGGAAAGGTACATTTTATTCATTCCTCTTATACCACAACAAAATCTCGGCACTAACCAGAGTTTGAGATTTTTTTTTTTTACTTAAAAAAAAACCCAAAAACAATATGTGGTACTCTTTATCCATTTATTCTTACAGTGCTGAGCGTAAATGAGTGCACCCCCTTTGAAAAGTAACATTTTAAACAATATGTCAATGAACACAAACAATTTCCAAAATGTTGATGAGACAAAGTTTAATATAACATCTGTTTAACTTATAACGGGAAAGTAAGGTTAATAATATAACTTAGATTACACATTTTTCAGTTTTACTCAAATTAGGGTGGTGCAAAAATGAGTACACCCCACAACAAAAACTACTACATCTAGTACTTTGTATGGTCTCCATGATTTTTAATGACCGCAAGTCTTCTAGGCGTGGAATGAACAAGTTGGCGACATTTTGCAACATCAATCTTTTTCCATTCTTCAACAATGACCTCTTTTAGTGACTGGATGCTGGATGGAGAGTGATGCTCAACTTGTCTCTTCAGAATTCCCCAAAGAAAATAATTTCTTTACACCACAAAGGTGAAGGCTACAAGAAGATCAGCAAAGCTTTACTTATCAGTCAGAATACTGTAGCAAAAATGGTACAAAAATTTAAGAAAGATGGAACTGCAGCCATCTCACAGAGACGTCCAGGTCATCCACGGAAGTTGACACCTGGACAGGAGCGCCTTCTGATGAGAAGGGTTGAAGAAAATCAGCATGCAAGTTCACTGCAGTTATCTAAAGAAGCAGAAAGCCAAACTGGGGTGACTATTTCCCATGACACAATATGGCGTACACTGCAGAGGAATGGCATGCATGGATGCCGTCCACGAAAGAAGCCTCTCCTAAAGTCCAGGCACAAAAAAGCCCGCCTAGAGTTTGCCAGGGCCCATGCTGACAAAGATGAAGACTACTGGGACTCTATACTCTGGAGTGATGAGACCAAGATAAATGTTTTTGGAACCGATGGCTTCAAAACTGTATGGCGTCGCAAAGGTGAGGAATACAAAGAAAAATGCATGGTGCCTACAGTGAAACATGGTGGTGGCAGTGTCCTTATGTGGGGCTGCATGAGTGCTGCTGGTGTCGGGGAGCTGCATTTCATTGATGGCATCATGAATTCACAGACGTATTGCTCTATACTGAAAGAGACGATGCTACCATCACTCCGTGCCCTTGGTCGTTGTGCACTTTTCCAACATGACTAAACACACATCTAAGGCCACTGTTGGATTTCTGAAGAAGAACAGGGTGAAAGTGATTCAGTGGCCAAGTATGTCTCCTGATCTGAACCCAATCAAACACCTACAGGACGGGGAATTCTGAAGAGACAAGTTGAGCATCGCTCTCCATCCAGCATCCAGTCACTAAAAGAGGTCGTTGCTGAAGAATGGAAACAGATTGATGTTGCAAAATGTCGCCAACTTGTTCATTCCATGCCTAGAAGACTTGGTGCTGTCATTAAAAATCATGGAGGCCATACAAAGTACTAGATGTAGTAGTTTTTGTTGTGGGGTGTACTCATTTTTGCACCACCCTAATTTGAGTAAAATTGAAAAAACGTGTAATCCAAGTTATATTATTAACCTTACTTTCCCGTTATAAGTTAAACAGATGTTATATTAAACTTTGTCTTGTCAACATTTTGGAAATTGTTTGTGTTCATTGAGATATTGTGTTCATTGTTACTTTTCAAAGGGGGTGCACTCATTTACGCTCAGCACTGTAAACGTTTACTGTTGTGGAACTTGGTAACAGTTTTTTTTCACTAAAGTGAAATGCAGCTCGTCATGTCACTCCGACGCTCGTCTTTCATGATGAAGACTTTCCCATGGTGGAAAAACGTAGTAACTGTTCCAACCGTCCATTTGGTGGTGGTGGTGGTGTTTTTTCCCCCTGCATTGCAATTACATAAAGCAGAACCCTGTCCAACAGAAAAAAAGCTCTGTTGTAAGGTTGAATATTGAACCGTTGACATACAGCCACTGTACAATAAAAACAAATCCGACATCGTATCGATTGCTTTGTGCCTCAGGTTTTAAGAAGCTTCGCGTAATCGATTAATTCATGTCCGCAGCTTAACAGTCGATCTGTAAACTTTGGCAGGATTACATGTCGGAGAAAATCTGAGTGAAGACCACCGAGGAATAAGACGCTACAGACCGATCATGAACTGCAAAAGCAAGGTCGAAGACAGAACACATCATTACTCTGCACTTAGGAAACCAACCGACCAAAAAACAAGAAACGAAGCACGAGAAATTGAGGTCAGTGATAGTTCAGTGGTTTCAGGTGCTGCATTAGTGACCTGGAGGTTTGAAGAAGTTTTAACTCCAGGACTGCCGCACTGCTTTCACACCTCTGACCAAGACGAATAAGTTTTGGGGGAATACTGTGTGCTAAATGAAGACTGAAGAGCTAAAAGAAACAGAAAGCTTGTTTCCTTTCATTCAGAGGTGGACAAAGTACCCAACTTGAGTCAGTCAAAGTACAGATCCCATTCGTCAAATGTTACTCCGATACAAGTGAAAGTTGTCCAGTCAAATTTTTACTTGCTTTTAAAAATACTTAAGTATTAAAAGTACATTTTATGTTAACGCACTGTTGTATTATTGCCACGACGCTTACAAAACCTAATGCCTCTGAAGCAACCAACTGGATTTACAAAATGAACGCATGCTGCGCCATCATGGTGGTTTAACGTTAAGCTAGCTAGTCAGTGGCGCGCCATCTGACATGCTAGCAAACACTTTTCAAACTCGAAATCATATTGGGTAGCTAACGCTACTAGAAAAGAAAGATTTCTACATTCTGTTTATTTGGAAAGATGACGCTAAAACACTTCTGAAAGGACTTCAGACAAGTTAACGTTATTCATGTTAGCGTAACTCCGTTTTTACACGCTAACTGAGTGATGTGTTAACGTTAGCCGTGGACAAGACAATGGCAACTTGGTGGGTAAATCCATAGCAAATCATTTGACTAACCAGACTGCATAGCTACGTTATCGCTAGCTCTAAAAGCGCAGACAATTTCATTGCAAGCTTTCTCTTGGAATAAAACGTTCATATACCTCAACATGTTTCCGCAGGTTGGACGGTGGGGTTTTACAGGCTGTGATGTGGTTCGTTTTAGGCAAACACGGCAAACATTTTACAACCCCGATTCCAAAAAAGTTGGGACAAAAGTACAAATTGTAAATAAAAACGGAATGCAATAATTTACAAAATCTCAAAAATTGATATTCTATTCACAATAGAACATAGACAACATATCGAATGTCGAAAGTGAGACATGTTGAAATCTCATTCCAAATATTGGCTCATCTGAAATTTTAGGACAGCAACATATCTCAAAAAAGTTGGGACAGGGGCAATAAGAGGCTGGAAAAGTTAAAAGGTACAAAAAAGGAACAGCTGGAGGACCAAATTGCAACTCATTAGGTCAATTGGCAATAGGTCATTAACATGACTGGGTATAAAAAGAGCATCTTGGAGTGGCAGCGGCTCTCAGAAGTAAAGATGGGAAGAGGATCACCAACCCCCCTAATTCTGCGCCGACAAATAGTGGAGCAATATCAGAAAGGAGTTCGACAGTGTAAAATTGCAAAGAGTTTGAACATATCATCATCTACAGTGCATAATATCATCAAAAGATTCAGAGAATCTGGAAGAATCTCTGTGCGTAAGGGTCAAGGCCGGAAAACCATGCTGGGTGCCCGTGATCTTCGGGCCCTTAGACGGCACTGCATCACATACAGGCATGCTTCTGGATTGGAAATCACAAAATGGGCTCAGAAATATTTCCAGAGAACATTATCTGTGAGCACAATTCACCGCACCATCCGCCGTTGCCAGCTAAAACTCTACAGTTCAAAGAAGAAGCCGTATCTAAACATGATCCAGAAGTGCAGAAGTCTTCTCTGGGCCAAGGCTCATTTAAAATGGACTGTGGCAAAGTGGAAAACTATTCTGTGGTCAGATGAATCAAAATTTGAAGTTCTTTATGGAAATCAGGGACGCCGTGTCATTCGGACTAAAGAGAAGGACGACCCAAGTTGTCATCAGCGCTCAGTTCAGAAGCCTGCATCTCTGATGGTATGGGGTTGCATTAGTGCGTGTGGCATGGGCAGCTTGCACATCTGGAAAGACACCATCAATGCTGAAAGGTATATCCAGGTTCTAGAGCAACATATGCTCCCATCCAGACGACGTCACTTTCAGGGAAGACCTTGCATTTTCCAACATGACAATGCCAAACCACATACTGCATCAATTACAGCATCATGGCTGCGTAGAAGAAGGGTCCGGGTACTGAACTGGCCAGCCTGCAGTCCAGATCTTTCACCCATAGAAAACATTTGGTGCATCATAAAACGGAAGATATGACAAAAAAGACCCAAGACAGTTGAGCAACTTGAATCCTACATTAGACAAGAATGGGTTAACATTCCTATCCCTAAACTTGAGCAACTTGTCTCCTCAGTCCCCAGACGTTTACAGACTGTTGTAAAGAGAAAAGGGGATGTCTCACAGTGGTAAACATGGCCTTGTCCCAACTTTGAGATGTGTTGTCATGAAATTTAAAATCACCTAATTTTTCTCTTTAAATGATACATTTTCTCAGTTTAAACATTTGATATGTCATCTATGTTCTATTCTGAATAAAATATGGAATTTTGAAACTTCCACATCATTGCATTCCATTTTTATTTACAATTTGTACTTTGTCCCAACTTTTTTGGAATCGGGGTTGTAAAATGAAATGAATCTTTAATCTTTTCAGAAACCTGAAATATGGGTTCATGGGCCATGAGTGCGTGCATTCTCCAGAAGAACCGCCTCCTTCCGTTCTGCCATCAAATCAACCAATCTTGATCAAATCATGCTACTGGGAAATAATTGAGCTCGATTTTATACGGTCTACGGACGTGACGCGACCCTAGTGATTACTGACAGGTTGTCTCGGTGTCACCTGCGAATAAAACAAATGACGTTTTAGAAAAGAAAAAAAACATCCAATTTCAAAGCTGCTTCATAGTAACGAGGACCTTGGTAGAAATGTAGTGGAGTGAAAAGTACGATATTTGTCTTTCAAATGTAGTGAAGTCATAAGCTTCCAAAAAAAAAAAACTCAAAAAGTACAGATACTCAAAAAGTGTACTTAAGTACAGTACTCAAGTGAACGTACTTCGTTACCGTCCACCTCTGCTTTCATTCCAGTGCTGTACAGACTGTAAGGCATGGGATAAGTAAGGAATAAAGCATTTTGTAATGAGCTATATTCGGAAAAGAATCAACGACAATGATATAAATCGTACTTTCTATCTGTTTATAGTCACATTTACAGCGCCCTCCACAATTATTGGCACCCCTCGTTAAGCTATGTTCTTAGGCTTCTAATAAATTCTTCTTTTTTAAAAATAATAATAATAATAATAATAATATAGGACAACAATGCAAAAAGAGAAAAATCCAACCTTTAATTCAAGTGCATTTATTCAGTAGGACAAAAATCCCACATTAAGAAATAATTATTTGACATGAAATCATGTGTGCCACAATTATTGGCACCCCTGATGTTAATACTTTGTACAACTCCCTTTTGCCAACAATTTTCTCCTATAACATTTCACAAGATGGGAGAATACAGCAAGAAGGATATTCGACCATTCCTCTTTGCACAATCTCTCTAAATCGTCCTGGGTCCTCTCCTATGCACTCTCCTCTTCAGCTCACCCCACAGGTTTTCAACTGGGTTGGGGTCTGGGGACTGAAGCCCTGACCACACGGCAACGGATTCAGGTGAATCCGATAAAATTTATCGTTTCGGCCTGGCGTCCACACGGCACTGGCGTTTTGGGTGCCCCAAAACGATATTTTTCGAGAATGGTTTCCAGAGTGGAAAAATCTGGCAACGGCGCCGTTGCGAAGTCGTCTGGATGAGTAGAACGGATTTGTTTACGATGACGTCACAACCACATGACTAGAACAAGCAGCATTCACTCATTCACGCCGGGTAGAAGAAGGGGTTTATGCGCATGCGTCCTACTTCTTCTATTGTTCTGGTGTCTCCGATGGGACCGTCTTACAGCGCACGTAGAGGTGTGGCATGTGTATTGCATCGTTTTCAGCAAGCGTTGCGTTGCCATATGTACCTGATATTTTACTGATCCGTTGCCCATGTGGACGCGATATTTTTTTTTATCCGCTAAAAAAAAAAAAAATCTCGTTGCTGTTGTCGTGTGGATGTAGCCTGAGATGGCCATGGGAGGACCCTGATTTTGTGTCTGGTGAACCATTTCTGTGTAGATTTGGCCACATGTTTAGGGTCACTATCTTGCTGAAAGTCCCAGTGACGACCCATCTTCAGCTTTCAGACAGAGGCCACCAGATTTTGATTTAAAATGTCCTGGTGTTTCAAAGAGTTCATGATGCCATGCACCCTAACAAGGGTCCCGGGGCCTGTGGAAGAGAAACAGGCCCACAGCATCACCGATCCTCCCCCATACTTCACAGTGGGCATGAGGTGCTTTTCCGCATACTCATCTTTTGTGATGTATTAGAGTGTTTGTTGCCAAAAAGCTCTATCTTGGTCTCATCTGACCAAAGCACACGGTCCCAGTTAGCGAACTCCAGACGTTTAGATTTATGCTTGTAAGTGAGAAAAGGCTTTTTCCATGCATGCCTCCCAAACAGCTTGTTGGCATGTAGATAGCGCCTGATGGTTGTTATGGAGACTTTGTGACCCCAAGATGCTACTCTTTGATGCAATTCTCTAACAGTGAGCTTTGGAGAACTTTTTACTTCTCTTACCATCCTCCTCACTGTGCGTGGTGGCAAGATAAACTTGCATCCTCGTCCAGGCTTGTTTGCCACTGTTCTAGTTGTTTTAAACTTCTTGGCTGTAGATATGGGCAGGTGAAGGCGAGTGACTATTTTCTTGTAGCCGTTGCCTGACTTATGAAGGTCGACACGCATCTGCCTGGTGTGTTCTCTTGTCTTTCCCATGTTGAAGAGTGGATAAGAGAAATCCTGAACGTCTGTGTCACCTCATATTTATACCCCAGGGAAACAGGATGTGATGAATTACTAATTAAAAGGTTCCTAGATACTCTGATCAACTTTATAAACTACAGTAGAAATGACAGAAATGCTTCAATTACATTTTATTTTCTAGGAATTGCCAATAATTGTGGAACAGGTGATTTTATGAAAAATAATTATTTCTTAGGGCAGGGATTTTTTCTCATCTCATCTCATTATCTCTAGCCGCTTTATCCTTCTACAGGGTTGCAGGCAAGCTGGAGCCTATCCCAGCTGACTACGGGCGAAAGGCGGGGTACACCCTGGACAAGTCGCCAGGTCATCACAGGGCTGACACATAGACACAGACAACCATTCACACTCACATTCACACCTACGGTCAATTTAGAGTCACCAGTTAACCTAACCTGCATGTCTTTGGACTGTGGGGGAAACCGGAGCACCCGGAGGAAACCCACGTGGACACGGGGAGAACATGCGAACTCCACACAGAAAGGCCCTCATCGGCCCCGGGGCTCGAACCCAGGACCTTCTTGCTGTGAGGCGACAGCGCTAACCACTACATCACCGTGCCACCTGCAGGCAGGGATTTTTTATTTTTTTTAAATTCACTTGAGTTAAGGGTCACATTCTTCTACAATTTTCAGTGTGAGATGATGCTTCTGCAATAAAAATTGAATTTTATTTTAAGGCTTTTAACACATCTTAACCAGGGGTGCCAATAATTGTGGAGGGCGCTGTAATACTGCTGAACGTCTGTGAAAAAGTTAGTCCGCACGCAGGACCCTGTATCGCTGGATGTCAGATAAATGCTTCAATCTTCTCTCTGTATATCGCAGTGGAAAAGTTGACAGAAGTTCTCCTCCCTATTAGTATTCCAAGTCAGTCTTGTCATGGCTCATTATGCCTTTCTTGCACCATTGAGTAGCCTGAACATAAATTGCACCCGGCCAAGCCATGTCAAGTCTACCATTTAGCTGAATGGAAATAATGCTTCTGTCGTTTTGCATGCATCACTCCAGGGGGTTTCAAACGTGACGGAGAGACGCATTCAGTGTTTGCTTTGAACCCGGGTTACATTAATGAGCTCTGCAAATTTAGTCAATTACTCGCCAATGCCATTTGCCCAACAGTTCCAGCTTGCATCCCTGGAGTCTCAGGATGGCAAAAAATATTGAAACGAGAAAAGAAAATGAATTAAATCTCGTCCACCGTCTTCTGGGAAAGCGCAGAGGCACCGTTGTTTGTTACTCAGTCTGGTGGCACCAGTTAGAGGGGAAAATGAGACTGAAAATCACTATAATAACTGCCAGACGGGTGTGTGTGTGTGTGTATGTGAGTGAGAGAGAGAACCCTCAAATCACGAGGATGAGACTTGGACTATTCAAATGCCGTGACAGGAGATGACATGACAGCCATACTGAAATATCACAGGGAAAAAAAAAAAGTCTTTTTTTTTTTTTTTTTTTAAACTCCACAGTGTAGCTTATAGGTGTTATGCCAATATCACAATATGTGAAAGTTCTGGCATCTGAAGCTGTGAAGGTCTACAGGAAGTGACAACACACCCACACACACATACTGGGGGATAACCTTTAAAAGGTTTCTGCTTCAAACGGACTGTTTGCAGCCAATGACGTTTTGTTTTTTTTTAAAATGTCTCAAGGACAGTCAGTATCAATCTAATGATCCCAGATCAGCTACACCACCACCAAAACAGACAGAGCTACGTTTACACCAGTGTTGTAGTCGAGTCACTAAACCTTGAGTCGCCGGTGTTCAAGTCCGAGTCATTAAAGAAAATTTCGAGTCGAGTCCGAGAACAAGGCTCCAGTCGCACCATTTGACGGCGGCTGTTGCCACCTTTACGTGAAACCGGTTCTGCTACCGTGTTGGACTGACGATCCTGCTCGACTGACCCGTTTTAGTTAAAAGGCTACACATAAAAAGCTTGTTCATCGCTCAGCAAGCCCCGCCCACTATCAACAGGCCAAATAACATGAGAGGGTTAACACTAGATAGTTCATCGGTCAGCAAGCAAGCCCCGCCCACTATCAACAGAGCAATGAACATAGCATGTCACTTATTTCTCTGGGTGGAGTCTTGCCAAATGACGATTGAAGTTCGAGGTCGTCCCCTCGATAGTTCTTCTACACATGGAACACATAGCAGTGCATTTTTTCCCACTGCACGAGAAGTCTGTATAAGCGAAGCGGACAATCCTAGCGGCGCTCCGTCCAGGCATTTCAGCGCCGTTAACGTTAGTTTGTTCCTGAACATGACGTATGAACAGGTGAACGTGTCAAATTATTCCAAATTACTATGGCACGTTACAAAAAAAAAGAAGAAGAAAAACATCCGAGTCCTCGTCTCCAATTTACGAGTCCGAGTCCAAGTCAAGTCACGAGTCCTGGACTAGAATACTACAATCCTGACTTACATGCAGTCGAATGATTTACTTCTCATCTCATCTCATTATCTCTAGCCGCTTTATCCTTCTACAGGGTCGCAGGCAAGCTGGAGCCTATCCCAGCTGACTATGGGCGAAAGGCGGGGTACACCCTGGACAAGTCGCCAGGTCATCACAGGGCTGACACATAGACACAGACAACCATTCACACTCACACCTACGCTCAATTTAGAGTCACCAGTTAACCTAACCTGCATGTCTTTGGACTGTGGGGGAAACCGGAGCACCCGGAGGAAACCCACGCGGACACGGGGAGAACATGCAAACTCCACACAGAAAGGCCCTCGCCAGCCCCGGGGCTCGAACCCAGGACCTTCTTGCTGTGAGGCGACAGCGCTAACCACTACACCACCGTGCCGCCCATGATTTACTTACAAGCGCTAAATCAGAAGAAGTCGGCTCACGTACACACCTAAATCAAATACAAGTTCCTGTGAATGAACCATTCGTATAAACCTGATTACACATTAAAGCAGGTGCATTCATCTAAACCCATCATTTATGTTACAAACAGAATTGAGAATTCAGTCGCGCTGTGGTATATTATGATGTTACTTTGTGGGTCTTATATTTTATATTTGATCTACATCTCGGGCGGCACGGTGGTGTAGTGGTTAGCGCTGTCGCCTCACAGCAAGAAGGTCCTGGGTTCGAGCCCCGGGGCCGGCGAGGGCCTTTCTGTGTGGAGTTTGCATGTTCTCCCCGTGTCCGCGTGGGTTTCCTCCGGGTGCTCCGGTTTCCCCCACAGTCCAAAGACATGCAGGTTAGGTTAACTGGTGACTCTAAATTGACCGTAGGTGTGAATGTGAGTGTGAATGGTTGTCTGTGTCTATGTGTCAGCCCTGTGATGACCTGGCAACTTGTCCAGGGTGTACCCCACCTTTCGCCCGTAGTCAGCTGGGATAGGCTCCAGCTTGCCTGCGACCCTGTAGAAGGATAAAGCGGCTAGAGATAATGAGATGAGATGAGATCTACATCTCCACATTCACTGGATATGAGCAACCGCGCGCTCTGATTGGCTACTCTACTACTAGGATATCAGCTCATATACCGCGAGTAGAGGAAAAACAAAATGGCGGAGCGTTTTGCTGAACCAACCCAGGACGAGGCAACAAAATATGAAATGAAGCATTTGATGGTAAGAACGTGTATTTTTATTTTTAAAGAATTATCATTATTATAGCATTTTTCAGAAATCGCTACGGTCATTTCGCCGGTTTGTGTACATTCTAAGCGGAAATTATTTTGTCGGACGTTGTGTATAAAGGGGTTTTTTTTTAATTGAATTTGCAAAAAATAAAAAATGCTCCGTTTCTCAAAATCCAGTGAATGTGGGGAGAATAGCGCCTCATCGGATATCAGCTCATGTACTGTACGACTCGATTTCGTGGAATAACTGTTAAAATATATATACACATGTGAAAGGTCTGACTATAAAAATGGACTGTGCAGGACTGTGAGATTCACTGACCTGGAACTGTGAGATACAGTTTGCCTCCTGCTTCCTTCTCCCTTCTCACATTTCATCCCTTCTCATCATGACGCCTGCGTCATGCTCTTTAACCACATCACTTTTCATTATCACTATTATCCCCGACTGCAGTCAGTCAGGCTGCTGCGTACTGTAGCATGTGTCAGAGTTTCACATCAGCTACCAGATAAACTGGGTATATAAACTCGCGTCAGTGTTTCTGTAGGCGTCTCTATAGGCGGCAAAGCAGGTGTAGGCTTAACCTGTTCTATTAAGAGCCATTCGGTGTGCTTCCAGGGCTTTCATTCTCAGCGCTCACTCCAAAAATGGTTAGCTTCCTGGTGATGCTAACCATATTTCACTTGCTAGCCTCCAGCTGGGTAACATATTCACACCCTGTCAACTGCAGCACGGGAAGTGTGCTGCTATTTCCATGCCCTCTTCAACACAGCCTTCGCATTAAGTCGTACCGGCATGTCTTGGGAGAAAAAAAAAAGAGGACAAAAGCTTTCTCGCTCCATGGAGAGAGAGCGAGGAGTAGAGGGTGTGCATATAAATGGCTAGTGCTTAAATGCACCATCAGGACTAATGCGATTGAGAACAGGCTCTGATTTGCATTACGTGTGCACAAGTAATGATGGTCAAAGTGAGGCGCTTGTCCAGAAATGATAATCAAATCTGGCACCACATACAAACGTGGTTGGAAAGAGTCGGGTTTCTATATGGGCTGAATACAGACAGACAAAGACGAACTACAAAGTGAGATCAGTAGAAAAGAAGCTCGGATTGTACCTTAGCGAGAACACTGCTTATAGGCGGCCGATATAATTAACAGTTATTCCACGAAATCAAGTCGTACTGTACGTGAGATGATGAGGTGCGTAGCACCGAGTTGGTTCAGTAACACGCGCCGCCATTTTCTTCTTCTTCAGGATTTTTTTGGCGGTTAAGTTAAAGTAAGACTATCTTTCGATTTCATAAAATCGGTGAAATTTAGCTCCCTCTGAAATTTGGTAATTGCTATATATTTATTTCTGTAATATCTTACAAAATATCAGGCCATTCTGTGGCTGGGAAGTTATTTAATTTGAGGGGATTCCCGAGCAAATAACGTGCATGAAATCGCTCGCTTCACACAGAGGAAGTCCGTGTGTGTGTGTGTGTGTGTTCGCATGCGCAGGTTTATCTTTGAGCGTGCACTGACAGTTCCATCATCCTGTCGCTAAACGGGCAGCCGATCACACCGAGGTGCTCGCTGAGCGCCGATATTTATTCGTTTGGTCCTGCGTTTCCTTTCCTTCATATACAACATAACGGCTTTTCTTCTTGCTCTCTGTTACTGTAGTCGGTCTTTCGTGTTTCATTCGCATCCTCTATTTTTCTCTCCTGTTTCAAATTTGTATCCCACAATGCCTTGCGCGAACGGGGAAAGCCCACGACGTCATGCATGATGTATCTTGTATTGGGTCATGGTGAAGCAGGAAAAAACATAGCAGCGAGTTTAGGGCCACGTGGCTCTAAATCAGACCTGGGTTACGGCCGGCGGGCCACATCCGGCCCTTTGGTTCATTCTGTCCGGCCCGCGTAAGGTTAATTAGAAATTACAAAATAAACACATTTTCTAATTTTACCTCATGCATGGACTGAATGTGCATTGCTTTTATTTTGAAGTTGTGTTCAACAAAAACGCAATGCGCGCGACATGAACATGACATGAAATCCCACGAAACCTAATCCCGCAATAACTACTTCCGTAATTTGTCCAGACCAACCACAAACTTGTACGTCATCCTTCAAACGGTCCAGCCAATCACATAGTGTGACGTCACCAGCAGGTGCCGGAGCCCGAGCCGATCTGTAGATCTGATACCTACACGGCATCATTATTATAATCTGATGTATCTTGCTTGATATGTGGAGTAGAAAGACAATATTGTCTGTCTTTACTGTGTTTTGGGGTGAATGTGACTGAAAAAAAAAAAAAAAAAAAAAGGTACAAACGTTCACATTTTGTTAACCATTATTTTGGGAAATTTGATTGAATAAATGACATTTATTGTAAGGCAACCTCGTTTTTTCCATACTCTTACCAGTCTGAGCAGCTTGTAAAAACAATGTTATTTACTGCTTTATATAAAGAAATACAATTAATATTATGCAGAATTTAGTTCAGCCTTTTGGTCCGGCCCTCCACAACATTTTCTGTTTCTCATGTGGCCCCATGGAAAAAATAATTGCCCACCCCTGCTCTAAATTCATGAACTGTTCTGTTTTTAAAATGTATATCATAAAATTGGAAGTCTGGGCGGCACGGTGGTGTAGTGGTTAGCGCTGTTGCCTCACAGCAAGAAGGTCCTGGGTTCGAGCCCCGGGGCCGGCGAGGGCCTTTCTGTGTGGAGTTTGCATGTCCTCCCCGTGTCCGCGTGGGTTTTCTCCGGGTGCTCCGGTTTCCCCCACAGTCCAAAAACATGCAGGTTAGGTTAACTGGTGACTCTAAATTGACCGTAGGTGTGAATGTGAGTGTGAATGGTTGTCTGTGTCTATGTGTCAGCCCTGTGATGACCTGGCGACTTGTCCAGGGTGTACCCCGCCTTTCGCCCGTAGTCAGCTGGGATAGGCTCCAGCTTGCCTGCGACCCTGTAGAAGGATAAAGCGGCTAGAGATAATGAGATGAGATGAGAAAATTGGAAGTCTGTGAATCAAATTCAGTAGCTTTCAGTCCACGAAACAAAAATAATTGAGTGTCGGGGAAAATTTTTTTTTTTGACCTCCACTTGAAAAATCTGAAAGGCGGTCCAGCTTTAAATATGCATTACGGCCACCGACTGGGCTGGAGTGTGGAACAGGAGATATGGGGGGGGGACGAAATTCTTTTAGCCATTTCGGTTTCTTTTAAATACTTGATAAAAGTGATATCTCTGACTTGATGCGCTCAGCCATTTTGTTTCTCTCTACTCACGGTATATGAGCCGATATCACAGAGCTCACGATTGCTCATTTCCGGTGAATGTTATTTATACCACAGAATTCTTGACTCCGACTGGTCAGAACATGGTCATTAATCTTCTAATACGTCTATTCTGTTATAAAATCTCCACATACACTAATAAAAAAACATTTGCAATTACAGACATGGTGAATTTTTCTATTAAAAAAAAAAAAGGTGTTTAACATGATTTGTAAAGGAGTCTCCAGTGTCAGGACTTTGTAATAGTTGGAGGGAAAGGTTTTCCACTATGGGAAAGTCTTCAGGATGAACAACTTTATACTTTGGGGTTTCTTGGTAATGTGCCAAGCTGCAATTCAGTAGGACTAGAAATGGATAAAAAGTAACTTCAATCGGTGATTATTTTCCTATAACAGCATGCCCCGTTGGGTTTCCTTCCTTACTTCACCATTACTACACTATTGGCTCTTTCAACGCTGACATCCACATGATCCTTCTAACAATTGACAAAATGACTTCTTATGTACCGCAGAGGTTTCAGATGTGTTTGGGTAGGGGGGTTCAGGAACTGTGTCGACCACATGATCGGAACAAAAAACACAAGCTACTTTTTTTTTTTTTTTTAAACCATGCCGCATCAAGAGTTTACCAGTATAATGACTGAGGCTTAAAAGGGACTAATGCAATGTATGATCGACTAACAGGCTCCAATTTGCATTACATTTCCACTGGTCGTGATAAGGATTTCAGCCTTTGAGCGACGAGATTGAGAAAACATACATCTGTAAATAAACGGCGCAATCAATAAACGTACTTTAGGCCTTCATCCCCATCACAGGACCTTGCCCTGTTGGTCCCGTGGTCTGACGCGGGGTCAAGAGACGCAAACCTTTACCCAAGCACATAGAGAATAAGGTTCTCCTCCACTTGAGATACTGTTGGTCCCCACAGCGCTCTGTGACTCAGTCGCCTCTGTCTTTAGCCTCCTGAACATCAATTGCAGGCACGAGCCCTGCCCCGGCATGAGTCAGCCCTGACAGCTTAAAGCCTCCCGGTGGGACTCGATTACTAAACTATTTGAAGTTCATGCACTTCAGAGGTCTGCTTCTCTCAGGAGAAAGAGGCTCGGATATAGAAATATCAATAACTGACGCTCACTCCAAAACAATAGGCATGACTGACAGCATGTTGTTGATTTGAGCTCTGTGGTTTCGTTTAAACAGCAGGGCAAATCTGATTTCTATGCTGCAACTTACGACTATTTCAATTCATCTATCCATTATCGACTCCGCTCATCTGTCAGGGTCGCGGGGGAAGCTAGAGCCAATCCCAGATGACTTCGGGCGAGAGATGGGGTACACCCTGGGCAGGCTGCCAACCTATCGCATTCCAATTCAGATCGTTTATTTGGAATGCAGTTGGTTTTGAATGAAAACTGTTGAATCAATGGAGGCAGGCATACTCCGAGTAGAGCAAGATAGCTGAAAGATAGCTAGTTAGCTATCTGCAAAACTCCAAGATTTCTCCATGCACATTTTTACCTAAGGGCAATTTAGGGTTCTGGATGTACTTGGTGGAGGCAATGGACACAAAAACTATCGAGGGTGGTGTATGGGGTGGTCAGTGTGGTACTCCAGTTAGGCCTGACATGCCTCCATGTTGATTTTCATCCACTGGCTCATTCAATACAGCCATTCACACATGGAACATTATCAACTGACAAAGAGGTTTCAGATGATCTTGGTGGGAGATTTGAGGAACCATGGCAACCACATAACCTGAGCAAAATGATGCAGGCCAGTCTTCTACCATATCATAAATTATAGGAGCACATTTCGAGACAAGCTGCTAATTGTTTAAATGTTCATTATTCTGTGATTTCTGTCTAGGTACTAGAGGTGTGACGATTCAGGTTTTGTTTTTTCACGATTCGAATCACGATTTTGACCTTCTGATTCGATTCACGTTTTTTTTGTCCTCCATTTTATAACTGATGCAAGTCACTGTCAATATTCTGTTAACCGACAGCCTAGAAATGTAGAGCAATAAAAAGCAAACAAGTCGTGTTGCCTTTGTAGTCTTTATTCAGACTCCAGTCACTCGATTGACTTGGGATGCAACGATGAATGTAGGTACAAAAATGTTCAGTCGTTTTTGGCACATTTTAATTTTCAAACCGCAAAACGCTAAGAAACAAAAAAAAGCAATGAAAACTTCACGACTTTTGTCTCGAACTTTTAAAATACAAAAATACAGTCACTTGTGTTAAAGCGAATACCACCTTTTGAGACACAACATTCATTGTCCAGAGAGTGCATAAGGCACTGGGATTGTAAGAAATGCCGCCAAACTGGGCTTTTAAAAGCCAGTGGCTTCAGGAATTCCGAGTCGTCCGCCACGTTGTTCACAAACCAATGCGTGATCTTGCGAGATTGCTATAGCAACCACAAACACGGCTGTGCCCACGTACAGCTCCGAATACCGAATCGAATTTTTAATGTCAAAATTATGCCGTTTGTCAAAATTTGTTATGCATTCAGGGTTATCGAGATGAAACAAGATCAACTATGAGCTACTGCTCACTTACGTATCCCCCCACTCTTGCTTATATCAGAATGCAAGCAATCGAAGGAATAGGACACTTATTATGAATGTTGACTTCAACAAATAATGAACCCTGAAGCAAATAAGTAAAGAGCCGTGTCTCTCCCCAGGGATTTCAAATAGCATCCCGGTAAACTGTCATTTTGAAATCGCATTTTGCTTCTTGAAATAGCGTCAAAATCCACACTATAGGTTTCGTAAATATATTCAGTCGGTAAACAGGAAGTCGATGTGCGACAGACCTGAAAACGGTATACACGGTATAGAACCCCAAGCTGAAGCTCGGTACCAAATATCAAGCAGTTGTGATTCGTAGTTGCTGAGAAAAACGTTATGAAAATTTTGAAAATCTATGCTGTGTGTTTCGTAAATACATTCAGTCGGTAAACAGGAAGTCGATGTGGGACAGACCTGAAAATGGTATACACGGTACTGTATAGAACCCCAAGCTGAAGTTTGGTACCAAGTGGCTATGATCTGTGGTTGCTGAGAAAAAGGGTGCTTCGGACGGATGGGAATATGGACAGCGGTAAACCGGTATACCCCCCCCCCCCCCCCCCCCCCCTTCGGAGAGGGGGTATAATTAGGTATCGTTAGCGAATCGTTAGTGAATCATGATTCAGTAAATTTTAATTGATTTTTGAGTTACTGCCTATCTAGTTGCTGCCTGGAGCAAATTGAGGTATTAAAAAAAACAAATAAAATGCTTCAAATAAATAAATAAATAAATAAATAAAGCAAGGCGTTTTGCAATCAATTATATAACAGTCACCAAAATACATTTTTTCCCCCTCTATATAGTGCACATCTACTATATATTGGAAAAACCCAAGCTGGACAAGAAGAAGTATTCCAGTCAATTCAGAGGAAGTAAGACAACCCCTTGACTTCCTGTATTCTGCAGTCACTGGGTAAATTTGCAAAAGTCTGGTGATGGAAACCCAGACTCATGTGATCTACCAAGTCATTGTGGGTCATTCTGAGCTGACCAGCGAAATCATCATCATGATAAACAGCAGTTCAGAGGAAACATCTTGAAGGAGAAAAAAATAAATAAAAAATCTCCATAGGAAATGTCTTACCTTGTGGGTTGACACTGAGTGCCTCTTTGCTGATCGAAACTTTTCCAATGACGTCATCACGGCTGGAACCAAGCCAGATCAAATAACATGTGAACGTACTCGCAGTGTTAAATTAATAAATTATCTCTAGGTCATACTGTATATACACTGTACAGAATACAGAGACACTAATTAGCAAAAGGCATATGAATGATTTATTATTAGCACATCATGAACGAACATGATAAACAAACAGTGGTGTTCAAGTAGTAAAGTGAAGAGGATATGGCAGTGTTTGTGCGTGTGACGCGCACGGAGATCCTGACCTCAGATTGTCCTCATCCATCACATACAGGGACATAGTGTGAAAGGAAGGTGGAACATGGACATTGTATTCCTCTCCCCAGAAAGGGGACAGCGTCTTCCATATTGTCGCCGTCCTGAGTAGGAAAGGTATTTTTTTTAAAAACTAACCAAAAAAACCAACCACACAATCTTGAAGCACTGCTGAAGCAACATTTCAGTTAAAAACAGGGTAAATCGCTAAGAATAGTTACCAATTAGCACTATTTTATGTGCAAAGTGCTGACCGGTACTAAAATATTTTGCTTATAGTTAGAAATATTCGCATTGTTGCACTTTTTACACTTTGTAATATGTATTCCCAGTGACCAAAGAACTGTTACGGATTACAAATTACATGACTAAAAGACAATCATTAATGTGAGTTATGACTGCAGTAGTTGAACATGTAATCTTAACTGATTTCGAAATACTTTGGGGTATGACTGATCTAACTGGGCCATTTTCCTTCGTATACATTTTGCACAGTTTTAAACAAACATATTTAAATTCACAAGACTCTTACATTATACTCTATAGGTCAAATCTTGACCCCTAAAGAGTTCTTTGGTTTAGTTTGTACTCTTATAGTACCCTACTACTGAGGGTTTCCCCTTTCAGAAATGGTTGCTAATAGAACCCCTTCAAGAAATGTAGCCTTAATTATCCAAAAAACAAAATTAAGAGAGTTTATGCTGAAAAATAAAAGCATTTCCTAGTTCAGAAATAGGCTCCAACCTCAGCCAGAAGTGGCCTGCTCTGGTCTGCCTCCTTTCCTTAAAAGGCGATTACGTTATGAGAGTGGGGTTGTTTGAGAGTCTTTTGGAGCCCGTCTGGAGGAAAGGCTTGTTTCAAAGTTTTCCTTGCAATTGAAAGAAAACTCACAGGCTGCAGGGGAACTGTTAAGCCAAATCCAAGATGGCTAGCAATAAGTTTAGCAAATATGTCTGTGAAGGTCTCAGTCATCCAGGTCATCGTAAACCGTGGGTGCTAAAGAAGGCAACTGGACTTGCTTGAAATTCTTGAAGATGTTTCACCTCTCATCCGAAAGCCTTCTTCAGACTAGTGAGGAGTTCCAGGTGTTTATCCTCTAGTGGACCAAAAGCAACCCTAAGGAGAGTCGTTAAGATCACATGGAGTGTTGACACTCTGAGGCTACATCCACACGACAACGGCAACGAGATGTTATTTAAAAATATATCGCGTCCAAATGGGCAACGATCAGTAAAATATCAGGTCCATATGGCAACGCAACGCTTGCTGAAAACGATGCAATACACATGCCACACCTCTAGGGGCGCTGTAAGATGGTCCCTTCGGAGACACCAGAACAATAGAAGAAGTAAGGACGCATGCGCATAAACTATTATGTGCGAGACTTCATATTAGCCACAAAGTCAGAAAAATCTGTTCGTAAAATTACGTTATAATGACCAAATACAATGAAAAGTATTTTTCCAGTCTCACCTGTGAAAGGTAATCCCATGTGATCTCGTTTGGACGGCAAACCTGTTGATACAGTTAAACGCAGCTAATCTTTATTCTCCGCTTTGACCTATCCAATATGGCGGCGAGGATGACGTATGATTCTACGCGGAAGGCGGCGTCTTTAATGGTCCGGAATAAATTGAATGATACACGTTGATGGATTAATTTGTTGTTTCTCACCTGTGAAAGGTAATCCCATGTGATCTCGTTTGGACGGTAAACCTGTTGGTACAGTTAAACGCAGCACATGAATCTTTATTCTCCGCTTTGACCTATCCAATATGGCGGCGAGGACGACGTATGATTCTACGCGGAAGGCGGCATCTTTAATGGTCCGGAATAAATTGAATGCTACACGTTGATGGATTAATTTGCTCTTCTATGCCCTTTTTGAGGAATGTATTGTAGGACTTAAACCAACATCTGAAGAGGTGAGATCGCTCCTTTTTTTCCCTATTTTTGCTGGCGGGATTGACTCTGCCCTAAGGGCAGAGTCTCTCTCTCTCTCACTTTGCACCATTACACAATAAATATTCACAGTGAAAATATTTTGTAAGCACGTTTCATGAACCAAGTTACAGGATTTGTTGACAACTCGCATCGAGTTCGTTACACTTCTACCCGGCGTGAAGCACTCACAGTCATGTGGTTGTGACGTCATCGTAAACAAATCCGTTCTACTCATCCAGACGACTTCACAACGGCAACGTTGCCAGATCTTTCCACTCTGGAACCCGTTCTCAAAAAGATTGCGTTTTGGGCACCCAAAATGCCGGTGCCATGTGGACGCCAGGCCTAAACGATAAGCAATTGTATCGGAGTCACCTGAATCCATTGCCGTGTGGACAGGGCCTCAGTCATCCTGTAGGTATTAGGGTCACTGGATGCCGGATGTGAACAGTGTTAGCAGTTCCTCAGGACAGGATACCCAGACGCAAAACAGGATAATGTAGTGTACGCAAGTCAATGCAGTAAGGAATACACAGACTTGTATATTGGAGAAACAAAACAACCACTTCACAGGCACATGGCTCAACACAGGACAGCCAGTTCCTCAGGCCAGGACTCTGCAGTCTATCTTCATTTCAATAACAAAGGACACTCGTTTCAGGACTGCAATGTACGCATTCTAACCAGAGAAGACCTATGGTTTGAAAAAGGAGTAAAAGAAGCCATCTTCGTCAACCTGGAATGACCATCACTGAACAGAGGAGGTGGTCTGAGACACCACTTATCAGCCACCTACAATGCAGTCCTTGGCACACTTCCCAGAAAACTGACCACACCAAGACTCAGCTGACTTCAATGACTCACATGATGGCAGAGAGAGCTAACGACCCACAGATCACCCTAACGACCCTTTAGGCTGCTAACACCGTTCACACCCAGCCTCCAGTGACCCCAACACCTACAGGATGACTGAGAGTGTCAACGACCCATGTGACCTCAACAACTCCCCTTAGGTTTGCTTTTGGTCCACTAGAGGATAAATACCTGGAACTCCCCACTAATCAAACAGAACTGAAGAAGCCTTTTATATGAGAGGTGAAGTGTCTTCAAGTATTTTAAGCAAAGTCCAGTTGCCTTCTTTAGCACCTATGGTTTAAGTTTAGTGAACAATCTCACTGCTATCTTTTGTTTACAAAGTACATGGCCAAAAGTTTGATGAGACCTTATCATCATATGAATATGTGCTTCTTGAACATCTTGTTCCAGACTTAGTCCCCCTTTGCAGTTATAAGAAGAATAACCACCACTCTTTGGAGAAGGATTTCCTGTGGGGGTATGCGCTCATTCAACAAGAGGTCTAGTGAGTTTGGGTACCAATGTCAGGCAAGGAGGTCTGGGGTGCAGTCGCCATTCCGCATTCATCATGGGGTTGAGGTCAGGGCTTTGTGCAGGCCTCGCGAGTTCTTCCACACCAAACTTGGCAAAACACGTCTTCATGGAACTCACTTTGTGCACAGAGACACTGTCGTGCTGGAGCATGTTTGGGCCCCTTACTTCCATTCAAGGGAAACTGTAAAGCTACATTCTAATTGTGTGCCTTCAACTTTGTGGCAACAGTTTTGGGAAAAGTCCATATATAGGTGTGATGGTCAAGTGCCCACAAACTTTTGGCCATGCAGTGTAGAAAAGTACTGAAAAAGTAGATTTCTTCCAGTGTTAGAATCAGCAAGACTAACGAAGTAATTTCAAGCAAAAAGAAAAATATATAAATAGTACTGTGAACTGTTATGTAGTTTATGGGCAGACTTGGTAAAGTACAAAGTGCTCCAACACTGCTGTTCTCGACAGAGCGAATACCACAAGCATCGAGGCAAAACTGCTCCAGGCCCAGCTTCACTGGGCTGGCCATGTAATCCGCATGGACAGTTCAAGAATCCCTAGGCAAATATTCTATGGGGAGCTATCATCTGGCAGTCGAAATCAAGGTTGCCCAAAGAAAAGACAACCTCAAGACGTACTACATGTGGGCTGACCTCTTGCCCAATCAACTTGAGGATGCTGCCTCTGACTGGACCAGATGGCGTGCCTTGACCAGAAAAGCAATCTCCAATTTGGAAAAACGGACGTCACCGACATCTAGCTGCTGCATGCGAATGCCGCCACCAAGCAGCCACAAATCCTGCGCCACGGACGGGTGTCCATTGCCCTGCGTGTAGTCGCATTTGTGCTTCAGCTTTTGGACTTCAGAGCCACATACGATCACACAAATGACAACACAACGAGGCATCATCCTCGTCATTGAGGGACTACCTACATATAGAAATATACCGTGTTCCCTTTTATTGCCATGTATTCATGTTTTATTGTCTTTTAAGTCTAAGAATTTGTTCCTCACATTTGCCAAGTTCCTCATTTTGTGTTTGAGTTTTTAATCAGTTTTGACCAAAGCTTGTTCGTTTTAGATTTATTACTATGAAGTTGCCCTGTAATATACATTTAGGAACTGCCTAAAAGTGGAGCTCCCGATGAGCAAGATATTTGCAAGAGCACAAAATCGACCTGAATAGAATAACAACAACAACGTTATAGCATATGAACCATAGAACTGTGTAGTGTAGCGTAGCGTATTTTGCGTCAATAGATTGCAGCATTGTCTTGTGATAGTGACACCAATAATGAGATACACGTCGCAGTTACAAATACATACAGTGGTGCTTGAAAGTTTGTGAACCCTTTAGAATTTTCTATATTTCTGCATAAATATGACCGAAAACATCATCAGATTTTCACACAAGTCCTTAAAGTAGATAAAGAGAACCCAGTTAAACAAATGAGGCAAAAATATTATACTTGGTCATTTATTTATTCAGGAAAATGATCCAATATTACATTACATTTTATGTGAACCTTTGCTTTCAGTATCTGGTGTGACCCCCTTGTGCAGCAGTAACTGCAACTAAACGTTTCCGGTAACTGTTGATCAGTCCTGCACACCGGCTTGGAGGAATTTTAGCCCGTTCCTCCGTACAGAACAGCTTCAACTCTGGGATGTTGGTGGGTTTCCTCATATGAACTGCTCGCTTTAGGTCGTTCCAAGACATTTCGATTGGATTAAGGTCAGGACTTTGACTTGGCCATTCCAAAACAACTTTATTCTTCTTTAACCATTCTTTGGTAGAATGACTTGTGCGCTTAGGGTTGTTGTCTTGCTGCATGACCCACCTTCTCTTGAGATTCAGTTCATGGACAGATGTCCTGACATTTTCCTTTAGAATTTGCTGGTATAATTCAGAATTCATTGTTCCATCAATGATGGCAAGCCATCCAGGCCCAGAAGCAGCAAAACAGGCCCAAACCACGATACTACCACCACCATGTTTCATAGATGGGATGAGGTTCTTATGCTGGAATGCAGTGTTTTCCTTTCTCCAAACATAATGCTTCTCATTTAAACCAAAAAGTTCTATTTTGGTCTCATCCGTCCACAAAACATTTTTCAATAGCCTTCTGACTTGTCCATGTGATCTTTAGCAAACTGCAGATGAGGAGCAGTGTTCTTTTTGGAGAGCAGTGGCTTTCTCCTTGCAACCCTGTCATGCACACCATTGTTGTTCAGTGTTCTCCTGATGGTGGACTCATGAACATTAGCCAATGTGAGAGAGGCCTTCAGTTGCTTAGAAGGTACCCTGGGGGGTCCTTTGTGACCTTGCCGACTATTACATGCCTTGCTCTTGGAGTGATCTTTGTTGGTCGACCACTCCTGGGGAGGGTAACAATGGTCTTGAATTTCCTCCATTTGTACACAATCTGTCTGACTGTGGATTGGTGGAGTCCAAACTCTTTAGAGATGGTTTTGTAACCTTTTCCAGCTTGATGAGCATCAACAGCGCTTTTTCTGAGGTCCTCAGAAATCTCCTTTGTTCCTGCCACGATACACTTGCACAAACGTGCTGTGAAGATCAGACTTTGATAGATCCCTGTTCTTTAAATAAAACAGGGTGCCCACTCACACCTGATTGTCATCCCATTGATTGAAAACACTGGACTCTAATTTCACCTTCAAATTAACTGCTAATCCTAGAGGTTCACATACTTTTGCCACTCACAGATATGTAATATTGGATCATTTTCCTCAATAAATAAATGACCAAGTATAATATTTTTGTCTCATTTGTTTAACTGGGTTCTCTTTATCTACTTTTATAACTTGTGTGAAAATCTGATGATGTTTTCGGTCATATTTATGCAGAAATATAGAAAATTCTAAAGGGTTCGCAAACTTTCAAGCATCACTGTATTTATTTCTTTCTGACACCATATGCCATGCGCCAGAAACAACACCATGATATTTATTATGGTGTGACTCTGCTGGGTGCCTGTTGGACAGCAGTGAACCGGCACTTTCACTTTACATCATCACTATATAGTTACGATCAAATATCAAACTTGATATGGGAAACAGTTGTCTGGTTACATCCATCACGTCCATGCGTGTTGGTGCTCAAAGTGCACAGTGCGTGCTGCAGACTGCAACATGCACACAACGCCATTAGGCATAATTACCATGCACCTGTTCCTGATTAGAGTGCAGTCACAGTGCATATATAAAAGGACTCTCAATAACACACAGACTTTCCAAAGTATACACTCTGTACCCTGCGTCTGAGGTTACCAAGCATAATATTTTGTATCACTTTTCTGGTTTTGACCCCGTTTATGTTTTTGAATTTTGAGTACCTTTAATATCCTGTCTCTACCTCGCTCAACTATGTTTTGGATCTGTTTGCTAGCGTGTTTTCCGTAAAACCCTTCCTGCATTTACATGAAAGAAACTGTCAATTTAACTAGTTTTATATGAAACTGTCGTGAATGTTTTCCATAAAATGTTTCGTAAACAATTTGTTTTGTTTTTTTTCCAGTGTACTGTAGACTGGAATGCCAGTGTAAGCATGAAACGGAGAGGTCATTTTCTAGTTTCAGTGGAATGCCGTGCGTTTTGTGATTCATACACACATTTGATGCCTCATGACTAAGAGCTCTCATTACCCAGCAGTGTCAGCGCAGAATATCATTTCACCATTTTTAATTACAGGATATGAAAGAATCCCATTTTTAGACTATTGCAATGAGAAACATAAGCAGAACCTGAGTCATTTAGTGCTGATACTGATGTGATGACACCTCCTTAATGGACTTTTCAGCATGAAGCATGATTCATTTTGATTTGCGGAGGCCGCTCCTGGGGTCTCGATAGAACACAGGCGGTTGAGACGTCATTGATAAATAAAGCGATATTTCATCACAGTGCACAGTACAACCAATCACAGTATCTGCTCTTTTCCGCACTGTTGCCCTCAGCAGTTTATTCTGTGCAAATAATAGTCCGGATTTCAATTATGTTGACTGGAATGAAAATAAGATTTGGTGCAGAGAGCCTTTTAAATCTACACTAATCATCTAAGGGGAGATGAAAAAGGGTCCAAACATGAGCATGGAGAAAACAGAAAAATCAGTCATGCTGTACCTTATAATGGCTTCATTGTCAATTCTCACGATGCAATATGGATCACTGCTTCCAGTTCTACAAGAGGAATAGTAACAGCAATTAATGCAGAATGAAAAATGTAAAAAGCACTGGTTAAAGAGGTAAATTCCCATAACTTTTCAAATAAGGATGAACTGAGTAATGGACTTGATTTAAAACATATGACCAAAAAGTTTTCATAAAATAGCCTATTAAGCCAATAACCAAGTCCCATTGTTATCAGACTGGCAGGTGACACAATACTCTCTGGATTTTTAAGTCCCAAAATTGCTCTAGGCAGCCCACGCTTGATTGGAATGACAATTCCAATTGTCGCTGGACAAAATACAGCCTTTATCTGTAGACCTGTAATGAAAATCTTAACACAAAAGCAGGGATTTCTTTTCTTTCCTGCTCCTATTGCTCTTTCATCCCATGTGCCACAGGTAGAGATGTGAATTCTTTGGTGTGTTAAAGCCTGTGCCAAAGGCTACGCCTACGGTACATGAAGGAGTCCCTAGTGAAGCCTTTGGAGAGCATCAGTTCAAAGCAGCCTCCAGTCAAGATATACACATAGATCGAGTTACAAACGGATGGCCTGAGAGATAGACAGACGCAAACAGATAAACTGATAAATGTGTCTGACTGCTCACTCAAAAACATGCTTTAAATGTCACACATGACAAAAAAGGGAGGTTCGTTCCCTTAAAGTCACACATATGCACTGCAGTCCTATTCTAATTCCTTTAGTGATGCCAACAAAGTGCACCAGTCATGAATGACCATGGGTTTAAACACCAAGCACTGAGGTCATCACAAACATGACAGGTCATGACTCAGATGTTGAGTATAAACTGACCAGAAACTATTCATCATTTTCCAATACAGTTGAAGACTTCTGGGTCCCTTTAAGGCTTTAGTGTACCTCAGAGTCTTTTATAGCTATATTTTAGATCTTTCAAAACGGGATGTGGAATATCGTTTTGGGAAAGGCCCATGAGGGTCCGTCTCAGAAACCGGTCTCTCATTTGGGACATTATGATGGTCAAAAAATAAATTCTCTAATTTTACTTTTTTTTTGCATTTACCTAACACTCAATGTTTCTTTTGTCATGTTTAATAAGAATAAAGAGAGCGTCTTGCTTTATCTGGCCTCCACTGTGGAACTTTTTTTGATTACAATTCAAATGCTTTTGTAAAATTGATTTCCATCTAAAATAACTCCATCATGAAGAATTAAAGCTCCTCCTTCACTGATGAGTGAAAATATTGAATACATTTCCTCTTTTTGATTGCTTGGGTTAAAAATGCCAAGTTATGATGACTGAATTGATTATTCACTTAAATATGAATAATATGATACATTTTGGGGATTTGATATGGCGAAATAGGACACAATGGAAAAATCAAGGACACACCGGAAAGATGAGAATAAAGGCGCTGGTAAAAGAACAGCGACTGTACCGGCTGAAGGTCGCGCGGGTCTCTGCTGCGGCGTGCGAGCAACGGGACATCACTACCGCACCGGACGGAGCGTGAGGCGGGGCCGGGGCAAAATGACTGGCTGTAGATTCTATCAAAAGTTCGATTTAAATTGACCGTGGTTGCAAAATATTGGCCAAAAATACGCAAACACTACGAAATATGAAAGTAAGATGAAAAAGAAACATTCTATTGCCTTATACCGCAAGACTAAAACAAAATAAAACTGTCAAAACTCACCTTTTCAGTGATAACGTCCGAACAGATCACCCGCGTAACAGAAAGACCGCAAATGGAAGCACGATCAACTTCTAACTGTTGGAGTGGAAAATTCCATTCTACACACGCAAATTGTTAATGTGTGTCCTTCCCCGCACACAAATAACACGCTACGGTAAAAAATACACCACAACTCAATTTTATAGCTCAGAAATTCATACAAGACCAGCTACCATCGTAACATATTCTGTAAGAAATGTATTCTATACCTAACTTTCAGCTTTCGTTTTAAAAAACAAAATCGCAGATTTAAAACTAAATTTTTATATGGCGTAGTGATTTTAAGTTACTGCTTTTGGTGAGGTCGTGACCTCGACCCTGAGGCTTTCCGTTTAGTCAAAACACACGATCATATTGGTTTTGGGTCTGCGGAAAATGGAGTTACAACGGTGATGAAATATTTTGCATGATGTTTTATTACGGTTAGGATTATTCTGTGAGCGCACCAATCCTTAGGTGGATAGAGTTACAACTTAAAATATAATTACTGATAACTGTAGACTTTTCGGTGGACTACAACCTTTTTACGGGAATGCGATGTAGTCAAGCATTTATCATGTCCCAGATCAAGCCGCCATTTTTCCACAAATTTGCAGAATTTTTGCCAAATTCTGAATAAAGATTTAGTTTTATCTGTATGATTTCTTTCATCATTTTATTTCAAATTAAAACCAACATCACCATTCAAAACCGTATAGTTTACTGACTGAGTATATTTAGTGGGGGACCCCCACAGTAGCCAGTTTCTGAGACAGACCCGCATACATAATTTATAAGATGTATTTTGTAGAAAGGCAATGCTACAGCACTAACCACCTGCAATGAAATTGCAACGATTAAACCATTAACACAACATAGAGTTTCTCTGGCTAATCACATCATCTCTGATGTTGCCATTGTTTGCTGGGTATTATTAGTCATGTCAGTCCAAATCCCTCATTCTGGCTGTGTATTGCTTTTTCACTCCAGCAGTGGCACGCCTGCAAACCTGATCAGAGTAATTAGAAACCTGGAGCAGCAGTCTTTTCATAACTAATGCGAGGTACATATAGAGGGAGTGCCATTGACAGCATGAAGACCTTCGTCGAGGGAGTCATGACTGCCAGAGGTGCGAGTATTCACTATGCCGTGTGTGTGCACGCACGCACAATAAAGGGGAATGTACTAGTGGATAAGGTGATTCATCTATGCCTATAAGTGTAAGAGTGAAAAAAAAAATGTATGTCAGACACAGGTGTTACAACAGACAGCTGCATGGCTCGGCAGTTGAACCACATGTGTTCGTCTGCACAGTGCCTGCAGAAAGATGATAGCAAATGTAAGGTGCACGTGCGCGCACACATACGCGTCTTACAATCCTTGTCAAGACCTTCCACTGACATCATGACAATGTTGTAGTCGAGTCACTAAACCTCAAGTCCGAGTCCAGTCTCGAATCCCCAGTGTTCAAGTCCGAGTCGAGTCCAACACTCCAACCGCACCATTTGACGGTGGCTGTTTCGGCACCATTAACATTAGTTTGTTCCTGAACATGACGTATGAACAGGTGAATGTGCTTCTCTTTGTCAAGGAGTGTGAAGTATTCTGTCAGAGACGGTTGGGAGACGGATATAAGTGCAGAAGGTGTGTTTATTAATACAAGTAAAGACAGGCAAACAATCCAGAACGGCAGGCAAAATCGTAAAACGGTGAAACAGGCAGTAGGTCGCGCGAGGCACAAACAGGCTATCGTAGACTCGGCAGAATCAAAGACGAGAAACAGGAAATCAGGGATCAGGAACCCAAACAAGGAAATAAGGCTCGGTAATGTGTCAGCAACACGTCAATTCTTCGCAAAGTAAGTGCATTTTCACAGTTTTTATATACTGTAGGCACGCCGATTGCGCCTTTATCCTGTGCAGGAGAGTCCGCCAGCCTATCCCAGCTGACTATGGGCAAGAGGCGGGGTACACCCTGGACAAGTCGCCAGGTCATCAGAGACCAACAACCATTCAAGCTCACATTCATACCTACTGTCAATTTAGAGACACCAATTAGCCTAACCTGCATGTCTTTGGACTGGAGCACCCGGAGGAAACCCACCCAGGCATGGGGAGAACATGCAAACTCCATACAGAAAGGCCAATTAGCCACTGGGCTCGAACCCAGAACCTTCTTGCTGTGAGGCGACAGTGCTAACCACTACACCACCGTGCTGCCCCAAACAGGAAATAAGGCTCGGTAATGTGTCAGCAACGCAACTCAATACTTCGCAAAGTAAGTGTGTTTTCACGGTTTTTATATAGGCGTGCTGATTGCACCTTAATCCTGTGCAGGTGCAAGTCGTTTATAGCGTGCGCGAGAGTCCACTTGGCGCGCACGCTGTCCAGAGCACGCCCAAGAGTCTATCTGATGCATGTGCCAAGGTGCGCAGGTCTGACACTCTTGCATAAAATTAGTACAAAAATTAAATGTAGATATAAATATCTTATGCCAAGTTATTATGGCACGTTACAAAAAAAAATAAAGAAAAAATCCGAGTCCGAGTCTCCAATTTACAAGTCCGAATGCAGTCAGTCAATGCACGAGTCCGAGTCATCACTCAGTGCGTTTACATGCACATAGAGAAAATCGAATTTCTGCCGTAGCTCGACTGAAATCGAAGTTCTAAATGCCATGGAAACACCTTAGCTCAGCTGAAATCGAACCGAACTGGATTTCTCATAATCGAGCTACGCGACCTAGATTATGCGATTGTAGCCGAGCTACTTAGTGCATGTATACCCTACCGAGCTACGTAGTCTCTGGCACCCCTGCTGGGACCCTTAGCTCGATTACCGACAGTAGCTCGATTTGGATGTGCATGTAAACGCACTGAGTGCTCAAGTCCAAGTCAAGTCACGAGTCCTTAAAATGAGGGCACAAGTCGGACAACTACTATTGCAGCTAACTGACTGATGCCTACACCTAAATTTAATTATAACCTTAAACTCAGTAAATAAAAGAAACTAAAAAAAGGTCACATTTGGTCCCTGGAAGAGTATAAAAACACACACCAGCCCCTACACACACACACTCTCTCTCTCTCTCTCACACACACACTCTTTTGGAATGCACCTCTGGACAGTCTTAAGGAAAACAAAGTCCAGCCACCCATCCTGTACCAAAGCCAACCACTGAACTTTTTAAAGGCCGTGTGAGACTATCTGAGCCATCTGCTGACAGACCGACAGACAATCAACTAATACTGAATGCCAGCAGGCCAGGAGAGGAATGTGCATTAACTACAATGAGCTATATTCAACATGAAAATAAGTACGGTCACTGAAATGATGCACAACTGAATGTTTCAAATGGTCTCACAGAAATTATGGCCAACGCATAATAAATACAGGCTTTATTTAGTTTTTATGATGTCTCATAAAAACAAACGCAGGACTTTGATCGCTCAAGTCCTTTTATATACACAACTGCTCTTTTCTTTGAAATAATTCTGCAGATGGAACAACATTTCTCATATTCCCAAGTGCGGGTGTGTGCGTAAGGGCTGTCAGCAAAGCCGCTCGGATGCAATCTGTTGCCGCGCCGCTTGGCAAAGTCACCACAGTGTCAGTGTAAACACTCCACACGACATCTGTCCCTCAGCGCCAGTGTACACACACACACACACACACATATATGCAGGTACTTCACCAAGCCTACAAACAAGAGAACACAAACTGGGGCATTCTCAAAATCTTTCCAAAACTTCAGCATCATGGGTCAGTGGGCAGCAGAAATGTCTAATTAACGGAGCCTTATTTGTCCGACTGTGAAGCAGATCTTTGTTTAACGCAACACAGAAAGACACTGCCTGAGGTTGTGGGCGAAAACGGGTTTCATAACCAATGCCCATGAGAACAAGTCAAAAACAGGACTTGTTTCAATTCTGGTTCGAAGACCTGCCAGAAATAAATGGGCAGCACTATCCAGTGGATGTGCTTGATTTTTTATCATCACGTCACCTGGAGCAAATATTTAGGGACTCATCTGATGTGTGCTTACACGTTAATACCAAACAGTTCCTATGAAACATGCACTCGCTACGCAGAATCCATTAACAGGAATTAAGCTCTATCCATCATGCTGTTTTCCAGAGACACATTATCATTACGCTTGACAAGAACTGTGAACAGTGCATGATGTTTTTTTCAAGCTCAAAAAAAGTATATTTTATGAAACCTTTTGTGTTAAACAGAGCTCATTCTTCTATTCAAATCTGAAGGGAATTTACAACTTTAACCAGGATTTTTTTTTTTGGACATTTGTAGTTCTATGTTACCCGGCATTTAACACAGGATCCAGCTATTTCCTCATCAGAAACAGAAAGCAAAAAATAGTACATATGTCTCAGTGTTATGATTTGAAGGAGGCTGCAACATTAAATAATACCATCTTTTTAAAAGTGTCATGCCTATTTTCAGTCACATTTGACAGATTAATGTTGTTGTATTGGCGGCACGGTGGTGTAGTGATTAGCGCTGTCGCCTCACAGCGAGAAGGTCCTGTGTTCGAGCTCAGCAGCCGGCGAGGGCCTTTCTGTGTGGAGTTTGTATGTTCTCCCCATGTCCGTGTGGGTTTCCTCCGGGTACTCTGGTTTCCCAAGGTTAGGCTAATTGGTGGCTCTATAATTGACCGGTGTGAATGTGAGTGCGAATGATTGTCTATGTGTCAGCCCAGCCATGTGATGACCTGGCGACTTGTCCAGGGTGTACCCCGCCTCTTGCCCGTAGTCAGCTGGGATAGGCTCCAGCTTGCCTGCGACCCTGTAGAACAGGATAAGGCGGCTACAGATAATGGATGAATGGCAGTGGTTAGCACTGTCGCCTCACAGCAAGAGGATCCTGTGTTCGAGCTCAGCGGCCGGCGAGGGCCTTTCTGTGCGGAGTTTGCATCTTCTCCACGTGTCTGCGTGGGTTTCCTCCGGGTGCTCCGGTTTCCCAAGGCATGCAGGTTAGGCTAATTGGTGGCTCTATAATTGACCGGTGTGAATGGTTGCGTCTCTATGTGTCAGCCCTGTGATGACCTGGCGACTTGTCCAGGGTGTACCCCGCCTTTCGCCCGTAGTCAGCTGGGATAGGATCCAGCTTGCCTGCGACCCTGTAGAACAGGATAAAGCGGCTACAGATAATGGATGGATGGTAGTGGTTAGCGCTGTCGCCTCAGAGCAAAGACGGTCCTGGGTTCGAACTCAGCAGCCAGCGAGGGCCTTTCTGTGTGGAGTTTGCATGTTCTCCACGTGTCTGTGTGGGTTTCCTCCGGGTGCTCCGGTTTCCCAAGGCATGCAGGTTAGGTTAATTGGTGGCTCTGTAATTGACCAGTGTGAATGTGAAGGTGTGTGAATGCTTGGTGTGTCTATGTGTCAGCCGGCGATGACCTGGCGACTCGTCCAGGGTGTACCTGCTGGGATAGGCTCCAGCTCGCCTGCGACCCTGTAGAACAGGATAAAGCGGCTAGAGATGATGAGATGAGATCTCATCTCATCTCATTATCTCTAGCCGCTTTATCCTTCTACAGGGTCGCAGGCAAGCTGGAGCCTATCCCAGCTGACTACGGGCGAAAGGCGGGGTACACCCTGGACAAGTCGCCAGGTCATCACAGGGCTGACACATAGACACAGACAACCATTCACACCTACGGTCAATTTAGAGTCACCAGTTAACCTAACCTGCATGTCTTTGGACTGTGGGGGAAACCGGAGCACCCGGAGGAAACCCACGCGGACACGGGGAGAACATGCAAACTCCGCACAGAAAGGCCCTCGCCGGCCACGGGGCTCGAACCCAGACCTTCTTGCTGTGAGGCAACAGCGCTAACCACTACACCACCATGCCGCCCCATGAGATGAGATAAGGACAGTTTCTGGCAAACACCATAGTAGGAATAAGTGATCTGAAATTGGTGATTAAGGAGCAATTTATGGATGGATGGATGGATGGATGGAAAATGAAAGTAAAAAATTAAATACATTAAAAACAAATAGATGTACATGTTTTGAAAAACAGTAGGATCTCCATTTTTGGAATATTTTGTT